>NC_090446.1:709794606-710126077 GCF_031143425.1 Pleurodeles waltl | reverse complement strand
GAGAGTGAACCTCTCCCTGATCTCCTCTCAACTGACCCTAAAGATGGCTCCGTAGATGGAGTGATCTATTCAGACACCCTCTCTGGCCAACAGCAATCTGACTGTAGGAAAGTCTTACAACAGTTTGCTGAGCTCTTTTCCCTAACCCCTGGTCAGACACACCTGTGTACCCATGATGTGGATACAGGAGACAGCATGCCTGTCAAAACAACATTTTCAGAAAGTCTGACCAAGTAAAGGAAAGCGGAAGTCCACAAGATGCTGGAATTGGGAGTCATTGAGCACTCTGACAGCCCCTGGGCTAGCCAAGTGGTCTTAGTCCCCAAACCTCACAGCAAGGATGGTAAGAGAGAGATGAGGTTTTGTGTGGACTACAGAGGACTTAATTCTGTCACCAAGACAGATGCCCATCCCATTCCAAGGGCAGATGAGTTAATTGACAAATTAGGTGCTGCCAGATACTTAAGTACCTTTGACTTGACAACAGGGTACTGGCAAATCAAAATGGCACCAGGAGCAAAAGAAAAGACAGCATTCTCCACACCTGATGGGCATTATCAGTTTACTGTTATGCCCTTTGGCTTAAAGATGCCCCTGCCACCTTCCAAAGGTTGGCAAATCAAGTCCTTGCTGGCTTGAAGCCCTTTAGTGCAGCTTATCTTGACAATATTGCTGTCTTTAGCTCCAGCTGGCAGGATCACCTGGTCCACCTGAAGAAGGTTTTGAAGGCCCTGCAAACAGCAGGCCTCTCTATCAAGGCATCCAAATGTCAGATAGGGCAGGGAACTGTGGTTTACTTGGGACACCTTGTAGGCGGAAGCCAAGTTCAGCCACTCCAGCCCAAGAACCAGACTATTCTGGACTGGGCAGCTCCAAAAACCCAGATTCAAGTCAGGGCATTCCTTGGCTTGATTGGCTACTACAGGAGGTTTGTGAAGGGATATGGATCAATAGTGACACCCCTCACAGAACTTACCTCCAAGAAAATGCCTAAGAAGGTAAACTGGACTATAGAATGCCAAAAGGCCTTTGACACTCTGAAACAAGCTATGTGCACAGCACCAGTTCTAAAAGCTCCAGATTACTCCAAGCAGTTCTTTGTGCAGACTGATGCCTCTGAACATGGGATAGGGGCAGTTTTGTCCCAAACAAATGATGATGACCTTTACCAGCCTGTTGCTTTCATTAGCAGGAGGTTACTCCCCAGGGAGCAGCATTGGAGTGCCATTGAGAGGGAGGCCTTTGCTGTGGTTTGGTCCCTGAAGAAGTTGAGACCATACCTCTTTGGTACTCACTTTGTAGTTCAAACTGACCACAGACCTCTCAGACGGCTAATGCAAATGAAAGGTGAAAATCCAAAACTGTTGAGGTGGTCCATCTCCCTACAGGGAATGGACTTTATAGTGGAACACAGACCTGGGACTGCCCATGCCAATGCAGATGGCCTTTCCAGGTTCTTCCACTTAGAAAATGAAGACTCTCTTGGGAAAGGTTGGTCTCATCCTCTTTCGTTTGGGGGGGGGGTTGTGAAAGGAAATGCCTCCTTGGCATGGTTACCCCCTGACTTTTTGCCTTTGCTGATGGCAAGTTATGATTTGAAAGTGTGCTGTGGCCTGCAAACCAAGCCCCAGCACCAGTGTTCTTTCCCTAATCTGTAACTTTGTCTCCGCAATTGGCACACCCTGGCATCCAGGTAAGTCCCTTGTAACTGGTACCCCTGGTACCAAGGGCCCTGATGCCAGGGAAGGTCTCTAAGGGCTGCAGCATGTCTTATGCCACCCTGGGGACCCCTCACTCAGCACAGACACACTGCTTGCCAGCTTGTGTGTGCTGGTGGGGAGAAAATAACTAAGTCGACATGGCACTCCCCTCAGGGTGCCATGCCAACCTCACACTGCCTATGGCATAGATGAGTCACCCCTCTAGCAGGCCTTATAGCCCTAAGGCAGGGTGCACTATACCACAGGTGAGGGTATAGGTGCATGAGCACTATGCCCCTACAGTGTCTAAGCAAAACCTTAGACATTGTAAGTGCAGGGTAGCCATAAGAGTATATGGTCTGGGAGTCTGTCATACACGAACTCCACAGCACCATAACGGCTACACTGAAAACTGGGAAGTTTGGTATCAAACTTCTCAGCACAATAAATTCACACTGATGCCAGTGTACATTTTATTGTAAAATACACCCAGAGGGCATCTTAGAGATGCCCCTGAAAACATACCCGACTTCCAGTGTGGGCTGACTAGTTTTGCCAGCCTTCCACACACCAGACATGTTGCTGGCCACATGGGGAGAGTGCCTTTGTCACTCTGTGGCTAGTAACAAAGCCTGTACTGGGTGGAGATGATTCTCACCTCCCCCTGCAGGAAATGTAACACCTGGCGGTGAGCCTCAAAGGCTCACCCCCTTTGTTACAGCGCCACAGGGCATCCCAGCTAGTGGAGATGCCTGCCGCCTCCGGCCACGGCCCCACTTTTGGTGGCAAGGCCGGAGGAGATAATGAGATAAACAAGGAGGAGTCACTGGCCAGTCAGGACAACCCCTAAGGTGTCCTGAGCTGAGGTGACTCTGACTTTTAGAAATCCTCCATCTTGCAGATGGAGGATTCCCCCAATAGGATTAGGGATGTGCCCCCTTTCCCCTCAGGGAGGAGGCACAAAGAGGGTGTAGCCACCCTCAGGGCTAGTAGCCATTGGCTACTAACCTCCCAGACCTAAACACACCCCAGACACAGCGACGCCTGCAGAGGGAATCCAGAGGCTCCCCCTGACCGCGACTGCCTGCTTCAAAGAACCCGACGCCTGGGAAACCCACTGCACCTGCAGCCCCCAGGACCTGAATGATCTGACCTCCAGTGCAGGAGCGACCCCCAGGTGGCCCTCTCGCTTGCCCAGGTGGTGGCTACCCCGAGGAGCCCCCCCCCTTCCCTGCCTGCTTCGCTGAAGAGACCCCTGGGTCTCCCATTGAAACCTATTGCAAACCCGACGCCTGTTTGCACTCTGCACCCGGCCGCCCCTGTGCCGCTGAGGGTGTACTTTTTGTGCTGACTTGTGTCCCCCCCGGTGCCCTACAAAACCCCCCTGGTCTGCCCTCCGAAGTCGCGGGTACTTATCTACTGGCAGGCTGGAACCAGGGCACCCCCTTCTCCATTGAAGCCTATGCGTTTTGGGCACTACTTTGACCTCTGCACCTGACCGGCCCTGAGCTGCTGGTGTGGTAACTTTGGGGTTGCCCTGAACCCCCAACGGTGGGCTACCTTGGGCCCAACTTTGAACCCTGTAAGTGCTTTACTTCTCTGAACAACTAACAAATACTTACCTCCCCCAGGAACTGTTGAATTTTGCACTGTGTGCCAAAACTGTACATGCTATTTTGTTGATTCAAAGTTCCTAAGATACCTGAGTGAAATACCTTTCATTTAAAGTATTTTGTGTAAATCTTGAACCTGTGGTTCTTAAAATAAACTAAGAAAATATATTTTTCTATACAAAAACCTATTGGCCTGGAATTGTCTTTGAGTGTGTGTTCCTCATTTATTGCCTGTGTGTGTACAACAAATGCTTAACACTACCCTCTGATAAGCCTACTGCTCGACCACACTACCACAAAATAGAGCATTAGAATTATCTCTTTTTGCCACTATCTTACCTCTAAGGTGATCCCTTGGACTCTGTACATGCTATTTCTTACTTAGAGCCAACTTCCTACAGCACTCCATTAGAGTGCATGCATTTCCTTGCTTTATTCACCTCTTACTCCAGTCATGTTTTGTTTTGACTCCTTTTTTGATAATCCCTTTACCACTCCCACTCTTGAGTTCCACGTTTATTTTTGATTATTATTGTTTTTTATGAGCGTACACCAGTTGCAAAGTGCTCCTGGAGTGCTCTCTTCCTTGGCTTGCACTGTTGCACACCTTTAAAAAAACCAAAAAACTTGTCCACCTTTCTTTTAAATTACTGTTCAAACATGGCTGCTTTGCACCCCAATGCATGCGGATGCATCATGACACATATGGGCAAGTACATTGTGATACTTACCTATATATTGACGACCATATTGGGATTGTTTTTTCTTTAACAGAAAACTTGGTACAGGATTACCAATCCTGTTTGCACTTGCATTAAGATGTGTGTATTCGCAAGTGAACAGCAATCAAAAACGCATTGTTGAAGTCAACAGCTTTGCTTTTTGGAGCCTAGACCCACTGTCTTTCCCAATGCTTGTTCCCAATTATTACCTCACAAACAACAGTGGCCCCAGGTGTCATAATTCACTGGAATTACTTTCCATGGTTCGCGAGTCACATGAATTGCATAATTCCTACGAACTACGGATTTCAACAATTAACTTATCAATGGTGTTAAAAACCCATGATCTCTCAATGTTTTGGGGAATGCATTTGTAAAATCACTCTTTCTTTTTCACATCTTTTGCTGACCACCTAGCCATATTTTAGTACACATCTTAGAAGACAGATTGTTATTTCCACCACTGGGTGGACAAAGATTTCTATTGTGGATTACATATCTCTCATCACTGCTTGCTGCATTATGAATGTGACAATGAATCCAATGGTCTGCATTTAATGGAAGGCTATAATGAAGCCTCTGAAAACGTACCGATAACCAGGGACTGCTTCAATGAAGGCGGCTTTTAAGATGTCTTGCTTGATTACTACACTCCTGAGAGAAGAACTTTGTTCAAAACGTTCCTTCTTTGAACTTTGATTCTAGATGCAAGGCATTTGTACAGGTCACTCATTAACTTAAGAAGATCGATATGCTCTTTCTGCCCTCTAATTAATGTGTTTCACTATTCTCATTATAATGCATCATGCCACCAAATGACAGAATTGTAATGTTTCTTTACATGCTAAGTATGGCTCTCACTGAGAACCTCTAGCATTAACACCATAGTCTGATTATTCATGCTATCACAGGACCACAATAGTGGATCACTTAAGCTACCCATTGTTGCTACATAACAAAGGGGGCCCCAGGCTGCTCTGTTAGGTCTCTCTGAGATTCTGTCTGTGGGCAAAGCGCACATATTCAGGAGGGGGGGTGACGTTTGTCAGATATTTGGTCGGTGGGTGGTTTGAAGCTACTTATCTTTCTTACGTTTGGGAGAGAGAGCAGAAGACATTTTGGGCCTCATTCTGACCCTGGAGGACGGCAGAGGCCGTCCGCCAGGGTACCGCCGCTGAATGACCGCACCGCGGTCAAAAGACCGCAACGGCCATTCAGACATTTCCTCTGGGCCGGCGGGCGCTCTCCAAAAGAGCGCCCGCCGGCCCAGAGGAAATGCCCCTGCAACGAGGACGCCGGCTCAGAATTGAGCCGGCGTAGTTGCAGGGGTGCGACGGGTGCAGTTGCACCCGTCGCGTATTTCAGTGTCTGCTTAGCAGACACTGAAATACTTTTCGGGGCCCTCTTACGGGGGCCCCTGCCGTGCCCATGCCATTGGCATGGGCACGGCAGGGGCCCCCAGGGGCTCCGCGGCACCCCCTACCGCCATCCTGTTCCTGGCGGGCGAACCGCCAGGCTGATGGGCCATCAAGATTCCTGAGCTAGAGTGGTGGGAGGAGCTGACGCTTTCACCTTAATAGGGCTATACCTGTCCTCACACAAAGCATTCTCCAACTCCCTGGAGTGTGTTTGGGACCAGGGCAGGGAAAGGCAGGGTCTTGTGCACTCCAAAGACATCTCTTTGACTTTTGCCTACTTCAAAGACAGAAAGACGTATAAGTACTGCACCTCTGACAGCACATGGAACGCTTCTACACTAAGGACATTCTGCCAGGAAGAAGAGCTGTATGCTATTGGAGGGACTGTCACTCTGCCTGTTGCTTTGCTGTTCTGCTGCTGCTGTTACTGTCCTGGGAGTCAAAGGTCTGGATTTGGCTTTCTACATCCTACTTTTCAAGGTTCTCCAAGGCCTCAAACTGAGCTTGCCTCCTGTTAAAAAGTCTCAGTGTCATCAATTAGTTCACCTGCCTGCGCTTGGGCTCTACTGTTGAGAGTCCTGACTTGCCAAGTGGTGCCAAATACAGTTCCTGGGCCCTTGGAAGTGAACAGTAGTGCAACCAAGAAGAAACTAAGCACTTCGACTCCAGAGCAACTTCGGAACCTGCATCGCTCTCTGACTCTGTGTTGCTGCCTGCACTGGAGCTGTGATCCCTGCTGAGTGCAACAACTGTGACCCGCAACACAGACCCACGCTGCCGCAGCACCTCCAAGCCCCTGCCGCAGCATGAGTCCCCAGTGCCGTGTCACCGATGTCCACGATACTCGACTCCGCTGCATCACCTATGGCCCCATAGTGTAATTGCGACACCTTAAAGTTGATGCCGCGCATCTTGACCTGCTGGATTCATCGACTCCACCTTGCCGTAAGGAACCAACGCCTCACATCCTCTGCCTAGCAGTAAGGAACCCACACCTCATCTCCCCGATAGCAGTAAGGAACCAACGCTGCACCAGCTCCAGTGATGCATCACCTCCCCTACTCAGTGCAACCTCTTTGTTTCCACATCGTTTTCCAATGTACTGAACCCAGGCTCCGGGCGACTCCATGACTGGCCCGCACTCCCTCACAAATGGCACTGGACTGTTGGAAGCGACTCCATCAAGACACTGTGATAGTCCCCGTTGGAGCTATAATGTTTCTAAGCATTATACTAAGATTTAACCTTTGAAAAGTTGTATCTTTACTTTTGTAAGTTGGAGTTTTTGTTGTTTTGGTCTTACTTTGCTCAGATAAATATTGGCAATTTTTAAAACTGGAATGGAGTACTTCTGTGGTGTTTTCACTGTGGGTCTACAAATGTTTTACACATTGCCTCTGGGATAAGCCTGACTGTTGAGTCAAGGGGGTGAGCATGGGTTATCTTTGCTGTGTGGGTCCCTTACCCTGACTAGAGTGAGGGTCCCTACTTGGACAGGGTGCAAAGCACTGCCAACTAGAGACCCAATTTCTAACACCATGCATAGCATTAAATTATACACAGGTAAAAAGAGAATAAATGGGATGTTTTTCAACTCAGGGTTCTGAAAGAAATCATAGACAACTCGAGCTTCACTCTCATTGTCTATTTAATGTCACTAAGAATCCCTCAGTGGAAAACATGTTTGTTATTTCTTTAGTGTTGCCCATTTACAATTCTATATTTTACAATTTGTAGTATCACTCTTCTTGTCCTGTTTGTCACCTTTACTTCAGAGCTCTAATTATGCTACACAAATACACTCTTGATCCACAGTGTCTTTTCTTTCTGTTTGTAACCTTTGAAAAGGTGATAGAGACCTCAGGTAGTCACAACATGTTCACAGGAGTATGGATAGATACAAGCTCGGGAGCCTTGAACCAGTGGTTTGCCCTTGTCTTAATTTAAGCACACAAAGAAATAAAGTTTGTGGGGGAACTAAATTAGGTCACAGAAAACACTGGCTGAAGAACATTGGCTAGGATACAGGTAAGTACACTGAAGTAAGGTGAAAGGTTACAGAAAGTCTAAAGTGTACTGTAAGCAGATGGGCAAGGTTTAAGGAATAGGATATATGTAGGTTAAGGACAAGAGAGATACTTTATTAAAAATAAGTAGACAAAGGGGAACATAAAGGTAGTTATTTGAGGTTTTAGGTAAAAGCACAAAGAAGGTGATTTTTTAGGTCGCAGCCTGGTTCGCTAAACACATCTTGGGGGCATTCCGAAAACAGTCCTAGGAATGTATTCTGCCCCTTGCTTGCCATTGGCTTTGCGGTTTGTAACTCACATTTTCTTGCTTTTCATTTGATGGGTTTGTCTGTTTAAGTCTGTCTAGCTTGAGTTTGAACCTTCCTTTGCCCAAGTCTTATTTACACTATCCGTCTGAGTGCTCCCTTTATGTAAACAGTTCTGAAAATCTTGTTCTTATCTCGTCACATTTGCTGTGCATTCAGAGACCAAGGTAAAATGTCAGGCACTGTCTTGCAAGGGTACTTGCTTACTTTGTTTCTCTGACTTAAAAGTGAGAGGATTTATTTAACAATCTTGCTGGATATTGGGGGCAGGAAAGTGATTTTTCTAGCACACATCAACATTTAAATGAACTGTGTAAGTATTTCAGAATATATCAGAATTAGGAAAACAAATGAAGCATATGTTGTGTTATTTCTGAAGTGTGTTGGAAACAAATGTTTTAATATGATCAAAACAAATAATTATACTAGGTGATGCAGTTTCCATACATTTTTTTTCTGTGCACTGTATAGTTGTATTAGAAAGACTGTAAGTCTGTGCAAATGTAATGGCCATTTCAATTGAAAATGTGTTGTCTGTAATGGCAGTGTGCTACCACACAATAAATTCTCCACTCTATGCCACTCCACTCTATTCTGCACCACTCCACACCAATACACTCTACTCTGCACCACTCAGTTTTATATTACTGCATGCCGCTACACTCTGCACCACTCCACTGTACACCACTGCACTGTACACCATTCACCTACGCCTCTCTGCTCTACTGTGTCCCACTCTACTGTATGTCAATGAACTCTTCACCATGCTACGCTACACCACTGTACTCTTTGCCACTTCACTCTACACAACTCCAGTCTAGGCCACACCAATCTACTCTGCACAGCTCCATTCTATGCCACTGTACTCTGCACCACTGCACTCTATGCCAATTCACTCTACACCCATGTACTTTACTTTGTAACTCTCAACTCTATGCCCCTGCACCCCACACCAATCCACTGTATTCCACTCTAATCTACTCTGCACCACTGCACTCTATGCCACTTCATTCTACACCATGTCACTCTACGCCATTACACTCTAAACCACTCTATGCAACTGCACTCTACCCTACATCGCTCCACTCTGTGCCACCTCACTCTACTTTGTAACAATCTACTCTATACCACTGCACTCTATGCCACTTTGCTCCACGCCTTGCCACTCCACTCTATGCCACTCCACCTTATACTACTCGACTCTTAACTACTGTGCTGTATGCAACTGCACTCTATGTCACTGCACTCTACTCTGCATCACTGTAAACTACACCACTTCTCTCTATGTCACTCTACACCACTGTATTGGGATACTCTACTCTGCTACACTGCATTCTCCGCCAATGATCTCTATGCCACTTTACTATGCACTACTACATTTTACACTAGTTCACTCTATGCCACTGCACTCTAAGCCACTGCACTCTACAACTGTATACTCTACTCTGTACCACTCTTTGCTGCTCTGCACCATTCTACACCACTTCACTCTATGCCACCCAACTCTACTCTGCGCCACTGCCCTCTGCATTACTCAACTCTACGCCACTCCATTCTGCACCACTCTATGGTACTCTACGCTACTCTACTCTGTGCCACTCTAATCTGCAACACTCCACTCTGTGCCACTCCACTCTGCACCACTGCACTGCACTCTACTATACATCCCTCAAATCTATGCCACCACATTCTATGACGCTGCATTGTACCCCACTGAATTCAATGCCACTGAACTCAATACCACTGCACTCTATGCCACATGCCCCTCACCACTCTACGCCAATACACTCTACACCAGTCCACTATATTTTATGCCATTCCAGTGTATGCCACTCTACACGACTCCACACTATGCCACTCCAATACACTATACTCTCTGCCACTCAACTCTACAACACCCTACTCCACACTTCGCCATTCCTCTCCACAACACTCCACGTCACTCTTCTCTAAGCCACTAACTCTTAGCCATACTGAACAACAGCCACGCTGGTGTACAACATGGCTAAAACAGATTGGCATAACCAATAGCTCTTGCAAAGGGAGACCTACTGGCTTTACCATTGCTTGTTAGTTTATGGGAATGGGTGGCTTAAGGGTGTCTTCTTCAGTATTTTTTTTTTTTTTTTTTAAGGTAACTCCAAAAATTACCATTGATTTACAGATTTTAAATCCCCAATATTTTGGGAAAATACAAATAGTCAGAAATTAGAAATTGAGGAAGGGATAGCTTCGTTAATATTTTTTAAAAAAAAGATAACTCTGAACTGTACCTTGGATTACTGAATGAAATGCTGCAACATTATTGGAAAAATACAAACAATTAGACGCCCGGGATTAATTGCTATAAAATTAATCCTCTGGAATCAATGTGTAAGGGATTAATCAATTGGAGATAAGCACATTGAACTATTGTTTATGGGCAAACAGAACTAATGAAAATATAGATCCCTGGTAATTTATGAATAAGCTACCAAATGGCTGCAAGAGTCCCCGGTCGGCGAAGGTGATAGATTCCATCCTCACCCAAGCTCAAGACATAAAGTGTGATTTTGAACATAGGGCCTCAAATCAATATGAAGTTAGTGAGGTGGTTTGATGGTAGCTGACATCTTAGTGAGTGGCACACTATGGGGCAGATTTCAGAAAAGTGGATGTAATGTAGTGCCACTTTTCTAGTGCCCCTACCTCCACCATGTGTGTGCCATATTAAAGAGACAGTCAATCAATCAATCAGGGATTTGTAAAGCGCACTACTCACCAGTGAGTGTCTCACTGTGCACCATGGTGGTAGTTAGGGAACTAGCGTCCACATTTTGGATGCTACTTTGGTGCTTTGCAGGATTAGAGTCAAATATTATGACCCTAATCCTGCAAAGCACATTGAGGCCTATTATAAATAATGATGTGCTTGTTATGTGCAGGTGTTAAAATGCCTCAAAATGGTGCAAAGAAATCTTTTAGATTTCTTTGCACCATTTTTTTGCCCCCCCCCTAATGTGGGAACGCCCCCTTGCATACATTATGCCTGACACAAGCCTAATGTGGCACAAGGGGTTAGAAAGTGGTGCAATGCATGCATTGTGCCACTTTGTAAATCTGGTGCGGTGATTTTGGCCTCGTTGGGCCACATTAGCGTAAAAAAATGATGCTAATGTGGTGCAAGGAGGCGCTGGGCCCTCTTAAATCTGGGCCTATACTTGTTGATGAGCTGGAACTTTTTTTCTTTACTGTATTGCTTATTATTGTTATTGCGAAGGTCCAGCACAAATGTTTTGTTACTGCAGTACTAATGTCAAAGCATTCTCCAGGTATATTGTGGAAACTTGATATTCGATCTGTTTGAGAACTGTTGCTAATCTCTTATGCCCTCACGAAGGTATTGGAATATGAGACATCAAGTTACCTATATTACTACTTATATTGTAACAAACAGATTAAGGTCGTTAAAATACCGTAGATACTACATGAATCTCCTACATAGACACCACTTTATTCTTCTGTGGTACCACAGAGGTACTGAGGCTAGAACTCTAACTGCCCCAGTACTTGACCATTGCTATATTTCACCTCTGCGGCTGCCTTAAAATTGAGCATAATGCAGAAACAATAAAACCCTATGGCTAGGGCAGGAGCCATTGTTCCTAAAAGAAATCGTATTTAATCAAATTGCGAAAGTTTTGACATTCTTTATGACATCAACCATGGCCTGTGCACAAGTAGCAGACCACTTTAGGTGGTAGGAGCCTTGCTTTGTGGTATTCTCCCAACTGGCCTATCGAACATCATTTAATGATAAACAGAAGATTATTGGGAACATTTCTTTTTAAATAATAATGCTATGCAATGTCATGCCAAGGGATGTCATGTTATTTTACTCTGAATTTCAACATTTCAAAACATATATTTACTACAGGTGGATTCTTGGTGCGGAGAAAAAGGAGAACGACTAACCCAAAGATAATTTACTGTTCCTACTTGTAAGAGACCTGAGTTTTGAGACCTTGGTAAGTAATTACAGAGAAGGGAGGGCTAACCCCGTGTTTCTAGCAATTAACAGAAATGTAATTAGGAATTTGACAATGACTGCAAAGTTGGAGCATTATAAAAATATATCTCGCCTCAATTTAGGCTCACGCTGTAACCAGTAAAATTGATTGATGGGTTAATATAGTAAATCATTTTCTCACATTCATCCATGTAATTCAATAAAGGAAGTACCAATGGCTCTTTTGTAACACCATCTGCATGTCAATACCCTGCTGCTCTACTTACTATACATTCTAAGGAATCAAATTAGGGGCAATATAAATTAAATGTATTTTTCCTATTCCAAAATATTTCTGAAAAACTTGACAGGTTTTCATGCTTTCGGCGACATGTAACGGGAGTATTGTCTGCGACCTGGGAAGTGCAGCCAGTCTCAAAATTCTCATGTTGACTTTTATTATCAAAAATGTTGTTCAGTCTCTGAGCCCTTAAAATGGTGCCAACATGAGGCATATAATCTGTTATTTCTCTTTGTCAGCTCAACCTGTTTTGTAGCTTATAAAGTGCTCAAACATCCTGTTTGGATGAAATATGAAGACCTATAACTGACAGTGCAAATGTCACCGTGACCTAGTTTAGGAGACTTACCTACACAGCATAAAAAGATACCAAAATAAGTACTAGTTCTTACCACATTCTTTAAAAAATATGGTGTCTCAAAATATAAACACAGGTAAATAAGTAAAGGTGCGATCTCGCCGAAAAAAGAAAAAAGGTATTATGCATCCAACTCGCCCAAATATAAACCAATGAACCTGTTCATTACTCAAGGAAGACATATCCGCAATGGATATCAGCTGATAAAAGCATACCAGGGTCGCCATGGGTCCTAATGCAATCGGGGAAAACAGACTGCTCATACAGCTGATAGGTAGTAGTAAGGTTATTCCCCATTTAATGTACAAAATCTTGTAGATCGTATCCCAGCCCCCTGCAGCGTACAGCTGTAAATTATTTTCTAGCTAGGTTTGCGCTGTATAAATAGGAACACATACATATATATATTTTGTAACCATGTTTTATTAGATTTTCAATAAAGCAAAAGGCCCAGGTGAGCTCGATTTTACAGAACCATTCCTTCACACAAGTAAGAGTAACATTACAATGAACACAATTTCAGAGTCCCATATATTTAAGCATATTGTTGCATCTGCTATTCATGATACTCACTGTTAGCCTTCAGCAACCATCAACAACAACGACACCCCAACCAGCCCCACCTCCACACCCTCCCTCGACTGCGTCTTCAGGAAGCTTCTAGAACAGTTGTATCCGGGGTGGATCTCCAGGCTGCACACTGTGTTCAGTCCCCAAATGCAGGTCCCAATATTCAAATGTAGCTCTGAGGGGAGGGGAGTCAGCTATCCTTGGGCCTGACGAGGGCCATCTCAGGCCGGTGTTGTGATAGACACTAATCTGGATCCTCAGAGTATGAACAGCACTGCTTTGTTCATTCTCCCATTCAATACAAATTGCACAGAGGGGAGCGCCTACTCTGTACAGGCTGGTATGCTGCTGAACACCCTGACTAAAAACAACATAATTAGCAATTATCTTGAATTCAGGAAAGCTAGAAAGACTTGACCTTTCTTGAAATATGACCCTACAGACTAAGGGCCTATTTACATCTCCTCGTCAATAATGTAGGGGTGAGGCTGCTGTCAAGGCGGCAGCCTCACCCTCATCGTATTACTATTACTATGTTTTCACCGGGCAGACAGGCGGAAAACGTCGGTCAGCCTGGTGGGAACAGTGTGGCAGCATTGACTTCAGCTCCATTAGGGAGCCGTGTCTAATGCCGTCACACACCAGCACCCTCGGAATGCGCACTGTCTGCTTAGACAGTGACTGGCAAATATGTGGCCAGCAGGACAAACAAATTGGCAGCGTTTTATTTTTTATAGCTAACTTTCTTTTATTTTGCCAAGTTGTCTTTGTTACGTTCTACTCATGAATTCTTTTGTTTTTGCTCATGGGCTATGATGATTATCTTGTTGGAAATATTGTAAAGCAGCTTTGTTTCTTCATAATGTGTAATTTATTAAATGAAGCTTTAACACATAATTGTGCAGTACACCCCAATCGACCTCACTCCAATCTGCAAAAATACAATCCACCCCACTTTACCCCACACCAATCCACCTCCACTCCAAACCAAACCACTCACTCAATCCAACCTAACCCACCCCACCCCAGTCCTTCCAACCCACTCCAACCAAAGCAGCCCCAACCAAATACACCCCACTCCAATCCAATTCACCTCTTCCCAATCCAATCCACCAACTCCATCCAAATTCACCCCACTCTAATCCACCCACTCCCATCCAGCCCACCCCACCCAACCCACAACAATCCAATCCACCCTACACCAATCCAATCCACCTCAATCCATCCCTGTCCAATCTACCCCACTCCAATCAAATACACCTCACCCCAATCTAATCAGGCCCAACCAACCCCAATTCAATCCACCCCACTTCAGTCCAATCCACCTCCCTCTAGTCCAATCCACCCCACTCCAATCCAACTCACTCCAATCTAACCCACTCCACTCCAGTCCATCCCACCCCACCCCAATCCAACCCACCCTACTCCAGTCAAACCCACCCCACTCCAATCAAGTTCACCACTACCTAATCCACCTCACTCCAATGAAATCCACCCACACCACCCCAGTCTATCCCACTCCAATACAATACACTTTAATGGACCCCATTCCAGTTCAATCCAGTCCACATTAATCCACCCTACTCCAGTCCAATCCACCCCACTCCAAACCTTCTTAGTTTACCCCACTTCAATCAAGTCCACCCCTCTCCAATCAATCCACCCCACACCAACCCAATCCACCTCATTCTAATCCAATCCAAACCCCCACATCAATCCAATCCACCCCACTCAAGTCCAATCCACCCCACTCCATTCTAATTCAACCCATTCCAATCCAATCCAATCCACCCCACTACAGTCCAATCCACCACAGTCCACTCCAATCACCCCAACCCAATCCAATCTGCCCCTCCCCTCCCCAATCCAATCCACCCCACTCCATCCAATGCACCCATCTTACTCCACCCCACCGGAATCCACCCACTCAATCCAATCCACCTCACTCAATCCAACCTACCTCAATCCAATCCACTCCACTTCACCCCACCACACCTAAATCTGATCCACCCCAGTCTAATCCACCCCACTTCACTCCACCCCACCCCACCCCACAAGAATACACCCACCCCATTTCAATCCACTCCACTCAGTCCAATCCACCTACACCACTCCAATCCACCTCACTCTACCCTAATGCTCCCCTCCTCACCCCACCCCAGTTCCATTCACCCTACCCCACTCCAATCCACCCCACTATAATCCAGAACAGTCTGTCCCACTCTAACCCACCTGACTCCAATCTTCCCCACTCCAATGCAAAACAGTACGCCACACTACAATCCACCTCATTCCAATCCAGTCCGCCCACTCATCCCAAATCACCCCACTCCAATACACCCCATTCCCATCCAGCCCACCCCACACCAATTCAATCCACCCCTCACCAATCCAATCTACCCTAATCCATCCCTGTCCAATCTACCCTACTCCAATCCAATACACCTCCCCCCAATAGAATCCACCCCAACCCACCCCATTTCACTCCATTCCAAATCACCCCACTCCAGTCCAATCCACCTCCCTCCAGTCTGATTCACTCCACTCCAATCCAACCCACCCCACTCCAGTCCATCCCACCCCATTCCAATCCAACCCACCTGACTCCAGTCCAACCCACCCCACTGCAATCCATTCCAACCCACTCCAGTCAAATCCACCTCACTCCAATCTAATCCACCCACACCAACCCAGTCCAACCCACTTAAATACAATACACTTGAATCCACCCCACTCCAGTCCAGTCCAGGGCACATTAATCCACCCTACTCCAGTCCAATCCACCCGCTCCAAACCACTGTAACCTACCCCACTTCAATCCAGTCCACTCCTCTCCAATCAATCAAACCCACACCAACCAAATCCACCTCACTCCAATCCAATCAACCTCGCACAAATCCAATCCACCCCACTCCAATCCATCCTGATTCAACCCAATCCACTCCAGTCCAGTCCACCATAGTCCACTCCACTCAACTCCAATCCAACCCACCCCACGCCTCTCCACCCCAACCAAATTCAATCAATCCAATCCACCCAGCCCACCCAAATCCAATCCACTTCATTACAATCCAATCCACCTGTATCTATTCCAACACACTCAATCCAATTTACCCCACCCTAATCCACCCACACTATTCAGTACACCTCACTCGATCCAATCAACCTCATTCCAACCCACTCCATTCTGCCCCAACCCAATCTGATCTACCCCAATCAGATCCCACCCCACTCCAATCCACCCCACTCCAATCCAATTCACCTCAAGCCACTTCACTCCAATCCACCCACTCCAGTCCACCCCACCCCATTTCAAACAATTCCACTCCACCCTGGTCCAATCCACCCTCTTCACTCCAATCCACCCCAATCTACCCTAATCCTCCTCACCCCACCCCATCCCAATTCAGTCTACTGCACTCCAATCCAATTCATCTAGCCTATCTCACTCCAATCCAATCCATTCCACTACACCACAATCCATCCCACTACAATCCACCCCAATCCTTGTTCAGTCCACCCCACTTCAATTCAATCCATCCACCCCACCACACTCCAATCCACCCCACCTCAATGCAATCCCCCCCAGTGGAAACCATGCTGATCCACCACAATACCATCCACCCTGATCCAGTCCAACACACTCCACCCCAATCCTAGCCACCCCACCCATTCCAATTTACCCCATTAACTCCAATCCACCACACTCAACTCCAATCCACTCACCCTATCCAAATCCAATCCACCCCACTCCAATCCAGTCTGTCCCACTCCAATCCATCCAGTCCACCCCATCCAGCCCAATCCACTCAACCCCACTCCAATCCACCCCACTCCAATCCAATACAACCAATCTACCCCGATCCAATCCACCCCACTCCAATCCATCGACCCCACTCCAGTCCTATCCACCCCACTCCAGTCCAGTGAATCCAGTCCACCCAATCCATTCCCATTCCAATCTACCCACTCCAATCCTATCAACCCAACTCCAGGCCAATCTAATCCACCCCACCCCAATCCACCCCTTCCCAGCCCTATCACTCCAATATAAACCACCCACCACAATCCAATCTAATCCACCCCACTTGAATCCATCCCAATTCCAGTGGCTCAATGTATTTACTGCAGAGATCTGTGCACTACTAGCAGGCCATGGGTTCCAGTCATATTGAGATACTTCAGTGGGTAGCGCACCCGCCTTAAAAGTGTTCTTGAAACCTAGTAGTTACAATATCCAATGCCAGCGAGACACCAAATTAGGTTAATGTGCTTACTGTACTGTCAAGCTATATACATTAACACCAAGGTGATGGCTCACTGCCTTAATGCATTTCCTGTACATTAACACCAAGGTGATGGCTCACTGCCTTAATGAATTTCCTGTATTAACTTGAGTATAAGCTCTCTAAGGCTAGTTCTAATAAAAGATCTCAGTGGGTTGATCAATTTATTGAGGCTATCTGAATAGCCTTCTGGTCACAAACTCCAACCTTTTCTTCAGTGCACAGTTTTAAAACTACAGAAAAATAAAACATGCACATTAGTTTAACTGCTGTATGAACAAATAAATGTTCCACCGTAGACAGTAGTCTGGCACAATGAAACAGTGTCTTCTGCAGGCTTTCTACGCCTACACATTCCGATGGTTCTTTGTTTATAACTAGTTTAATTTAAAACATTCTAACCTCAAAGTGTAGAATATTATAATAGCATAGATTGAATAACACTTGTCATTAAATGACTCCTGAGTCTTACTAGGGCCGAGCTGATTACGAATAGGGCAGTATCTGGTTTAGTGTTAGATAGGAGTTATGTCTGGGATGAAGTACTCCTTACCACATGTTAAAAAGACACTGACAGATTATAGTTATCTTGTGACCATGCAGAGGAAAAAGACAGAGGCCAAATTAATTTAAGGTCAGAGAGTTCCGATCTGAGAAGGAATACAACTTTCTAGGTTTAGTGCTAGTCTAACACTTTTGGTTTTACTAAAATTGTATGTACAACACAGCTTCTTATATGGGGCTTTCAGTCATCCTTTCTCATCCATTGGTTTGTCATTGTGTGATTCCCATTTTAGTTCCGACTTCTGCAGCATCCATCACGGTCCAAGGAGCACATCCACACACTAAGTAGTTTCCTTCAATGCAGGGTCTACTGGGGCAATGTGTGTGCTTTTTTGGGACCAAGAAATATTTTTGGTTTGAGCTAATGTTTTTTTAGCCAAACGGCAGTTTCCCCAACAATAACGTTTTTCAAGAATCAAGACAAAACAAATCAACCATTGACAAGACAAAAAGGCAGCCAACGCCAGACCTATTGACTTTGCCATTGCTTGCATTTCTATGGTAGGGGATATGTTATTCCCTATAAAACTCACTTGAGGTGTATCTCATTAATGCTCTGTGCTTTTTACCTTGCCTTACAAATTGGAGTAGGTCGCAAACTGCTTGTTGGAGGTGGAGGGCGCCATTCTCACACAACATCTAGCAATGTGATCTGCACACATAACTGCTGCTCGCCCCCACCCCCTATACTGACTGCACATGATAACCTCATGCCCCAGGACTCAGAAACATTTCTGTCCCTTACTTTCGAACCATAGAAATGCCTTTGTGACATAGCCTGAAAGTGTAATGTTCACTCTACCTTGGTCAACATAAGATTCCAAAGTCAAAAATGAACCCAAGTGCTCAAGAGCAACTCGCTCCGTGTGCATATTGATTTTCTCCGAGTTCCTTCACTTAAATATGCTTGAAGGCGGTAACGAGAGCTATAACATTCTTCAGCCAGATCCTGGTCATAATTAATGGACGCCTGACACTGTGGGGTGGGTCTGGGGGAGGAGTGAAGCTGCTCAGGCCATCTCTGCGTCATACGTTATTGTTCTCCGCATTCCACTTCAAGGTTGCGACATTTTCTGTTGCCAAAAAACATTGCACTACAACTTAACGGCCACCCATTCTTAGTGAAAAAAAAATGATCATTAATAACTTAAGCGAGAAAGAAAACTCCCAGAAATGACACTGAAATATTTTCTCCCGCTATTTAACTCTCCTTTCTTTGCAAAGCTGTGCTATGACCTGCCTCGTTGAGTCACTGATCCTGCTGCTATGGTGACAAGTTATACGGACGTGGTCCATGCTTAAGTGAACAGGACAAGTATTCTACCTTTTATACGACACAGTTGTGCTTTGTGTGAGAACGTGGAATGTTTGTACAAGTGTGAGGAGGAAGGGTACCACCTAAAGGTGCTTGTCATCTAATCTTCCACACGTCTTTTTTTCCATGGCTTTCACATACACACATAATGTATATAACGAATCAATCATAAACCCAACATAATTCTTGTTTGTTTTTTTGTGATCAAATTTATCATAAACCCAATATAGCTATCATTAGTTATTTGTGATGAACCTATAACACTTGGTACATTTGATTGATCTTGCAAAATTATCAATTTCCCCCACAACAGTCAGCATGCTTAGAAAACAAACATTGGCAAAACCAAAAAAGTCTCTCTATACGTAGTAAGAAATGGCATTCACATTTTGATACCCTTCAACACTGCAATAGATACCTTCCGGACTGCGGAAGCTGTATCCAGGGCCAAAGCTAGAGATTCCTTGAGTTAGACTGGAGTGTTTTATGCAGCAGGTGCCAGTACTGCAAACCCTTAGGCATGACTTACTCATTTTTTACAAAAACGTCACCTCGGGGCAGGTGTAAGTATATGAAGGTGGGTTTGCTATGGTAGGTAGGTAAGGTATTGCAGGTGTGGTAGGTAGATCTGGAAGCTATGGTAGGTATGTAGGGTAGGCAGATAGAATAGGTAGGCATGACAGGTTAGTTATGACGGGTAGGTTATGTATAGTTGGTAAGATATGTAGGCATAGAAGGTTTGGTAGACTAGTTATGGTAGGCGTGGTGGTATTTTGGGTAAAGTAGGTTAAGAATAGAAGATATGATAAGTATGTTTGGTAGGTTAGTTATGGTAGAATCGTAGGATTAAATATGACAGGTAGGGCAGGTTGGTATGGTATGCTAGGTAGGTAGGCATGGCTGGTACAGTAGAGTACGCATGATACGTAGGGTACATACCTAGGAATGACAGGTCATAACATTTTGTCTGACAATTGAAAGCTTGCACTATTACAGCATTTTCTGGAATTCTTGCTTCAGAATCTTAGCAATGCTTTTGACAGACACAAACATGTACTGTTACTAATAAAGCACTCCTTTTAGGCCAGTGGTTTACCATGTATGATACTGTCAATTGTTGATGTTGCTTACAATTCACAACACGAAATAAAAAAATCCAATCACGTAGAGGAAAACGTGTGGTTTATTACCAATAGACAGTTTATTAATGCAATTGCTGCAGTTATGATTATTAACATTATTTTAAACATCACGTTGTTGCTATGCCCCCAAAGAAGGGTGTTATGAAGTCAAAACAGATGACGAAGTTGTGACTTTACAAGACATACCATTAAATATATTGCATAGAACCTCCATTTGACTAATGGCCGTGATTTTTGTGGTCTTTAAGAATGCCTGTGTGCCCACCCCATCTTTACTTTGTGAACAATTAAGCTGCGAATCCAACAACTATCATGATGGCAAACTAAAACAAAAGAATGGACAAAAGGTCCATTGATGTTGGAAAAGAGATTTTGCTACAGGCATGTAAAGCTGTCTTTGGGGAGACCCTACAAACAGTGATTGAGAAAGATGGCAAGATCGATGAGTGGGTTAATTACCTGTTATAGTTTGCTGGTTCCATTTGTCAGTCCTGTGGGGCCAACTCCCCACCTCTTTTTTTATCACTTTATAAATTAACTTCCACTAAGTTTAATAATAAAGGCACTTATTGCTAAGATACGATATAGTTATAGCATTTGCTAAATATTCAAAAAACTTTATCATTAGGATACTAACTTATAGAACACCAACTCACTTTTCCTGGATGCATCACATATGCCAGAAATTAACACCATTATTCCAAGGCCAGCAGTATGTCAAAGTCGATGCCGGTCTAATACCAGATATGAACACTATCAACCAATGACTACAATAGTTTTGGAATTATCACTATCATTGCTATAGGTATTTTTTCTGAAGTCATTCGTTTTGCATTTGTTTTGTCCAATTCAAGTACACACACATCAGCACTTCTTGATATAAAACGGGAACTCAAGAAAAAATTAGATCTGTTATTGGTTATCAATGTGTGGTGTTCCAAATAAAATCTACAACCTGTGGCCTTCAAATTTACATTGCATTAAATCCAGTTGAACATTTAAAATCCTCGGTGAGAGTGCCTGGTCCACTTTCCTCACACTTACACACTTTTTCAAATTAAACAAAAAGGAAGTTGTGAGGAATTATGATGCTACTGGCCTCTTCAATACCTAGTCATTATCCTAAATCTTGTAATGTGTATGCTATAACTCATCAGTGTGGATTAGCTTTTTCAGATGTGTGCTTGTACCGGTGAGTATGTTAACCAGTCCTTCAATTCACCAGATGAGTGAATGGAAGACCAAGATTCAGGATGGGTTCAGACAAATTGACTGCTCCTAAATGGGGTTTAAAAAAGAGCTGGTCCTCATATAGATCTCCAGTTAGGTTAATACCTTTCGAGGCCCAGGAATGCACTGATATTGCAGAGGCTTTGAAAGCTAGTTTAGGATTATGCCATAGCGAAGCCATTTTAGAATCGTGATTGGGCAACAACATATGTTTGCCGAGAAGTTTGATAGCATTGGCAGTAACTAATAGGATCTGTTGTAAATGAGGGGGTTTAAATTTCGACATGGTGGTATAGGCTGTGGGACTAAAAGGGGAGCATACAGATCCTCGCCCCTTCGCTGACCTTGCAAATAGCTGCTGCTTTCCCAACACTGATTTCTTCTGCTTTATAAAACTCCAAGTGAAACTATCTAAATGCTACCATTCCAATGAAGCCTCTATCTTCCAATATCCGAAAGTCTGTCAAGCAGTAGACCAGATTGCCTCTAAAATTTACAAAACAATTACCTCTTCCTTGACACCTTCTAAAGACATTCTATTCACTAAGTGGGCCAAACATTTCAAACACAACTACATATCACAACTTTCTGCAAAGGATTGGTTAAAAGTTGGCAAATGTGCCCTCTGTAATAAAATTGACCCTTGACTCAATCCAAATTCTTCACAATAAATTTCCTGCATTGGTCATTGGACCCCCCCTCTAGACTCCACAAGATGAACCTAAAAGATGAAGACACCCGTCGGAGCTGTGGCTGTGGCTGGGCTCAAACAACCACATGCTGTTCAATTGCCCCCTTCTGGGTCCCTACTGGTCCGCAATCCAGAACCAACTTACCTCTATTTTTGGTACACCCATCACTCTGATCTTACCAATGATAACAATGGGCCCTTGGTCCTGATCTGACACAATACATCGCTCCCACAACAGTATGGCGGGGTTAGACCTCCTATTGACAATAGCCGTCAAAGTAATCATCTCAGAATGGAAATCCTTTAATCATATCTCCTACCACCATGGTGAGCATGAGTCTAAAACCTTAGAGGAGCGCACAACCTCAACAATGCAAACTCACTCTCCTCACTCTTCTTGACTCAGGGCTCCCACATCATCCTCTGCTCTCCCCCTCTTTGCCCACCCATTCCACCTTTAAGTTCTGGCATCCAGCGATACATCATAGTACCACCACCTATTGATTATGTCACACACACCACTCCATATGTTTTCACTCAACACAGTTCTCCTTAGCCACCAACATACTACTCATAATGTACTAGGAAGCTCATGAATAATGTATGAACAAATCATCCTTATTGTCTGTTCTTTTGTGACATATCAACACTAGATTGGATTGCAGACTTGTATGGTTTTAATATCCCCTCCTATCACTATACTTTAATAAAGATAATTTGAACACAATAAAAGAACTGGTCCTAATGACCAGGGAATTCAGAACAATGTGCCTCTCCCTTTCCCTTACTCATAAACAAAATACCTACTCCACATCTTGCTGTCATATAAATTTTGGGAGCCATGATTAACAAAAAACAGACTATGGACTTGAAACATCCACTAACTGAATATGAAGACAGACTATGAATTGCAAATAGCTAAAAGCATTACAACCACTTTTGTGTGGACACCTCCCCGGATCTAGAGTAGGGGGATACAGGAGACAAGGTGGTGGGGACAACTGGGATAAAGAAAATCTACTGAGTATCATCAGAGTTATCAGAGTCATTTTCTTGTCCCTCTTCTCTTACATCACCAAGGGAACAGAAGATAGGTGTTTTACAGTTATTTTAAACTCTCGTACTGTGCTGCAGTGTCTCGGCAAAGCACCACAGTAGGATGTAAAGAGAGGCAGATTGGTGTATGAGAAGACCCTCAACTTAGCTTCAAAATAAACTTTTGAAATGGAGAATGGTTATTTAATGCAACCTTATTTGCACTGCTTTTATTGTAAATGATTTTGGCAACAATTTTATGCTATATCAGTTTAAAAAAGGACAGTTCCATATTGTAGAAAAGGCACATTTTTACGAATCCTTGTACCTCTCTCCACCACTTTCCCTTCTGTCTTGTAGGCACATATTTTCACTTAATACATCTTGGTGTTATAATTTCCTTTCAGAAACTTTCAGTTGTTTTTTTTCTTTTATGGTTGAAAACTACAAGTCCAAGAATGCAACCAGTCTGAATGTCGAAGTGGGACAGCCACTCAGCTCGAGCTAGGGTTTAGCCAGATACTTGACTGGCTCAGCTTGATGACCTATTGGAACCTCAAGCACAAAATGAGCTGAGCATTCACAGGAGACAATGTGGCCTCCCGGCTAGAGCTGCTGACCTTGTCACATTGGGAACCATGTTCAAATCCCAGACTTGGCTTTGCATCCTTTGAACCCCAGCAAATCCCAATGTGGCAAAAAAATATTTCATAGTCTGTCTCTTGTGAAGAACTCTTGTGTCCCTGGACAAGGTTTGTGCAATGTAAAACTGTCCAAAATAAAATGTGGATTCTGCTTGTGCTCTTATCTCATACTCTAAACATTGTGGATAAAGCATTAACTTTTGATGTGAGAACGAGATACCCATCTAGTAATTGAATTGCACAAGGTGAAATTGGAAAATCTGGGCTCAAACTCAGCTTCCATGCTTGACCAAATTGTGTGATCCTATGCAACTTTTTTCATTCACGGTATCTCTTTTTCTGTTTATTATGCCCATTAGTTGATGCAAAATTGTAGTCCTACTTCTGTGTTTGCCAACTGTTCTGTCTTTAGGTTTTCAAAATGAGTGACGTAAACCCAAGGCTAAGTTTTGTGTTGAGTTGTATTTTCCAACACAAATTCTGATATGCATTATGCAAAGGAAAGGTACATGCGCCTTTGCAGTAAGGGGATGGTCTATATGTTGTAATTGGGCATTCCCATGCAACCACCCATGGTTTTTGATGCAAAGCCCTAACTACTAAAACAAATAGACAGGACTTTGTGCTTAAAATGTAGGCTTCTTCAAAGCAGATGTAAAATTAGAGAAAAAGTTCCCGTCTCTCTACGTATCAAACTTTGTATGCATACTGGACTTTAGAGCATACACACAAAGTGGCAACGGTTTTAAAAGGTACCCATATACTCCAAAAGCTATGCTTGGCATCACGTCAACTCTTGTATTAGTGTAGGATGCAAGTAACAATAAAGAACGCTTGCAAACAGTGACTAAATCGCTGCCTTTTTACTTCACATCAGAACTATGTGATTGTATACCTTTATCAGAGCCTGCAGCTTGCAGATCACAGACATTTTGTATAGGGTCAAAGGAAAGCCTTGAAAGGCTGTCCCTGTCATCCCATCAGAAATGTAATGTCTCCTATGTCCAGATGCCTTTAGAATCGAGACATGTGATAGCAGTCTTTGGTTTTTGCAACTCTGTCACTGTAACTTTGTGAACTCCAGAATCTATAAACAAGGCACAAGCCACAGTGTGGGAAATTGCCAGTTTGTATTAGAGAAAGTGGTAAACTCCAACAATATCTGTTCAGCTTGTAAACAAAATTACATTTCTTCTATCCTCAAAGACTGGCCAGTGGACTAAGATCCTCACAAAACACACTGTGCTTTTCGATGAAAAATAACACAGCCTTCTCCTTATTTAAATCCACTCCCTTCTCAGTCCACAACTTCATCTGCCACATCTAACCTTTCCACGTGTTCTCCTGACGGCAAAAAGGCACATCTCTTTTTTAAAACGTGCCCTGTTGCATAACTCGACCTTCTAACCCAGCTAGTGAAAAATATTGCTCTTTCTCTGTTCAGTTCTACTCAGGTGTAGCTTAATCAGTGAGATTCGGGAGATGTGAATCTCAAATTTCCCAACTAAAAAAGCAGTGTGTTGAAGGCTGGAGGGGTGAGAAGATGAAGGGTCAGGATGGACTGCTTCTATAAGGAACAAGCTCATTACTTACTTGCATTAAGTGAGCCTCTATTTAGAGTGGGATAGTGGACAAAAAACATTGGGTTGGAATGCTACCCCGAGCGATTGCAACTGGTTAGACTGTTTGCACACATTCATCCTGTTGAATTATGAATGTTTCATTGCTATCTGGAGGCCTGGAATCTTGAAACTGGTGCAGCTTTCCATGCCTAATACTGCCAATGTTTGTGAATTCCAAAAAGAAGTACATTTTCACCCATTCAAAGAGTACTTCCATAGATGCAGATTTTCTCTTTTTTAGTAAACCAGTCACTATATACCAGTCACTAAATACATTTAAAAAAATGAACAAGTTAAAACCTCTTCATGAAGTGAGAGCGACCTCAAAGCCGGACAGCAGACCCAACTCAGGACCCTAAGACCCAACTACCAAACCAAGAAAGCATTACAGGGGTATCTCCCCCCAAATACCCCTGCTGAAGTTACTCCCCTGCACATCTTACTTGGGCTTGGTAATTCTCGCTGGGAACTCATGACTATGGCCATGTACAACACAATTGTCTGGAGTCCCTACTCTAGGAGCACCTATTTTGAAAGTGTTTACACTGCATAAACTCTTCTTTGTCTCTACAACAAGAAGCCTTGATGGTAAGGCTGTCAAATTGGTGCATGTGGGGAAGGCTCTGTGTTTTCTAGTGCTCATCCTTTACAAATGACTTTATCATGTACTAAGCCCCAGCTGCAAACAGAGGCGGGCAACCAGGCAAATTAATAAGATGCCATTGGTTTGGCTTGGCTCTAAGAACCCTGTGCTCGAGCAGAGCTATGAAACAATGGGGAATGTTTATTGTTCAACAGACATAGTGTAAAAATATGATACAATTGCTTCCAAAATTTTGAAAATGCATTTCTTTAACATACAGAAATGTTTCACCTTAGCACATCAGGGTATTGATTCCAGGTTATCTGGTTCCACATTTTGAAATTCTGCTACCAGATGGGCATCTCTATCTCTCTCCCCTGTTTACATCAAAGGTCACTGTGATGAGAAAAAACAACTCAGAGATATCAGACCCCACTCAAGGCTCCTAAACTCAACTATTATGAAAATAAATGAAAATACATTTTATAAGGCACACGTGTGCCCAGAGGCGATATGGCGCTAACCAGAGAACAGAAGAAAATATAAAGATTAGATCACACCCATTTTAAGATGAAAAAGACAGATTTCGAGCTTTTTCCTAAAAGGCTGTTGCGAGGTACATTTCTTCAAATGCACAGGCAGATAGTTCCATCGCTTAGTGGTGCTGTGGATGAAACTTCTTCCTCCACAGAGGGCTCTCTTAAATTTAGGGACAACCACATTGTAGGCTGAAGAGGACCACAAAGAACTGGTTGGAATACACCAGATAATTATCTCATTTACATATTTTGGTCCTAAACCGTGCAAGGCTTTAAAAGCTATACATAGTGCCCTAAAGTCAATATGCTTGTGCACTGGAAGCCAGTGCAGTTGGGCTAAGGCCGTGGCAGCAGATTGATGTTTGGGAATTCCTAGCAGGAGCCGCGCAGCAATGGTCTGCAGGATCTGTAGTTTATTCTGTAACCGCTTGTTCAGATTAATGTACAAGACATTACAGTAGTCCAGCTTTGAGAGAATGAGTGTGGTAATGACTAGTGTCCTCAAATCTAAAAGAATAAAGGAAAGAATCTTTCTCAGAATCTTAAGGATGAAAAAAGAGGAGGAAGTTACTACATTTGTCTGTCGTCAAATACAAACCCCTAGTTTTTTTACTTTGGGGACAGGAAAAGGAAGATTTCCTAAATCTGGTGGCCACCAATCATGAGACCAAAAGGAAATATTTCTGCCTAAAAGCAAAACTTTGATGGTCATCCAGTGGCTGATCTGGTGCATGCAACTCAGAAAATTGGCTGCTGGTTCTTGCTGGTTTCCTGAAACAGAGACCACGATCTGGGTATCATCAGCGTAACTTATCAAAGAGAGCCCAAATGTTTTGATCAGCATGGCTAAAAGTGTCACATATACATTAAAAAGGGTATGGCTTAAAGAAGAACCCTGAGGAACCCTGCAAGGCAGAGAGAAAGAGCTAGCAAAGAAACCATCCTTGGCTTCAAATTGCTCTCTCTCCGAGAGTAAAGTTTTGAGCAGAAGTAAGGCGGGTCCTCCAATGCTCAAGGGTCACCATGGTCCATCAATTCCTTGTGGTTGACCGTGTCGAAAGCGGCCAAAAGATCTAGCAAAATCAATGCCACAGCATTGTCCTTATCTAAGATAGCTCTCAGTTCTTCCACTGCTGTTAACACAGCCAGGAAAGGATTTACTTGGGTGGTATAACACCCCAAAGACCCAACTGAAGCTACGCCCCTGTTTTTACTTTCTGTCTAACATGCTACATTCTTTGTACACAAAGTGCTTTGGCCCCAGAACTGCCAATCGAACATTTGTATATAATTTTTCCTGTCAAGTTTAAATTGCCAATCATTTTATTGACAATGCTATAAGGTTGCCTTCTATAGCATTAGGATTCACATATCCGACCTCAAATTACACTGAGATCTCAGAAGTAAGAGCTTCATTCACTGGGATACCTTGTCCATGCTAACCCTCCCGATTCAGGTGGAATATTACCAATTTCAAGACTAGTCTCCTGCCTCCCGATTCATGCATATAAAAACCCAGTTCCTCTGCGGGCTTCAGCTGACAGGGCCTAGTCTTGTTGTGTAACCCGGAGTATGCACTGCCAGTAGTAACCTGCTTCTGCAGTCCAGTGAACAGCACTCGCATCACCCTCTCTCTGCCTACCATAGTGCTTTCTCCATGCTCCTGACAGGTAAAGCAAAAACCATACATTTGCATATCTAATATCCGATGCTGCAGCACCAGACTTGCAAGTCCCATACACAACAGTAACCCGATTCAAGCCCCAATAAAAGTCAGTGGAGGAAATACATTCTCCTGATTTTTTTCTAGAAACCTCCCACTTTTCTCTTCTAAAATGCCAGCATGCATGCTTATCACTAATCATGGTGAAAATGCCTATTTGGCTAGAAATTACAGTGCATTCTTCTCCATTTCTTTCACTCACTATAACATTCAAAGTGTCTTACACTTAACATTGCAGGAACAGCCACCCATTGCTTGATTGATATTAATGCCTTGTGGAGTCTAGAGCTCGTCGTGCAGTGATTAGTACGCAGTTGCAGCGCAGAGCAGCAGCGACACTAGCCAGAGCCGTCCCTGATGACAGAGCAGCGCTTGCATCTTTCAGCAGAGCTGTCCGCTCCTGAGAGGGAGGCCAGGAGAGCTGTCAGGGAGAGAAATGCAACCCAGCCTGGCCCTCTCCAGCCACTTCCATGGACAGGCTGGCCACTGACAAGATCACGTTCACTTGGTTTGAAATAAAGACCCATATTTATACTTTTTTTGCGCCTCATTTGCGTCATTTTTTGACGCAAAAGCGGTGCAAAGTTACAAAATACTATTGAATTGTGTAAGTTTGCGCCGCATTTGAGTCAAAAAGTGGCACAATTGCGGCGCTAAAAAAGTATAAATATTGGCCAAAATCTTTAACAAGCTGAGCGTGGATAGGCCTCGAAAACAATAAGCTGGGTCACGTGTTTAAAGTTTCTTCTAAAGAATTGGCAATTTTTGAATTGCAAGAAAGTTCTCGAAGGCTTGGTGTGCTTTTTACACGCTGGACAACCAGCGGACAAAGTGGGAGCGGGTGGTTTGATCAAGCTCAGCGGTATTAAGTTTTTTTAATATATGGCTAATGTGGTAAAAGGTCATTTGTTACCAATATTCAATTGTACAATAAAGATCTATATATTCAGAAAATGGCGCATAGATGGCATTTGAAAAGGCGTTACGAAAATTGAACACTTTCACAAGCAAGAGCTGTTTCTGACAACTAAAAGATGGTGGCGTTAGTTTTATAAGGAAAAAAATCAAGAATGTGAAATGAAAATGATGTAGCCTTAAATAGACTTCTCATGACTGATTGTGTGTGCCCAATTATTCAACCACAGAGGCACCTTTAAAAGCAAGTTTATGTTACAACTAAAGTAGCTATATTTGCACTGCGGACGCACTTGCTGGAACTGGGAGCCTTCACCACTGAAAGCATGGTGACGCGCATTGCTTATGTGTTTGCCTAAGGGAAAATACGCGGTGTGTGGCAAGATCTTACACAAATTGTAGTTTATGGTGGTTCATTGGGCCAATCCAAGACCTGAAGGGTTCTGTGTTTTACGCCACGTCCCCAAGTTCACATCAGAATTAATGCAACCAGTCTTTTATCTTTAAGAGGTCGGTAAAATGATTACCATTAACATGGATAAAATCAGCGTAAATCTTTGGAAAACAACTGCTCGGCAGTGCTCATCGTGCTGTTATGTAAACAATTCTCTTCTCCTCTGTCTCTTTAAATTAGTTCAGATGATTTCTTGGCATCATCCACTTTACTTTCTTTAATATATGTTTACTTTTTTGAAGACTCAGCCCAATATCTGAAGACAATACTCATGTTGAGGTGACAACATACATTTGTAATACGTTAATAAATTGCCCCCATTCAGCTAATTAACCATCCTTATGCGCCTCAAAATACCGTTGCTCTCTGCTCTGCATTTAAAATAGATAAACCCACAAGCCCTCTTTTTTGTAATGGTCTCCAATACCTTCCCCGCGACCTTGCACCGCTCTCCATCACAGATGTACATATGAACTTACCTGCAATGAATCATAGTTGCAATATCTGAGAACATTCATCATGTGTTTTTTTAACAAGACCTCCCAAGCCCCAGCTCTGTTAGTCAGATGTTTGCCACGGTAGGCATTCAGTCAGAGGGGACTGTGCTTTGCTGACCTTTTTACGAAAAACACTGCATCAATACTTCTAAATCTTTAAATATACCCTCCGAGTGTGAAGTGGGCATTTGCAGTTTCGGTCAACCCATCTGGTCCAAACAGCAACCAAGCAGGTTGAATAAGACACAGACAAACTGTGAAAAGAGAAAAAAACGGACCATGGCCAATTTTGAAATGGTGAAGCAATGTCCAGCCCCGGCAATTATTTTCCATCAGTGGATGGGCTCAGTTTCACCAAAATCTACTTTGCACAGTGATACATAACTTTAAAATCCCTTCTGTACTGGATCTGGAAGCTGTTCGGATAGGTGAGCTTGGACTATCAGTATGAATCCATTAAAGCTAATATCTTGTGTTCTGATGTGAGGGACTAGCTTTTGATCTGGGAAGCTGCACTGGGCAGCTTGTCATCTTACTTAGTAGGGTGAATTGCTGCTTTTTCATTAGAAGTTTTGTAGGAGTAAGCATTTAATCCCCAAACCTAAAAAGTGTGAGGCCTTTGAGAGGTCAAGAAAAAAAGAGGACACCAGTCCCCAACATGTATTTTTACCTTGCATCCCCCTTTATACCTCTCATCATGTCGCCCACTCTCTTTGAATTGTGGACTTGCTGCCAACATCAGTGTGATTTGTGAATCACCATCCCTAGACCCTCTACTGGCATTACTGCTAGCGATAGCAATAAAGATTCACCTTTGCACTAAGTGTGAGCTTTAAACAAATCAGCAGATTGTTTCCATATCCACTGATATATAAAGTGGCCTTGGGACAGAGCATGGCTACCACCAGCTTTCCTGGCTCAGTGTAGGACTAAGCACACAAGCCTGAGGTATTCACAGCTGATTGGATATATAAGTGGCAAACTCTCCCCATTCCGTTGGGCTCCAGAATGGTGGTAAGTATAGTGATGTTCAACCAGTTTACACGTGTAAGTAATTATGGGCTAACCCAACGGAGGGTGTGCGCTGTGCTCCCTACATCGCTGGACCAGCATGTTGCCCACACTCTGGGCCTGGCTAATGCACACAGACAGTGTACTCTTCGGATGTGCTTCTCTGGAAGTTAGTAATGGGGCTCTGGACTCGGATTTAAACAAGTACAAAGTCTACATTTAGCACAAATTTAGACAGCAACTTTTATACAGTCTATTTCTACTTCAGCATGGAGGGCACACACCATAAGCTGAAACAGGATATTGTGAAGACTGTCCCTACTCAAAATCAATAGTGGCAACAGCCACTGTGCTTCAGGTAGTTGATGTCTCACTGGCCTACAAAGACGTTCCCTGAACAGCAGCACATTTTCTTACACACAGCCGTACTCCCACATCTCACAGAGATAAGGAGGATCTTAGAATCTGCTGTCCTATTAAGTCCACACATATCTCGTAAAATGCAGTTTACTATTTCTGGAAGTCCACAAGTTATTTTACTTTCAACATTAGTCTATCTTCAACATCACTTGAAGGAGAAACCTGTAGAAGTGAGCACCCACCCCTTAATGAAACATCCAAAGACTGATTTATTGCTCAGCGCTAGTGTGCATGGAATTAGAAAACGGACCCCAGCCTGTGTAAAAGTAATACATAAAGAGCCCTACAAACAAGCCTGCAACAGCCCTTCCATGTTTAGCATTTACTGTGTTCCTTGTAGTGTGCACGTCTATTCTGAGTGTCACTTGCAGTAACTCCATATTCTCACAATGTAACTCTACCCAAGCAGTAGCTCAGAATGTACTTTTGGTTCCCCGGATACTACAAAAATCACCAAGTCAATTGTCAGCTGTGCCTGGCCAACCTTCAGTCAGTTTGTAAATAAACTCACTCTCCCCAACCTGAGGCCATAAATCGGACAAGAACACAGAGTCAGCTGGAACACTTACACCTGGCTGAATGGAATGGAAAGTAACATCTCTCAGGCACGAAACAACAAAACAGTTACAATTATGGAAGTCTGAATAGTTTCCTGCAACTTTTACAGATTTCTAGAATTTCCTAGAGACAGACATATAATGAGGTTGGGGAGTGTCCTTCACATGTGTATAATGTTCTTGTTTGTGCACAGACATGGATGGGCTCTAACACTTGCCATATACTTCAATGGCACTAACACTAAACTTAATCTGGATGCTTCCAACTTCTTATAGAGTTTGCTTTCATTTGGGAAGCTGTGCCTACGGTGTTGCACATTATCCGAAGGCACTAATCGTCCAGTGAGAATTTTGGGATAGCTAAAATCCTCATCAACCAGGCGGATTCAGATTCTGAGCATATGCTAGGGGGGACTTCAGGCAAAGTCTCTCAAGAGGCACGGATTGATAACTAGCCACCTTCATTCCTAGCCAGATTTATGCATCAGACTGACCACTCTAATTTAATAAAGTTTTAATTGAAATGGCCACTCTGGTTAATACTAAATAGGCAGATTATTGCCCTAGTTAACATACTACTCCTCTAGCCCCACACTAACATTGCATGTGATTTTGCTCCCTAGAGCTTTAGCAATGATATAGTTCTCCTGGTTCGGTTACACTCCTAACCAGGAGGCTATGTAGGCCGTTCCCTTGGGTGCCTCAGTGTACACAACACAAAAGCAGCACATTGTAACAAGAACTTATGTTTTGAGAACATACCTGGACAAGACCTACTTTAAGGTTACATAATTTGTCTCTGCAGTTGAAAATCCTTTAATTAAGTTGTTTCATCAAGTCTCATGGATACTGTGAGTTTTGTGCGCATTGGACACCTCTGAATGAAAATGTACTTTATTTCCAACTTCCGACTTTACTCTGCCTTGTAAACACTCTGCACTGAAGAGATAGGATTGTGGCAGGGGAGGATTATTATGTGCCGCGATGCGGAGTAGTGGTAAAAACAAAGGTAGGAGATGCTTCATACAGCCAAACTGCAGCCTGTGTTCTAGGTTCTTTAATTTTTAGTGCAACATTTGTTTCATCTTCTAAAAACCCTGATACACCTTTCTATCCTTTCTATCCTTTACTCTTGATCCTCTTAAGATAGTCCCTTAATAGTCGACACAACTAGCAGCCCAACAAACTCCAACAGCGGAGCTATGTGAAGCATGAGCAAAGGTAGCAAATGCTACACACAGCAAACTCCACACTTTGTACTGGGAAAACAACCACACTTCGGGGTGAACTCAATCCTCACATTAGCAATCGCCCTCAAGTTCTGAAACAGAAAAGCTTCAAAAATGCAAAGTGAAGCTTCTTTTCTGACACATTTGCTTTTAGAAAACTCCCGTCCACTACCCTTTTTGACCTTTAAGTTTCTCCTGTCTAAAAGGCTGGTCGTCTATGGGAAGAAATCAAAGGGCATCTAACCACAGTGGATCACAGCGCCTGCCACTTCTCAATCTTAAAGTGAACTGCAATCCCCACCAGCACTCTCTTCTAACACCTCACAATTTGCCTATAGGTTAGATCTGAACTCAGTTTTGCAGCCCCGGCCCCGTCCACAGTCGCTTAACATCTTCATAATTCTGCAATAGGGAACTTTACCAAAATGTTTTCTCAGATTTGCCCACTGTGGCAAAATATGGGCCGTTTTTGCTGCAGCAGTGCTTCTGTTGACCGTTTCATCCACTGCTTTTCAGTGACAAAGCTGGCTCAAAGTATTTGTCATAATTAACTTTAAATAATGGCAAATTATGTTGCCTGCTCTTCGGGTAACCAGATAGATCTTGATTTATTTTCCTTCGTTCAAATGTTTGTGTAATAAACTGTTAAAAGTGACACTGTAACACTGTAGTAACAATGTAGCTGCCTGCAGTAAATGACATTGCAGCATTGTAGCTGCTTGTGGCTTGTGTGCTTGGATAGATGGCAATTCAGTGTCTCCGTCACACATAATAATAAAACAGATAGAACATACAAAAGACTTGTTATTTTAAAAACATCACTACTAAAAACATCCACATCAGTGAATGTTTTTAAACGTAACATTTGTATTACAAGCAAAAGATGGTCATTTATAGGTTGCAGCATGTTTTCTCCTCATTTGTGAAGCAAATGCTTGTCACAAAACAATATTGCAGCAGCTTGCAAAGGCCAGACCTACAGGCTTTAGCAATGCTTGTTCTACTTTCAGATAATAATTTCTTTGTAACTCCCAGTCACACTTAACTGACTTAGGAATATTCAAATAAGGGTATAATGCTCCTTCTCAGAACGCGCCTTACACAATGTTTGGTTGTTTGTTGGTAAGTTATACTGCTTTCGAAATTTCAAGTGCTCGTGTATACAAACCATAAACTACTGATAATAAAAATATATTTATGACAAAGGGCCAGATGTATCAAGAATGCCTTTTGTGAATCGGAAATAGTGATTTTTAAGAAATCGCTATTTCTGATTCGCAAAATGCAATGTATCACATTTGTGATTCGGTAACAGTGATTTCTTAAAAATCGCAAATGCTATTACCGAATTGCAAATTGCGATACCGGCCCACATTCGCATCTATGTGCCTGTCGGCCCATATTTGCGAATGTTTTGCAAGTCCCAAATTGCGAATTCCTAACTGGAATTCGCAATTTTGGGAAATGCAAAGTCCAGGGTGCTGGGGGCCTTAGGCCCCCTCTGCTGCACCTCAAAATATTATTTTACAACATGTAAGGTGCACACATGCCAAAAGGGCATGTGTGCTTTACATGTAAATTTTAAAATTGCATTTTAAATGCATTTTTTACATTTGCACATGGTTACCACCGAGTTCAACTTGGTGGTTAATAGCGATTCCTAAATGCCCAATTTGCATTAAGGAATTGCTTCTTACATGTGCTTTAGAAATCGCAAATAAGGAATCCTTATTTGCGATTTCTTATTTAGAGAGTCGCAATTTGCGACTCTCTAAACAGGGTCGCAATTTTAAGGAATCGCTATTTTAGCGATTCCTTAAAATTGCTTTCAGAATGTCTTTGATACATTCTGAAATGGCTTTTTGCATTCGCAAACGGGTATTCGCACCGTTTGCGAATGCAAAAAGCTTTGATACATCTGGCCTAAAGTTTGCAAAATGCCATAGTTGCAATCCACACAGTATACTGGATATATTTCGTCTGCTTCAGTCAATGCACTTCCTCTTCATTTCATCTGTAGGTTGCTACCTTTCACCAGGGTCCAAGGGATATCATAGCATTTGTTGATTTATTTAATCATGTATTCATTCATCCATTCATTCTTTTAGTAAGATGTTCTGTTGCATTGCAGCATGTCACCTTTGCAGTGCTGGTTCTTCCTCTGTTGTTCAGGAGATCTGCAGGAGTGCTTTTGATTAGTTGTCAGTGGACGTGACCCTTGTAGTGTTGTGTTGTGTACAGGGCCGTTACAGCATAGGCTAGTTTTGATGATGTTTGCAGGTATGTTGAAGGCTTCTCTGGGAAGCACAGATCTCCAGTACTAAAGGAACTTCACTGGTTGCCAGTTTCAAAGTATTTATCAATACACCCAAATATTTTAGCAGCACTCCTGAGGTTACTCACATCCAAAGATGAGGCATATATAGATATGCCTCCAAAAAATGTTATAAAAGGCAAAAATGCCAAGGAATGGATCAGTTTGGATGCTCAGCAGCAACCATTGATGGCTCCATAGTGGCATTTGGCTTGGCATAATTTCTCTCCTTCACTTCTCATGTTATTTTTATCTTGTGTGTTACATGGGTACCCATTTCACCTCTCCGTTTACAGAACAGCGAAATGGTTCTGGTTGGTAAGGTCCTTTATTTTTCACACTACTGGACTGTTCATAAAACTTCTTACTTTCCATCAGCCAAAATGAAGATCCACAATAAAATATCTGCCAATTGTTATTTTGTTTACGCACCACTATTATATGTCTTTCACACCAATTGCCACAGTGTCACTGCACAAAACAGTGCAGTTTTTACTTGAAAGAAATGGTTTTCTCTGCCTACCTTTGGGCAAAGATTTTTAGGTGCATTCCCACTTTAAGGTATATTGGACCTGATTACAAGTCAGAGGATAAAACATGAACTCATACCTGCATTAGTTTTGCTCTGCCAGATTATTAGCGGTTAGGCTTTTCAGTACCTAGATTTACTGGGTGTGGAAACCTGAACCAATTTGTTTTTAGCCAGAAAAATCAGCCCGAAGTATTGAGTGAGACTTTAATTGCAGCAACCAAGTTTTGTGCCGCTTTTTATTTCTATGCTTACCCTGGCTGAAACCATCTCCGCCTTTCCTATCCTGCCCACCTCCCAAAAAAGGATGCAATATTACATTGTGGTACCATGGAACTCATAATTAGCGTTATTGTGTTTACTCCCCCCTATGATCTTCAGTTCTGATAGTGACTTTGGAAGTGAGGATACTCAGACTCTCACTTCAGCACAAGTATTCCTAGAGTGTGAGTTCACTTTTCTTCTCCTGAGCACTGCTAGTCACAAGACATAGAAACTCTGACTTGCAGTTCATGCTCTGGCTGGGACTTTGTGCTCCTCAAAGCTCAACTCTTTCATCAGTACATTTTTTAGAACAATGTAACAGGCCGAGTCTTCCACCCAGGATTCCCTACAGTCTGCTTATTCAACATGGCGTTGCCCTTGTCAACCGTTTAGATCCAAAGTGCCCGGCGGCCATTTGTCTGGGTTAGGACTCTGCATAAGTCGGATCGCACAATAGCATCTTTCACCACATTTCATTGTATTTAACTGCTGCCACTTTAAAAAGGTCTTTGTTCTGAAAGTAGCCAAGCATTACACAAACATAAATCAGCTGCCCATCAACCATGCGCTCTCCAGCCCGCCTAGCCCTCTTTGACTCAAGTCACCCATGCCTGCCCTGCACACCAAATAAAATCGGTTATTACACTGAATTAGGAATTGCCTGCAGTTTTAACTTTATCTGCCGGAGTGCATGAGCACACCGACTAGTGGATTATTTTTGAGTGATGTCATCCACAGTTGAGAACTTCATCAGGCAAATTCACTCACTAGTGCTTTTTGGTAATATACACATAAAACCAATGCAAAACATACTTTATTGGTGTGCACATATAAAGGGTTTGGACAGTGTTTCCGGGGTGTTTTGGCATGAGCACTGACCACTACAACGATCCTTTTTAGCAATTTTGAGAAAATGTGAATTAATTCCCAATGAAGGAAAAATTAAAGTCTTGTTATAGCTTGGGCAGGCAGTATTCTCCAAGACATTCTTTCATATTTGGGGTGATTACAGTGAGGTAGAAATGTATTTAAATGTCTTGTATCTATGCCTCAGGAGATGGTATCTGGGTCTGACCACTTCGACATGGCATGTTTTTAAAGCTGAGTAGTGTGAAAACGAATGAGGTTTAAATTGGCATTCAGTGGTTCAATAGAAATTGTTCACCTCCAGCTACACTCGTCTGAGTAACTACCTTCATTATAGCCAGAGTTCATTAAAACCCATTAGTTGGTCTCATCCTGGGAAAGATTCTTTACCTGTTCATTTGCATATTAGTAGGTTCCCTCTCAAACCCACCCATCTAACTGGCACATGTTTCGTTCATAGGCTCGCGTGTGCCTCATTGGCGCACGACCATAGCACAGAGTGCAGAATATCGACTTGTAACAAAATTGATTGTGAAATATTGACTACCCATATATCGTCAAGGTAAGTACACATAGATATGCATACACATGCTATAATGAGCTCAACATCGATATATTACGGCTAAATATCAGCAAGGTTTGTAGACGTGACCTTAGTAGTAAATATACACTTCACTACATCCACTTTGGTGATGCAGTGGTAAACGAGATTCTGCCCTCATTATTATTGGGGGCCAATTATTTTTCACTTGATATTGTGAAATACAACAGCCTCGCGACATTCTTACTCCAATTAGTATATCCCTCGAGCTGAGAGAGCAGTCACTCTTTTTAAAATTCTTTAGTAGTGAAGCTAGATAGCATTAATAAAAAAAGAAAATGAATGCACACACAGAATTCGTGAGAATAATTATAACCGGCTCAGCCTCCTGGAAATTTCATAAGGTCATGATATTACTTGAAAGTTAAAAAATATATAGTTCTAATTCTTTTATGTTTATAGAACTTTTTGACCATTGTTCAAACACAGAAAACTGTGAGTTTAAAATGAAAATAATCAGCAGCAAACTTGAAATGCCCTCTACAGTAAATTCCCTTCTCAGGGGCCTTTTAGTAAAACACTGTCCTTAAATGGGATATGTTATGAATACCTCAAGCCTGGTTTATGGAACTTTAAACATGGCATCAGTAAAGCATTCACATCAGCCACCACCTGTAAATTATAGCAGTTCAATCATCCTTTCTGTGCAGCTGGGCCGCTCAACCTGGATGCCAAACATTTTTGTTATTTTCCATTCTTCATAATCCTGTTGGAGTCCTAACACCCCTTCACTCAGAAATGCGGCCTATTCTTGTTTCTGAAGTCTAAGGTTTTTCTATCATAGTGAAAAAGGTTTATGTCTTTAAGGGGTGTTTAGACAAAATGCCTAAGAACAAATATCATGTGGACAAACAATTGTGTCAAGAATATCGAGGACAAAAACATTGAAAAGCTAAGTTTCTATAGGTAAGCAAAGTTTTACTATATATGACTCCACATATATGTACCGTGATGCTATATATATATGTATATATATATATATCATAATTCCCACCGACTGGGAAGACGGGACGGGCCACCAGACACCACTTCCGGTCAGGGGAAGGAACTTACTTTGGTATTGGGCATTTGGTAGAGGAAGGATGTGCTCATGCACTGTGTGACTGAGGCAGAAGACTAAAGAAGAAACGTGCTCACACCCTTACCGTTCTCCTTGTGGTCTCGTTTGGGGGCTGGATCGGGAGGACACAACATCTTCAAGGTAAGCAGATGTGGAGTTAAAAATAGTAAATCTATACTTACCTATTTGCACTTACCTTCTCCATATTTTGGTCCTTGATATTTTTGATACGATATTCGGGCGACACAATATCCCAATATTCTGTCAGTAATCCCTTTAAGGTATAACTTAATGATCATAAAATAGCTATAGCATATTGTTTGATTTGTACTATGTATCTCTTACTGTCAAACATGTTTTTTGTCCACAAGCTCACTGGGGACCTTATTGATTGCACTTTCTAAAGCTGCAACCACCACGGTAGAGTTCAGAAGCAGCGAGCAGTGGTTGCCTTCGTTTCTGAAGAAGCCTTTAATGAAACATACATCTGGGCCTGTTTGTCAGCCCCCAACATTTCTAAAGTGGTTTCTCACTTGGACATGAAATGACACTTTTAAAATTATTACTTAATTCCCTTCCAATTCCACTGATGTGCCATTCTGCAGTAATATTTACATTTGAAGGCAACATTTTTGTTTAGTGCTATTATTGATGGTTATTTTAACATGTCTTTAGATATCCCTTGGAGACGAACAGTTTGAAGCCAGGCACAAAATAACGTAGTCAAAAGCCTGCCATACCATCACTCGGCCCTTACCACCAATTTGTGTGGGTAAAAAGTGATGGACTTACACAAGCAACTACTACTTCAGTGGTCTGACTCCAGAAGGCTCCTTGGACACTCTGATTGACCCACAGAGGTCATGTGACCCTCTACCCCAGTTAAGTATTTCCCAATGAATTAGCTGCAAGCTTACTTTCATTACCAGGATCCCACAACATTGTTCTGGCCAACTTTTAACCAACTTGTATGAGAAATCCGATGTGTTTGCAGAATGAACTACAGCTCCCATTGCCACATTTAAGGAGAACCCCTTGCTGATATGACTGGTCAATTACAGTCATGTGAATCAATAATTATGTTTCACAGATGCATGCCCATGAAAGCAATGGGCAACTCCTGTGGTCACTGCCCTGCTTTGACCTGTTGGGCCAGAAAAAGAGCTGGGACCAAAACCAATGCTTTACACACAGAACACAGAACCCCATGGGCCTTTGCATCATATTCTCACAAAGCAAAACACCATCACATTGTTCCACCTTGCGAAGGTACAACTCCAAAATCATCCACATCAAGACTCCTAATACACCCTTCTGCCCCACTCACTCACTCATTCTACCTCATGCTCAAAAATATTTGGTTTGAACACAAACGCAAACATGGCATTTGTGACTTAATTTCTCACCATGGCCTATATACCTACATTATAACAAAGATATGGTTTGCTTCCTTGTTCATAAACATCATTGGTGAGCTCATTATAGACTCTAGCGTCAAAATCATCTACCAATCCATCTACACCAAACTGGTGTCAGCCTTACCACTATACTTACAATAGCTCTTTCGTTCTTGCTATCTTCTCAAAACTTACCACCTTAACATCAATCTGTAACACCAACAAGACCAACCTTGATGAGTGTAAAACTCATGCCACAGCAAATGTAGGAAAGAATCCCTACATGAACTCTCCACCTAAATTACCCTCCCTCCCCATATAGTAAATACACACACACACACTCAACTGTCAAATCCACAAAAATCAACCACGTCTGTGCCAAAAAGAATTGGACCAGTGGCACAGCATTGATCTATTGTTGCCCCAATCATCGCCTGCAGTACTCCTCTGTGTTGCATACATGCTCAACACACCTCCAAATGTTTCTCCAGAAATGACGTGGTTTGCATCCTCTAGTCCTTCAATGCAAACTCATATGACAGTAACTTTTTCCCTTCTCCCAACACCTCCCATTTCCGAATATTACTTAATCGTCTCCCTCTGTACCAGCTTCTTCCCAAAGTCCTTTTTCACTGATCTATTTGCCTCCCTAACACATCCCTAAAACATTCAAGAACTGGACCCTGATGACCCCGCAGACAATTACACCATGACCCACCTCTGTTTCCTCAGTAAGACCCAGCCTCAGCAGTGGTCCTTCATAGTCAAGACCTCAACTACAGCTTCAGACTCCTGTGATCATGACGATCAGTGCCCCATCCCGGCTGCATTACAGAACCTGCCACAATCAAAACTGTCAAAGACGTGTCTTCTTTGTGCCTGTTCTCTTAGCAAATCAACCAATCCTACACAACACTTTTCCACCCTTCCCATCAAAGTATCGCTTACAGAGAGCTCAAGGGATTTGCCTTCTTCCCTTGCCAACAGGTAACAGTATTTCCAGATGGATTCCCCAGATGGACTCCACATATGGACTCTCCAGATTGACTCACCATGAAATATTAGTCCACCAGGTTTCCCTGCCTGCCTCAGTGACGTGAAATACGTACATGGAGCCTGTGGTAGCCTGCGAGTATAAACCAAATAGCCCACCAGTAATGCACATACCATGTTGCACTACCTTTAAGTTTTATCAGTCTAATGCACACTTTCTAACCACCTGCCCCTTTCATATACTTCTGGGTGCCAGCAGTCTATCACAGACATAAAGCAACAAACTTGAATTCACCCTCCTATATGGTGGCACACTGCATCCCCCTATTCAGAGACTGAAATGGCAACACAGAGGTGACTTTCTTCACTGGTTCTTCCTTCACCAAGCCAAATCCGTGTACTTCTGCCTCAATCTTGGCCTTTCATAAGCCTCTGACAAAAGATCAAACGTTTCTTCCCAATGCACACCGTCCAATGAGCAGTGCAAAGATCCTCTCGCACTCTGCCAGAGGCTATGGCCTTCTTGATGGCCCCCTGGACTCCATGGCTAAAGGCCAGCCCTCATGCAGCTGGCCCTCTCATCACTGGCAATGCAAGTATAATCACATCATCTCCTGCTTCATGAATCTGCTAAAGTCAATGATTTGAAATAATGCACTCTACCGAGAAGTGCTGGTACTCTCCCTTTCAAATTACAGAAGTGCAGTTACTCAGTACCGGGTGCTACCTCCCTATTTAAAGCACTTGCTTGGCTTTGTTCGTCAGTCACCACACACGTTCTACGTGACTTGCTCCGCATGAAAGGCTTACAGCAAAGCAACTAGACATGAACCGTGGCTGCCCAAAAGACCATCTGAGCTGAAGGAAAATGCATTAATCACTCTCATAAAGACACATTCCACGCTTCCCCTGTGACCCCCTCCCTTGGCAGCTTTCGCATATTATTTTTGAACGCTTCTCGGGCCTTTCTGTTTGCAGTAACAATTTGCAGACAGGCAATCTTTTCAAACTAAACAGAAGCGAAAATGAATGGGCAGCTCTGTGGCGGGAACGTTCATCACTAGCGTCTGTACTGGTCGCTGCTGGAACCGCGCTTTTGTGGCCGCTGCGCAGTGAAGTCAAAAGACCCGAGGCCCACCGGGCTCTTGATGCTTTGTAAATCAGAACATCCGTCCAGTGACCCTGGAAATAGGCACAGTTCATTAGCAGGCGACCTCTTTATACTCCCCATTAGAAAAATGTTTTCTCCAGCTCGGAGAGAGCACACAAACATGCGCTAAGCACCTTACAGGCCTGAAGAGAGCTCTTGGGATGAGGACTGGAAGGGTGCATCAGGTCGGGACCTCAGCCGCCCTTATAGAGCTCTTGGACGCGGGCCTGCTAAGGACTGGTGGGTGCATCAGGCCGGGGACCTCAGCGGCCTCGACAGAGCTCTTGGACGCGGGCCCTCCAAGGAATGGAAGGTACCTTAGCCCGTGACCACTGAGGCCCTGAGAGAGCTCTTGGACGCGGGCCCTCCAAGGAGTGGAAGGTACCTTAGCCCGTGACCACTGAGGCCCTGAGAGAGCTCTTGGTCGCGGGCCCTCCAAGGAATGGATGGTGTGTCAGCCCTGGGCCTCAGGGGCCCTGAGAAAGCTGTTGGAGGCAGGTCTGGTGAGGACTGGAGGGTGCGTTAGTCCTAGACCTCAGAGGCGCTGAGAGAGCACTAGGATGCGGCCCGGCCAAGGGGGTGGATGCTGTCAGTCCGGTACCTCAGGCTCAGGGGCCCTGAGAGAGCTCTTGGACACGGGCCTGCTAAGGACTGGAGGGTGCGTCAGCCATGGACCTCAGGGGCCCTGAGCAAGTTCTTGGACGCGGGCCTGCCAAGTGGGGGGAGGTGCATTAGCCATGGACCTCAGGGGCCCTGAGAAGAGCTCTTGGACATGGGCCCGCCAAGGGGTGGAAGGTGAGTCAGCCCGAGTTCAAACTCCCGTTAGACACATGCTGCACGCATGAAAGCAAAATCACCTGGCCTGCCGCCAGTATGTGCTCCCTTCAACTAAGTTCTAGATTCAGCTAAGTGGAAAGTTTTGGGATTTCCAGGTTGGTCATTTAAAGTGTGTATAATTTACAGATTCAAAAATGTGTAAAGTAGCAAGTTACACAACACTGCAAAAAAGGAAACCTCTGTTGACCCATACGGCATACATTTATTCTAAAGCAGTGGCGGCTCCTCCGCTACGCCAGGCTGGAGAGAGCAGGCACAGGCTCCCAGTCAGCCTGAGAGTGCCCCAGCCAATCCTAATGCTGCTTTGAGCAGTGTCAGGATTGGCCGCAGGGCAGGCTGGGAGCCTGTGCCTGCCTGCTGAGGAGACGGTAGAGGATCGGCAGCACGGCGTGTAGGTACATTTTTTAAATTATTTTTTTCATTTTATTAATCTCCCCCCTGCGCGCCACCCTGCTCCCTGTAACTCCTGTGAGCCGCGACTGCTAAAGAGACCACTATACACTATATATCAATGTGAACGTTGAAATGACACTAAATATCAATACAACGTAGGCAGAGTGTCGTAGTCCCTCTTGTAAAGAAGGAAACACACCCTTGACTGATGCTTGAATTATGAAATACAGAAATAATCAGGGTTTAGTGAGCACTGCACCTGCTGCACCATTGGAGGCAACGGCCTGCATTACAGTAGGTGTTATCTGCGAGCCACTACAGTTAGCCATAGAAAACATAATGAGAGCACGACTACCCATTCTCCACAGGAGATTAGAAATAAGAAACATAGTACAAGACAGGAGTACCAACCAGCTGTATTCACCTGATGCACACCCAGAAAACTATTTCTGGGCTACTCGGCCCACCAAACAGTACCATTTGTTAAGATTTTCAGGGTACCTGTATTAAATATGCATGAGGAAAATGCAGAAATAATTAATTTAAATGGACATTGTTTGCATGTTTTCACGATTCTGACAGTTCATCAAGACTTAATGTAATTCAATCACTAACACAGAGACTTCTCCTTTCACACATTACCCCATCCCAGTCACCGCGGCCTGCCACCTCCATGCTGCCACCCTAAGCTTGCCAATGTCCTTATTTAGTCATTCTTTATTTATGTGGTGGCACTCTGGTGTTATTCTTTGAAGGCAGCTATGCTAATTTCTTCCCTACTTCTGAAAGGATGTGGGAAGAGCTCTTTGAAGTGAAGTTGTGTTGCCATGATATGAGTTGTCTTTGCTATCATGACATAACTGTGCTCTATATTGACATGTGCCACGCTGGAGATAGTACACCACTTTATGAGATATCCAGCAGCGGATAGAAACGGGAAAAGAAGACATGGGGCTTCTATACTTAAGAGAGCAGGTAAGAAATAGAAAATACCTTTCTCTTCTTGCAAGATTTAATAGTTGACAGTATACTTATGGAGGCCATGAAGAACAAGACCATAATAGAGTTTTGGTGATAAAATGTCTGGTAAACGGGTTACCACATATTTTTTGCTGCCAGGATAGACTTAAGATGGAAGAGGACTGCCGTTGCTCCAACTAACAGCAATCACGGGCTATATTCCAAAACCAGGAACAGCAGCGGTCCAAGACCACATAATGGTTAAACTCACACCAACACATGGACTGACCGGAGACTAGGGGCACCTCCTCCGTTAGGGCAGAGGAGCGTCGCCCCCCGCCCACAGCAGCAGCAGCCAAACCTCTACAATACAACAAAAATAAACTCTGTTTATTATCGTTGTATTGTAGAAGGGGCGGGCCCATGGAGTGTGACGAGTACAGAGGGGGAGTGCTCAGCACTCCTCCTCAGTACGCATGTATGTTTATCCCGCCATCTCAGGCCGGCCAAACATACATGCGCACTAAGCTCTGTCCAACGCGGCAACGCAGTTCCAGGTTGGAGAGAGCAAGCAGACTCTCCCAGTCTGCCTGGGAGTGCCCTGGTTGGGCGCTCCGACCAATCCAAACGCTGATGTCATGCTGCCAGCAGCATGGCAGCAGAGTTCAGATTGGTCGCAGGGCAGGCTGGGAGCCTGTGCTTGCGGCAAAGGAAAGAGGAGCTGTGAGGTGGTGGCGGCGCAGTCAGGTAAGTTTTTTTTTTATTATGAATTTTTCTTCACACACTGCCCCACCCCCTCCACGTGCCGCGAGCTGCTCCTGCCGGAGACCCCAGAACAGTGCTCCTGCCCTGTAGCCCATCAAAACATTAGAGAGACCACCATACCACTCACTCTGATTGGCTGGAATGAAAGAAGATTGTTTTGCACTTATTGTTATTTTATAGCGCTTTACTACACTTGTGATTCCCAAGCACTTCAAGTGGGAATATCTACACTCTAGTTGGTAATTCTGCCTCGCTGACAACATGGCAGAGGATAGAAAACATGATGTGTGAAGGAGTGTGCTTTATTGGTACTTGCCTGCAGAACACATCCTTCACTGATGGAGTGTTTAAATAGCTGATTTATCTCATCTACCATAGAGGGAAACATCACTTACAAAGCGACAAATGCAACGAGAAGCATTTATCGCAATGCCATCACCACACTTGTCTAAACAATAATTCCCTTTTTCTCTGCCTTAACCACGCATGTGCTGAGCAACGCACATGCGTGGTTAAGGCAGAGAAAAAGGAAGAGTGCACAGTGAGAAGATGCAGTCAGGTAAGTAATGCTGGGGGTAGATTTTATGGGTGGGTGGATGGAGGGAGGTAGAGTTATTTTTTTTGAGGGGCGGGTGGGGGTCAGGGTAGTTATTGTTTTTTAAGGAGCGGCGGTGGGGGGTCAGGGTAGTTATGTTTTTAGGGCAGTGGTGAGGGATCGGGTAGTTATGTTTTTTTTAGGGCAGGTGTGGGGTCAGGGTAGTTCTTTTTTTAGGGCACGTGAGGGGATCGGGTAGTTATGTTTGTAGGGCAGATGGTCGTGTAGTTATGATTTTAGAGCAGGTATGGGGGCAGGCTAGTTATGTTTTTATGGCGCATGGGTGGGATTGGGTAGTTATGTTCTTAGGGCGGGTGAGGGTCAGGGTACTTGTGTTTTTAGGTCAGGTTTTTTGGGGGCTCATTTTTTCTTAGGGTGGGTGAAGGGCAGGGTAGTTATGTTTTTAGAGCGGGTAGTCATAGGAATTATGTTTTTAGGGCAGGTGGGGGGTTGGGGTAGGTATGTTATTAGAGCACTTAGTAGGGGGTCAGGGTACTTGTGTTTTTAGGGAGGGTGCGGGGTCGGGATAGCTATGTTTTTATGGCAGGAGGGGTCATGGTAGTAGTGTTTTTAGGGCGGATAAGGAGGGGTCGGGTAATTATTTTTTAGGGTGGGTGGGGGGTCGGGGAACTTGTGTTTTTAGAACAGGTGGGGTAGATGTGTTTTTAGGGCGGGTCGGGGAGTCGGGCAGGGTGGCATGCTAGAACCACGCATGCCGTTCCCACACATGCCTTTACTAGGCATGCTTTTACAACGTAAAACCGTTGTAAAGTCATGCGCGGTAAAGACATGCGTGGAAACAACGTGGTCATTGTTCCGACCGCGTTGTTCAGGCATGCGTGGTTTGCGCATGCATTGATCCATCATACGTCCACCACAGTGGCTCTACTCTGGGTGAAATACTCCCACCTTAGGGCCACTCCTTAAAATGTATGTTTTGTAATTAAATATTTTAAACAGCTGCAGTAAATGCACAGAGGGTGCTATCGATGTTCAATGTGATATATAAATACATATACATATAGCTTAAGGTCCTTAATGAATCCATCACTTTATTCGCGAGAATATAAGGATTAATGGCCTGATTTAGAGTGTGGCGGACGGATTCTCCATGTGATTAATAGCCTGCCCAATGTATTACAAGTGTGATACAATTTAGTGCACTTGTAATAGAGTGGAGGATACATCTGTAACGTTTTCGATGGAGTAAACCCTCTGCCAAGCTTTAAATTAGGTCTCAAACTCAGGACTATGCCAGACCGACTCACCGAAAAATATGTGAGAATCAGGCCAAGGGTGAGATTCAGGAACATTCGCATTCACTAAGCCCCTAAAGCACCCTGTCGAAGACTGTTTAGGGTGATAACTCGTGTTTTCTATACAGTGCCTAATATTTTTACCCTTTCTAAGCACTATACATAACAGGCTTTTCTCCTACCACTACAAAAATACCAATGTTCCAAATGCTCTCTTCCTCAATGCACTTATTAGAAATGTCTGTGACCTGTGAATTCTATTAATAAACACGCCTCTGGCAGTAATACTCAACCGGATACCGAGTCCGGCCAACCTGCATCAACTTCATGGCGTCCAAAAATATTATTAGGGAGCCTTGGAATGATGTCTCGCTTATTTCCAGTCACTCCCTTTTTCTGCGGGACCCGGGTCATATTTTCCACATCTGCACTGACACCTACTGGTGAGGACAGAGCCAGTCGTCAGCTGATGCTGCGCAGGCCCAAAAAGCCATTCTGCCCAGACAGATGTTTCTGCTCTTAGGGCCAGTGATGAATGTGCAGACCAATTTATTTCTTCCATTCTGAAAGCATGTGACAGCCTGATGGAGCCCGGGAGCCTTTCCAGTCTACTGCGAAAATAAAAGTGTACTTGATGAAGAGAGATGGAACACGGACCTCCAATATGTAACACTGCCATGAGAAGTGACAGAGCAGTGTGCTTGGCACAGCCTCCAACTGCAAGAGCAATGAAATATACAACCCTAGGTGTTTGCTCTCTAGATTCCCATGGGCATTCCTTCTTCACTATGCATAGTGTGTGTCAATCAAAGAAAACTATTATTTTCTATTAGAGACCCTTAGAAGCTTTTAGGCTGTGGATGCACATAGCCAGCTTATTGTGACAGATTCCGATCAAATGACCATTTTTCCAATGGGTTATCATTTTTTTGCTTGAATCTTTTTATTTCTTTTCAAATAGAGAAATACAAATACACATCATATCGGTCAACCACAGTTTGAAAGTTAGGGTTGCAACACCCTTGATATAACATTTGTTTCGATCACTTTAACTGACAGTAAATCTTGCATCTGTTGATGGTTAGGATGTACAATCAGGGCTGGGGTGGTGGTACATTAGGACTATGAGACATATCACATGTCAGCGACCTGCGGGATGGTTATCAGCATGGGAGACATAATATATCAATACATCTTTTCGGCAGGCGACTATCGCACAGCGCACAGCAAAGAAGTTAAGGTTCAGCATAAATCTTAAATGCAACAATAGAACAACACAACAATAACCTTGTCTGGAATCCGTTCCCCGGCCGCCCACCGCCCCCTCACGTATATATCTCTGCATCTTCACCCAGTCACTTAATCGAATCACGCCAACGTGCGGCCGCAGGACCCTTCTCACTTCGCCCCGCTGAGCCCCCTTCCCCTGTAAGTGGGGAGAACTAATCATGCCACCCAGAGGGGGGCAACGTTGATCCACCGCATTCACCAACTCAACCCTCCCCCACCAGCCTGATCACTGCATGTGCAGCATCTGTATTGAATCTTTGCTCTTGCTCCTGGAGCTCCAGCAACATCCCATCCCAGCTAGAGGCCAAGGGAATTTTACGTAATCCCAAGCTATCTTCCCTCTGCAGCGCCACACCCTCTGCCTCAGCCCTTACCATAAACAACCTCTTCCATCCTTCTATCGAAGGGGGCTCTGTGGACTTCCATCTCCTGGTGATGAGACACTTAGCCATCAAAAGGCCCAAATCTAGGAATTTCGTGGAAGACTTATGCTTTTTAGCCCAGGGGAAAAGGCCCAAGATACATGCTTCCCATGTGATCAGCTGCGGACGTACCGTGCAGATCGATAGTCATGCCAACACTTCACGCCAATAAAAGCATAATGAGGGACAGGACTTCCAATGGGTTATCACATTACTGGATCCAGATTCATGCAGGATAGAAAGGTGCACTTGAGGGTTACGACAACTACCATTCTGTTCAATCATCCTCTGGTCACTGCCTGGTCCAAGAGGGTAGTAACTGGTCAAACTGAGAATCTGGTCCATGCGTGACCTTTTCCAGCATCTACAGACCTTAAAGAAGGTGTAGTTAGAGGCAGAGCTTCCACTGGTAGAGCAGGTGCAGTGGCACCAGGGCCCAGGGCCCCAGGGGCCACTGAACCTTGAACATTGCTGTATTTACTACCCCAACAGCAAAGGGGGCATACATCCTTGCTTGCACCTGGCCTCGTGGTATCCCTGCTATGCAACTGGGAATAGTGCATTGATCTAGTAACTTTACTCCCTCCCGCCCTCACTCGCTCCCTCACATCCTCTCTTGCTCCTTCACACCCTCACTCTTTTTCTTGTTGTAAAGACCTACCTAAGTATTTAAAGGGCAACATATGAAACGGTGGATCACCACATACCCGGGGTGTAAAGCAGACCCCTGCAGCCCCTGGGGTCGACGTGGCCCACAACCATTCAAAGAGCCCCCAATCCTCCGGGGGGGGCATTCAGCCCAAGGCCAATGTATTAGATATGGGAGACTCACAGCCCCTACGTCACATTCTACAGGTTCACCCCGTCATTTTGTGTTAAACCACTGCACGTATCTCCTCCTTAGAAGACCTTTGCCTCATTCCCGGCTTCCATCTCAGTAGAACATCCCTCCGCTCCCAGCTCCGTTAAAAATCTGATTATTTTGTCCCAGAGACTCGACCTCGAAGAAGCTTGTTTTCTGAATGCACAGTGCCAATATCTGCTATGGTGTGAACCGGTAAGGCGGGTCTAGACAGCGGTATATGGAAGTGCACCTTCACAATTGATATCTCTGGCCTTTAGTGTGCTCATCTCCATCAGATGCTGTTGTATCACCCGTAGAAAGTACTGATTGTATTTTGTAATAACCCGGTGTAAGGCCTGTAGCTGGGCTTCCGGCGAGAAGGACCTGAGAGTCACAATGCACACACACTGCAGCACAGGGAAAGGAAGAAGTCAAATGCAGAAACTTAAACTCATGTTTTAACACTATTATTGCAGCATCTATCCTCACTACCAGTTACTCTCAACTCAAGGACACCAGCAGAGCTGACGTATGCGGACCTTTCACAACCACAGGAACCTGCTCAGGTTTTAGCTTTTTCGTTTAAGTAGCACTTGGTGGGACTCTCGTTGTTTGCCTTTTTTATTGAAACATTCGGAAATGGTCCAAAGTGGCCGTTGGCACTGTGGAAAACACGGAATTAAATACATAAATACAATTCAGTGCACATCGTAAGGAGCCAACCAATCAAAAAAAGCGTTACAAGGCAATCTGCAAATATGAACCGGCACGCCAGGGCGGGAAATATATACCAGTAGACCCGATGGGAATGATGAAACAACAAACCAGGTTGGGAATGATGGAACAACATACCAGAGTGGGAATAATGAAACAACAGACCAGAGTGGGAATAATGAAACAACAGACCAAGGTGGGAATGATAAACTAGCAGACCAGGGTGGGAATGATGAAACAACTAACCAGCTTGGGGATTATGAAACAACAAACCAGGTTGGGAATGATGGAACAACAAACCAGAGTGGGAATAATGAAACAACAGACCAGGGTGGGAGTGATGAACTAGCAGACCAGGGTGGGAATAATGAAACAACAGACCAGGGTGGGAGTGATGAACTAGCAGACCAGGGTGGGAATAATGAAACAACAGACCAGGGTGGGAGTGATGAACTAGCAGACCAGGGTGGGAATAATGAAACAACAGACCAGGGTGGGAATGATGAAAAAACTAACCAGGGTGGGAAAGAAGAACCAGCAGGCCAGGGTGGGAGTGATGAAACAACAAACCAGGTTGGAGATTATGAAACAACAAACCAGGGTGTGAAAGATGAAGCAACAGTGCAAGGCGGGAATGGTGATTTTAACTATTTAGACCAACCAGTGGGTTTTTTCTTTTAAATCTGGTGTGAAATGTTTTAAAAATATGGAAAATCTAGTGTGAGTTTGAGTCTGAATACATCTATACACATAAGCACTGCCGCGGGCCCTCCTTAGCTTATAGGGGCTTTCACAATAAAAATATATCTTTGAAGTATACTGATAGGAACTAGTGCTGGTCTGGAATAAACTGACAGGGAGCATTGTATCGGAATTCGAATAAGAACAAGACAACTAATATGGAATAAAAATATAACTAGTGTAGAGGAGTGCACAACACTGGATAAACTGTGACACTCAAGACAACGCTGGAATAAATTCCTTCACATTGAACGTATTTTTCTCTGTATTAATGTAAACATTTTAAAACAAAGAATGCAAGTTTGACCTCCAGACTATTGGCTCTATTTTCCATTAGAACCAAGAGCATTAGATTTAAAAAGGCGCAGTTTACATATTCGAGAGTGCGCATGAGTCACAAGGGAACGTAGAAGTACAAACCATGTGCGTGTGTTGTACATGTGATTGATTTACAAATTGCGCGTGTAATATCTGAACGGTCGTGCAAAAGTGGGTGCATCCAAAGTGAGAAGTCGAAATGTGAGCAAGATTTGCTAAAAACACATCACTTAGTGGTACAAAAAACAGAATGGAAGCAAAAAGACACACAGGCTTACAATATGGCCCCTGGTGTTAAATAACATCTGTGTGCAAATTAGCACCACCTGAACAGTTTATGTTACCAGACCCTAGAAGATATGCTAGACTCCATGATGTCATCTCGCACCACTCTCCTGAGACCCTGGCATGCAACAAGAGGAATAGGACCCCTAAGCAGTAACAACCGTAACTCTAAAGCGCAAGCACAATTTCCCCTTTAGCTTACTGTTAGAGCACAGCTTCATTTTTAGAAACAGACATTTTACAACATGATGGGGTTTTGTGTGAACAGCCGATATCCAAGGATGTACAGGGACGCATATAGCTCGCAGGTGGTCAGCAATTTGTGAGCCCAGAATTTTGACACACATGATCTTTTTGTTGTTGAGTAAGCACTACAAATTTGAAGTGACTTAAATTTTATGTCGAGTTTACATTTTAGCAAATTCAAAATTATGAACGTCATAATAGGCACGTGTGTACCTACAGCAACCAGAAGCATTTCACATTTTAGATCAGATTTTTCTGTTAGTCAACTAAGGTCACATTTGTGAGTGTACTTTGACCAAGTGTCCCTTCATATTTTAATGGTGTGTCCAAGATCACGTTTTTGAAGGCGCTAAAGTGAACTCTAACATACATTCTAACCCTTAATGGCTGATCTTGATGCTACGTGTGATTATTGCAATAACCAATAACCTGTCTGGGCTCAAAGTCTGCAAAAGGGACCGAGGTAAAATGCGAAACAAGACTACTAAGTAGAGTCCTGCACAAATATTACAGTGCCCACTGCTGGGACATAATATGTGACTTCTTCCCTCTAGTAACTGTTGCGTAAGCCTGAACAATGGCATTACCATATACAAAGGAAAGGAATAGAGATGCGTACAAACCACCACATAGAAAAAGTCATTAGGATTCCGCTTTTATTTGAATTCCCAGGACACCCAAGTACTCGTGATACTAGACGGATATCAAATAGCACAGGCAGCAATCAACCACACAAGTACTTAAAGGGCTTTGATTGGCTGTAATCAAGTAGTGACATCACTGAGGTATTAACCAATGGGCTAAAGCCGTGGTCAACATCTTCCTGCTCTCTATATTATTTTGTAACAGTAATGATTTTGAGTTTCTGACGCTTCAAGTCAACTCTACTACAAGCCTGTGTATTATGACCACAGGACTATAAGAAAAATAATTATTTACCGCCTCCATCAATGTGGCGTAGATGAGTGAATGGTCAGACAACATTGGGGCTCAACCACGGAAATTGTTGGTTTCTGTGGCCCTGTGACACCTGGTCAAGAATCAAGGTGGCCTGACAATTTACAGCATGCCACTCTCTTCAACGTGCAAAATATAATAGGAATTAGCTGGCATTTATATGTTGCTCAAAAGTCTCATGTCACATTGCATGGTTTCTATTGTGCTAGAGGCAGTGGGGGAAGGCAGAGGGCACCCTGGATGGTCTGCGTTACCGATAGTCCCGTTGGGAGGGAGGAAGGGGAACTAAAACATATAGGCAGCTACACAGCATCTACTGAATCAGAAAGCCGGTGTTGTGCTGTGTGTGTATACATACACAAAACGGGGAGGTAATCACAGAAGGTCTATTAATCCATATGACATGTGCAAAGCAGAGGAGATACTGTCAAATAAGTAAAATATGCCAAATGGGCAAGTATAGGAATTGGTGACATAAACATTAGCCATGGACATTTTTAGTGGCAGGGATACCGCCTACTACTGCACAAATACACCTTATAAGTGAGGTACAAAATGGAAGAACACTCAAGGTTTGCAACCAGAGGAGAAACTACACAATGTTTAAGAGGCCCAGATTTTACCAACTCCTGCTAGGGAGATGAGGACCAACATTTTTAAAAGGGATTCATACCCCTAGACCTTCTCATGCTTTTAAATGCCATTAAAGGCAAACAAGCAGTGGAGCCAGCCTAAGGTGGGTCACGGCTCAGACTATAGCCAGACTAGCACAGTGCACACGTGAGGGTGAGAGACAAAGCACTTTATAGGTTGCTGCCATGACGGCACAAGAACAAATCGACTCACCCCATGATACACTTCTGACTTCACCCCTCCAGGTGAGACTAATTTTTTCTTAGCTCCCACAGTGCCTTCCTCTTTCTAGTTTCAGATGACTGGGCATCCTCCTGCCCTTCTAGAATTCTTCTGAGATGCTATCCACTGTCAATATTAGAATGGATTATGATTTCAGGCTAAAAAGACAATGTTGGGAAAAGAGGTGTACCCCGATTCCATTGTTTCAACTGTGACAGCAGGATAAGAAACAGCACCCTCCAAATTTTCCTAATGTCCACATGATCACAAAATGCATGCTCTCTCTGTGGGTCGCCAGGAGCTATAGAAGGCCTCCAGTGAAGGTGAGTTTGAGAGAACAGAGCAGAGTGGAGGAGAAGGTGAGGTTACATTGGAACATCACAAAACAAAATAAAATAATGGACGGAGTGTTGAAACTTTTCAAACACTCACCCCCAGTCACAGATCTGGGTTTAATCCATAGTTATTTTGCTTGCCACATATGCCCAGACGTGGGTCCCTTGCTCACTGTGACACTGGATTCAAGCTAGCCTGGCTGATGAGGGGTGAAACCCTGAAACTGGTCCCAGGATGCTTCTTTCCGGTCCAGTGAGGACCTGGCATGGCAGTTCGGGCTGGACTGTTCCCATGTGGAACAGGGTCAGGACTGGTTTGCATATGGCTGGGTCCAAACTGGGGTGGCATGGTGAGCAAAAGAACGATAGATTAAACCCAGATCTGTGACTGGGGGTGAGTGTTTGCATTGTTCAGCACTCCGTCCATCATCCTTTTGTGCTGGGGTTACATTGGAGGCAGGTTAGAGGAAAAGGTGATGGAGGGACCAGCTACAGAGAAAAAAGAAAGGCCACACCTGAGGAAACAAACAATGCACACAGAGGAAAAAAAGGGCAGACTAGTTGAGATGCAGAATCTGAAAAAATGGCTTTTAGCATCTGTAGTAAAAGAGCAACGTTAGCATAAGGTGAGGAAAAGTCCAATCCAACATTTTCAGATGGCCTTAAAGTCAGCAGGGGTACAAAAACATGTCTCTCCTTATCTTGCCAGGAGCTAAAGAAGGCCTGCACTAGAAATGAGGATCAACGAGATAGGGGAAGAATGGAAAGGGGGCCACAATGGGGGAGGAGTTAACAGCAGAGAAAATGAAATGATACACTAAGGTAGAAAATAATACACACATAGGAATGCATGCATTAGCAAAGCCAGTACATCTTGCTTTTTAAGCATGCAATGAACAAGGCAATAGGTCTAACTTTTTGTTGAGGAAAGTGTTTAATTAATGTGTTGGGTGATTCTGTGTGTGTTGCTCTTGGTTGCTCTGGATAGAATATATAATGAGCAACCTATTGGGCTGCACCAATGGGTTGCTGGAAGTGAGCCCTCTTTGTTAAACAGACTTCAGTAGCAGAATTAAGCTGTATCCTCAAAGGAGAATGTCATAGAAAAAAGCATCAGAAGATGAAGCTTCTGTTTTAAGTGGTGAACTTAAAAGGTCTTAACTGCAGGATATTGCGTAGAAGATACTTTGGACTATGGGCTGGTATTTTTGATGCATGTGTAAAAACCTGTATGTGTGTTAAAAAAAAACAAGAGGTAAATCGAGCAACAAGTTATCTTGAATTCAAATTACCACAACTGAATTGGTAAGGCTGGTTAGTGAATAGCCAAAGCCTGCCTTAAAGAGAAATAGTGCCACTTCCTAAATACAAAATGCATAAAACAGTCATAAAAAAGTAGTCATGTCAGAAGACATAACACAAACTGACTGTAAATCACAAGGTACACACTGCCCATCCAATCAATTGAAAATTATGATTTTGGGCCCACAGGCCATTAAGACAGTGCAACCACTGTCATTACATTTCCACTTCCAAACTAAAATATGAAGTTGTGGCGCTAGTGGGTGTCACGAATATTCAGTCCTCACAAAAGGAAGAATGACGAGGAAGTGTTGATGGTGGTGTAAGCTTCCAACAGATGACAGTTGTTAGCAACCAAACACTAGTGTGTTTTTGGGCTAGAGACAACATTAGCTGTCGCACCACCATATTTCCAGACAAGTCATACATATATATTCCAAATGGATTAGGGAAGGACCCTCATGATGTAAAATAAAATGCTTCATTATTTTTTAATGTCCGCCATTACACGTTTCGGCCCCAGACAAGCCTTGATCACATTATTATATATATATATATATATATATATATATATATATATATATATATATATATATATATTCATTCATTCACACTAATAACAAAGGTTACAGGGACCTTAAAGTTAAGTTGACATTTTAGTTTTACCCGTACAAAACCATAGGAATTCTCCAGTTATAGTTATACTTATAGTTATACGTATCTGCGTAGCTGCGCCGAGACCCACAGAGGATCGTAATATGCTTTTGCATCATGTTTTTCGCCACCCCACAGCCAATGTACCAAAAGAAATGGCGGCCACAACTTTTTTGTCAGGTTCCGGCCAGGCAATCAGGGCCTTGCTTTTCCCCAAGATCCGCAGATCTACTGCAGGTGGATCCGCGGAGGATTCGGATCCCTCTTTATCTATATTTTTGAATCATAAATACCTCTGAATCTACTGAACTGATTTAAGACAAATCACAAAAAGCACAATCTGCGGACCAAGATCTAGATTCATGCCAAGTTTGGTGTAATTCCGTTCAGCGATTCAGGCTGTAGCTGTGTCTAAAGATTGCAAAATCCCCATAGACACAGAATGGGGAAATAGTGTTAAGGGACCATGCCCTTTTCCTCACTTCGCTTGATGGATCACCCCGAACCTTTCATGACACTAGCTAAAGTGAGTGTTGTATTAGTTTTGAAAATTTTGTAAAGAATTGTCAAACGGCACCAAAGTTATTGGTAACACAATAAACACTCCGTCTAAGGAAAAAAGAAGTCTTAACTATAACTACCTACTGCTATAGCCAGTAGGTAGCATATATATATAGAGAGATATTTTGAGGTATATATATTTTTTGGTCAGTCCTCATCTTCATCCGATATTGGACTATTCAATTAATTGGCCAGTCCACTTCACTCACTGGCCACCTTGCAATGTGATGTGATTTTTGCTTGATCTCATGTGGCACAAACCCTGCAATGGAGTGCACGTCAGTAAAGGACTGGTGTGCCTTGGCTACGGCAGTACTACTTTAGTTTTATATGTTTGATGCTTTTTTGTGTATTGCAGAGGTTTGCAGAAAAAAATGTTGCTCGCTTTCCAAGGCCTGATCTATTAGCTTTTCCAAGGCGTATTAAAGATTTGTTTTAGGTTTCCTTTCAGGACTTTATGCTTACAATACAGACACATTGTGTGGGGATTTTGGAAAAGTTGACCTGTCTGATCATCTGGAATACGAGTGAAGTTTGAATGTGACTCGTACTTCAATAACTCCACATGGCATTCCGTCAATAGAGTACTGTGTAATATCCACTGTCAGTGAAGCAGAGCCTCGTGTGTGTGACTGACAGAAATGGAAAGTACAGCACTATGGAATTAACGAGTATGCTTAAGGTCATTCCCCTAGAAAGCCTGCTGCTGGCGGTAACGTCATACCTCAAGGACTTCCTGCTAAGCTGTGTGCACAACACACCAATGACCTGAACGAAGAATAAGAGCAAACAATGTTGTGACCAAGCCGGCAGCTGAGCGATGTGTTGGCACCTAGTAAGATGTATCCAAGCGCAAGTTCTGTTTGGGGTAAGTGAGGTGCCAGTAGGAAGGTCTGCATCATGCAGAAAACAACACTACAGACCTATTACTGGCCGGAAGTAGCAGCAGCTAGGGGCGGAGTAACGGGGCAGCAAGTATGCTGTATCTGAGAGCTGTGATATGTTTTCCGTGTACTAAAGAGAACTTGTGCAGCTTCCAGACACGAACAATATTAATGCAATCTTTTACCTATTATTAGATGTTACCGCCGCGTCACTATAACTGTTAATAGAAATTCCTATTATTCAGCTCAGCTGTATTCAATTCATCAGCCTCAAAAAGATGAAATGCAGGGAAATTCCTACTGGGATTTACTCACGCAAACCATAAACTACAACAGGATTGACATGATTCGATGTAATTAGAGATGTGTTTTCTATGCTGGGTGTTCAATTGTAGTCTTGCATCAGTTTAGTTGAACGTATGCATCTGAAAATAATATTTTTAAAAGGGGTACAAAAGTTGCATCTACATGCAAACTGCTTTATATATAACACTAAGGGAGAGATTTAAGAGCACCTAGCACCACCTTAGCGCTGCCATAGCGCCATTCTTTTTTTTACGCTAAGGTGGCGCTAAAGTGGCATTTTCCACGCGCCATATTACAAAGTGGCACAATGGGCCCCTAGGTACTCTGCAGTACTAGTGCCAACATTTTGGTGCTACCCTGCAGAGTACATCAAAAGCGTCAAAAGAAACGACGCTATTGCCCCTACCCTGCGCCATGGCGCACTGTAGTTTAAATACGGTGCATACACGGTGGCAAAAGGGAGCGCTAAGGGGCGCAAGGAAAGTGGCGCTGAACTGGGTGGAGCGCCACTTTCCTTAACTCTGCCCCTAAGCTACAAACATAAGGATGCAGCAGCTACATGAACCCGCTATGCTTCTTTACTGTCTTCAAGTAACCGCCCCGAGGAGCTGCTGCTGCTTTTTGCTCCACATAAGTCAGTTGTATCCATTACTCTGCCAGATCAGCCTGCAACCCACCTGACCCACACCAGCCCTCAGCAGTCAGTGCGCTACCGCCCAGGCTACCACTCAGGCTCACCGAAATAGGGTAGCCACGTGCACCGCCGCTTTCACCACAGAAACAGGCTCATGCGGGTCGGCACGAGACTAAGACATAGTGATGCCTCCCGTGCAACTCGAAAGAGTTTCAGATCCTGGTACCCCCATCTTGGACAACATCCCGTGGCTTAGCCTTCAAGAACACATCAGACCAAGCGCTCCCTTTCTCAGCACATTAGACAACTGGACACATGCCCCGGCCTGATATTACGGCACCGGCTCCAAAACGCACGCGCCGGTTTGTGCACCGTGATTCATGTATTCCGCTGCACACATCAAAGCTATGTAGAATACGTGGTTCAGCAGAATCCTGAACCCAAATCCACGCCGCCGTCTGACATTCAGTCTCAATCTCCACTGTAACACAACGAGCTTCACGTTTTTAAAGAGCGAACCATCTCGGGTCTTCAGTGCAGTCAGGGCTTTTCTTGACATTTTAGAGGTCTAAAAGTTGGAAAGGAGAAGCACTGAGAGAAAAGGAGTGTGTTGAGGCGGAGTGAGGGGCAAAGTAAGAGATAGAGAGATGGATGAATGGATGGATGATTCTTGTAGGGTGAGGTGGTTGTGTGGATGGATGGAGTGGTGGAAGGTTCGGTGTGGTGGGGTGGGTGATAGAGGGTGTTGATGGATGTAGTGGACGAATGGGTGAATGGATGAGTGTGAGTTAATGGATGGATGGATGAAAGGAAGGAAAGATGAATAGATGGATGGATGGATGGATGACGTGTGTGAGATGAGTGCATTAATGCGTGGATGGCAGGGTGGATGAGGGAGGGATGGTAAGTGGATAGATAGATACGCAGCTAGACATATAGGTAAAGAAAGAAAGATGAAAGGTAGAGAGCTGCAGTGTAGAGGGAAACCTGAATGGGTCTTCCACATATAACTAGAGCATGCAGACACTTCCAAAAGAAAGGAACAAGTCGTTTCTTTTAATCACAACTTACCCTGGAGATGGTCAGAGGAGTGCTGAAATCCTTGCCACCCACCAATCTAAAGCCCCAAGGCGAGGGGCCGTTTATAGTGACCGTCTGCGTCATGTCTTTTTGTATAGTTTGCAGCCCGTCCTGCAGAGCCGGTGTTGCGATCAGCGTGTGATACGTAACTCCTCGCCAGGCAGGAACTCCGCGCGCTGCTGTCCCGCTCCTGCTGAGGTGAGGTTCAGCACTGGCGTGGATGCAGCCTCCCTCGTCCTGATACAGGAAACCACAGGCTGCGCGGGTGACGAGAGGAGCCAGCGCCCCCTAGTGTGCGATCCCTGCAACCAACACCACATGTGTCCTCGTAACAAACCAGGCAACTCGAGAGCTTTGTATAAAGTGACAAACCGCTCTTAAAAAACAGACATCGTCCAGGAGACTGCTTCCAAAATGCAACCCTGTCATCAGATGCAACGAATAATTCTTTCACATTCCTTGAGAAAATGTTTAAATTTCCTTGGCAGTTTTTCCATCGATGATAACGTACACTTGAACTTGGCACAACATACGCCCCCAGGAGGGGAGTTTCTAAATTTGAAAAATACATATTTCTTGATTGCTCATCATCGGGAAATGGATATCCTTGGCTCCATGTGATGCTGAGCCTGCTGCTGCATACGCTCCCGAGGAGAGGGGTGGGGGGAGGGGGTCCATGTTATGTGGTAATTTGTCAGTTTGGATTGCATATGTTGCTCCGGTAGTTTTGAACCTGTTCCGCATTATTTTAAGCCTGTCATTTGAATTAGGTGCACCGGAGGAGTTGTTCTGTCATCTCAGAGCCACGGGAAAAAGCATACTTGTAGAAAGTTCCGCAGCGCAAGCCAACGCAGCGCTGAAAATGTGTTTACCAGCCTCATATTAAACTGAGTCAGCGAGTCCAACCGAGGCTTGGAGGGTGCGAGGCGGGTGGCTTGGCTGTTGTTCTCTCCAAAGACATTTTGTAAAAATTGGAGTCGAACACTGCATTCTAAGGTACATATTGTCAAATAATTCTTCACGGATTGCTATAGTACAAAAGCATTAGTCCACTGCAAACACTGTTTGTGCCCAAGTCCATCTGAAACTATTTCGCTTATTAAAGACAGTGATGTTTTGCACCTCAGCTAATGCTTTGACTTTGTAAACGGCACCACTGGACTAGTCAGCAGAACACCAGGATGTCTGTATGATGGAGCGGTGGGGATCTGGAGGTGGCCGCACCACAGCAGGCCCAGGGCTGGGGGGCGTCACCAAAGGATCTCCTGCCTGGCCATTCCAGCCTGTGTGCTACTGCGCTGCCAGATCCACTCAAAGCCCTAGCTAGCCGCCTCCTCATCAGCAGCTTATAGCCCTATGGGGTGTGATGGTAGTCACCCTTGCTAGAGCTTTAAGTGGAATGAAAACGGGTGGGGGTGTCTGAAAGGGGCGTTGCCTAAGATGCAAAATTAGTCATAATTTCCAAGAAACCAGGCCTATGTAATTAAGGGTGTAGCTTAAAATACCAAAATGGAAATCCTACTCTTCACATAGGCCCTCATTACAACCCTGGTTTGTTTTGGCGATCGTATAACTCCCCTTCCCGCCAGCCTATCCATGGCGGTAGAGACCATGGGCAGTCGCAGGGCCACTGGGGGCCCCTGCACTGCCCATGCACTTGGCATGGGCTGTGCAGGGGCCCCCAGGCACAGCCCCACCCTGCTTTTCACTGTCTGCACAGCAGACAGTGAAAAGCGCGACGGGTGCAGCTGCACCCGTCGCACGGCCGCAACACCGCTGGCTCCATCAGGAGCCGGCTGCAATGTTACGGCCGACATCCTCGCTCTGTTTCCGCCCGCCGGCCCAGCAGGGATGTTGTAATGCGGCCGGCGGGTTTCCGGACGCATAGGCGGCTGCTCGGAGGTTCAACCTTGGCGGGCGGTCTCCGCCGCCCGCCAAGGTTGTAACGAGGGCCATAGTGTCTTGCCTGGCCAGTATTTGGGTCCCTCTCAAAGTCTCACAACATCCAGCACATTTACATAACACAAGCCAACCCTTTTTGCTTTGTTGATGCTTGTTAGCTGTATCAGCTAAGTGAAAAACAATAATTTTGATGTAAATGACTAGAACTGAAATATGAGACCTTGAACTAAAAATGATTAAGATCTGTGGAAGCAGGGGTGGCTGGTGTTCAAGGGCTGCGCCCCTAGCCTTTTCTGGCCTCTCTAGTGAAGCATATATTTAACTACATGATGAAAGTAAAACATTTTCTGCACAACATTTTCCGAGTGAAAGTTGTGCACTTTGAAATGCCCCACTGCACCTGCGTCAGTATGTGGCTGAAAGCTGCACAGTAGGGGCGACAGGGCTTGCCCACGCAAAGCCCTTACGTTTTCTCAGAACGCAGTAATGTCCTTGGCTTATTTCCTCCTCCACCAGAAGCCCTGATAGTAAACAGCCTGGAGCGTTTTTTGTTCAGCCCGGGTTTCTGAAAACTTCATGTCACTCCGATATTATTATCCACCCTTTCCTATTTACTCAAATGGTGGGGTGTGATCAGAAGGGTCTACATACCAGAGGTCACATTATATTAAAAGAATGTGGCATTACACAAAGAAAATCCCCTTTTCCTGCATTACAAGCAGTCTGTGGCAGAGAAATGGAATAAATACAATAAATAACTCCATCCAGGGTTCTCTGGGAGACAGGAGTGTGACCTGAAGACCTGAAGTAATAAATATGCCAAAGACAACCCTGCACACAAGTAAGTTGGAGCTCTATCTTTTTTACAGACAATAAGAAAACAATCTGTTCTCTCAGCTTTCCTCTCCTCTCCCTGCCTCTGTAGGTGAATTCATCTCTCAAAGGCAGTAATGGTTCCAGTAATTTATCATGGCTAGTAATGCTCGTTTTATTTCTTCTGCAGATTAATGACGTGATATGTCATATTAAACATGTAATCCGCAGCTCAAATAAACGTGTACCCTTTATCACTGAAACTTCTTCATCCTAGCCGTCTAACATTCACTGACATAGAGCCCACTCTTTCCCCCATTCCTCACGCAGTAGAAGTGGATGCGAGCATGAATAACTTGGTGTCTTGTCTTGGGTAATGGTAAGTGTTATAATGCTAATCTTATGTTATCTTTATGGTACTGAGACCCCTTGCCACACTAACCTCCCCCACTGTGATGCCCCAGGCCCTGGCTGTAAATCGCTGGCCCCTTTAGGAGTGAAGGTGCTGCATTTGTTCCCTCATGAAATTGATCCAAAAGACGAGCATGGTTCTTGTTCCCTTGCAAAACTGATCCAAATATTGGATTCAAGCACAAAGGGAGAAATATGTGCTTGCAGTAAAGGCCTTAAAACTGTCCCTATCATCATGCCCTTATCATTAATGCCAAAAACATGAATTCATATGCAAACAATGAATATTAAAAAGTGATTTAGTTACTCTTATTTCACATGTTTTAATTAATGTTGCTTTCACCAAGAGAGTTAGCTGTTTCATCATGATCTGTTTCTGTCTTTCCTAGTGCACACTTTGATTTGTGCCAGGTGTTTATGAGGGGCTTTCATTGAGAGTGCTGGTGCTGAGGCTGAAGGTAAAGCAAAGTGCCTGTCAGTGTGTTGGCGTCTTCACAAAGCACACAGAACAATGGTCACGTTTTCCAGTTACATTTGACATTTAGGGCCAGATGTATCATGAAGGCATTTTGTAATTCGGAAATAGCGATTTTTAAGAAATCGCTATTTCCGACTCGCAAAATGGCATGTATCACATTTGCGAATCGGTAATAGCGATTTCTTCAAAATCGCAAATGCTATTACCGAATCGCAGATTGCGATACCGGCCCCCTTCGCACCTATGGGCCTGTTGGCCCATATCGGCAAATTTTTTGCATTCCCAAAATTGCGATTTCTTAACCAGAAATCGCAATTTTGGAAATGCAAAACCCCAGGGTGCTGGGGGCCTTAGGCCCCCTCTGCTGCACCCCAATTTTTTTTTGGGGGGGGACATGTAATGTGTGCACATGCCAAAAGGGCATGTGTGCTTTACATGTACATTTAAAAATGCATTTAAAATGCATTTTAAAATTTTGCACATGGTTACCACCAGGTTCAACCTGGTGGTAAATAGCGATTCCTAAATGCCCAAATCACATTTAGGAATGGCTTCATACATGTGCGAAGAAATCGCAAATAAGGAATCCTTATTTGCAATTTCTTATTTAGAAAGTCGCAATTTGCGGCTCTCTAAACAGGGTCGCCATTTTAAGGAATCGCTATTTTACATCACAATGCAGTAACAATACAATAACCAGTCACTGCTTCCATCACTTGCTGACTGAATGTTTGACTTAGACACTGTATAGTGCTCCACTCTATTCTGGTTAGGTTCACGCTCTACAAACACCACTACATACATGGCTATGGTGCTCTGTAGTTATACCCTAAACAATGCTCTTGATGTAATATGAAATATGCAGGAGATTTCACCTGACTTAATGTCATCATAGAAACAATGCTCTGGGTGAGTTCACCCAAACTGCCAACAAATTCAAGATAAGGTCCAGGGGACCAGACCAAATGCTACTAATGTAACTTCAGAATTGGGCTTTGAACTCAAAGTGAGTCATAGAGAAGTTTACAAGTACTACAGAACTTTACTTGATGGTCCCCACAAGGCATTCAGAAATGGGCACAATACAGTTGTTTTGGCCAATCAAAACTGTTAACGAACATCAAAAAGGCTTCCTGAACTGGCCACAATATTCATTATGAGTATTTAAGAGCTAGATTCAACTTTGCTGAAGAAACCTGACGCAACACCCTTGATACAGTTCCAAGAACTGGACACAATACGCCATGACAGGCATCCACCCTTAAAGCATGGCACAATACTACATATGTGCCCCTCCAGGAACTTTCAAAATATTCAGAGACAGACTACTGAATTTGCTAGCACGCTGTTGGTGATGCATTTATTATTAGAGACATGATACTTCGTGTGTGGCGTGAAGTGAAGGTGCTTCTGCAGGGCTCCCTATCGGGGTCTGGTAGTTAGACTTCTCTGGCTCTGCTGCTCAAGAGCTTCAAGGGTGACCTGAACATGCTCATAATTTCTTGATTCCACCTCTCGGTGTACAAGATGGCATCAACAGTGTCACAGGAACTAGAGGTTCCAGGGTCCTAGTGACATTCCTGCTCTGTGAACTGGCTCAAGGCCTGTAAAGCAAGTGGCTCCAGTCCACTAAAGTCTCCTCTAACCAACATTCCATGTCAGCCGACCATATTTATTCCATTTATATTGAGGAATGCATCATGTTCAATGACATTTACACAACTGATAGCATGCCAAGCCGTAGGTCTTGCAGACCAATTTGACTGGTTTGAGTGGTGTACGCTAATCCAGTCCTGCTCGAAGACATATTCCAAAGACAAGCTGCAGATTTTATAGGAGGAGAAGCACTGAAATTCTGGTGTGCGCGCAGGGAAGGGTCAACATGTCCAGCCCAAATCAGACTGCTGAAATTCTAGCTGCTGCAAAACAAGCAGCCATTCTACCTCTCTAGAGGAAACCTAAAGCTGGACCTTTGGCCCTCTCTAACTATGGACCTATCCCTCGTGTCCCTTTTTAAGCAAAGCTGATGAAGAGTGTCAATAATGGCCAACTCTGCCTTCACAGAATAAAGTTTTCACAGAATAAAGTTTCATTCTTGGCTATGCACAGGCACAGGATTTAGACGAGCCCATGGAGCCACATCACTACTTATTAATGTGTTAAATGAACTTTGTTTAATTCTAGATGGGGGCAGAATCACTGCTTGCGGCATTTGCTACGGTCTCCAGTCCATCCTACAGGATATCTGCATAGAGTTGCGTTGATGGACATGGCCTTTTGCTGATTAAGGCCATTTATATACGTTCCCACAAAAGGTTTTCTCCCGTCTTCTAGGCCTATCATGTCTGTAAAGATGTTTTAATCATATTAGGTGGAAATAATCAGTAGTTTAACCTTCAGTAGTAGTGGTTGTCGGACGTCAATTCCAAAGAATTGTGATTAACCTGTTTTTTCTAGAGTCAAGAATTCTGTATTCCAGATGAAAATATGTAACAAATAATGCGTGTTTAAGTAGAAAGGTGCTTTATGGCCAAGCTATATGCTTTTCTTTGTGCAGAGATAGGCCGCGTGTGCAGACTATAACATCCCCATTTAGAGGAAATGTATTGTCATACACATATGCACCTGGTGAGACATATTTCTATTACAAGAAGTGAGCAACGGTGTGTTCCTAATGCCTAGTTTCACTTTGAGCAAACTCTTGAATATTCCGTTATGCAGAATACGTTTAGCTGAGCTCGTTCGGCGTTACACATTTGACAGTGCTGCATCCATCAAAAAACTGAGCATGAAATTCCTTTCCACAGCTGCACAATGTGAAAGCACAAGTCTCTATTGTCGTTAGAAAATAAATGTATAAAATTAGGTCTTGGACATGGTCAAGCCACAGGTAGTAGACCCAGATGATTTTATGAGGTGCTCTTATGGGGTATTTCCAGACAGTCTGACTGCTGGCCCCATGGGACCACGGACACAGAGGCCGCTCGACGGCACATTCCTAAACATTGCAAGCAGAATATACTCAATGGTTGCAGGCCTGTTGTGTAGATTCATCTGTGAAGGGGGGGGGGGGGGGGGGCACATCTGGTGGATGAAGTCTTTATTTCAGTATAGAAAATTGTGACTAAAGGTGGTTTAAAGCTTCCAATATAATTCTTGGAAAGTAAGAAAATTGTATTGTGCAGGCTCCTACTCAAAATGCATACATGTATTTCAGGCACATGAATATTTAAAATTGATCGGACCCTCCAAGCATACTTTGCTTTTTGGTTAGCCAGGGTCCTTTAGGCACAAGGGCCTCTATGGAGCCAGTCCTTGTTTTATCATTACACTTAATGCATACCAATTCCATTCCACACTCACTTTCTTGAAATAAGACAAACACACAAGAAAAGTGGTTTAAATGTATTGCGCATTGAGAAGACTGCAAAGTAACTGCATGAGTGAAAGATGCTTTTCAACATGTGGTCTAATTAAGAGCTATAATACATTTAGCACGTGAGACTTTTATGAGAGGGACTTATCTGTAATTGGTTCAAAGTTCAACTCAGTAGATTCTGCGCGGTCAAAATAAGGATGCAAGAGCACATTTCAGAACCATTGGCTATACAAATATTTGTTGACGTTCATGTTGGAGAGGTAGGATTTCTATATGAGCAATATTTCTTTCTACATAGATAAGCAAGTAACACAATAGACTGAAAGGAATTATTGCATGTTTTTTACAAACATTTCTTTTATTGATGTTTCAGAAGTGACTAATGTACAGAGAACATTTACAGCAATAAAGTATAATTAAATAAAGCTTTTGTGGTTCTTGGATATTTTTAGAGAGATATTAGTTTAGTAGCATCGGATAAATTTGGATTGTTTTATTGTGTAATAAAAATGAATTCATTTGCAAAGATTCACTGGTTGATGTTGAGTTATTGAGCTGTGCACAAGGATAGTTTAGAGCTGGTTCTAATATACGTTTCACTGCAGAAGGGAACGAGGACCAAATGAGGATGTTTAGTGTTCATGTTATACCCCTTGACTAGGGCATCATGTATATTATACATGATAAAGTTAGTTGTCAATATATACAGAGAGGTGGTAACATTAAGGTGCAATATCTTACGTCTCTTTTACTTTGAAAACATCGCAACTTGAATTTAAAAAGGTACATATTGGATTTTTTACAGAAATTCATTGGACTAGAAGAATGTTTTGTAAATCTTTTTAAAAAACATGGCATTTTTCTGACGGAACACGGGCAGAACGACAACCCAGTTGCTCATTTAAGGATCCACCGTTGACAGCCGAGTCTTTAGTTGAATCGCAATTTAAGAATTATGGGCCAGATGTAGCAAAGTATTTGCACGTCGCAAACGGCGAAAATCGCCGTTTGCGAGGTGCAAATGCCTCTTTGCTATGCAGAAATGCATATTGCGAGTTGGTACCGACTCGCAATATGCATTTCCGACTCGCAAATAGGAAGGGGTGTTCCCTTCCTATTTGCGAGTCTGAGTGGTATGCAATACCATTTGCGACCGCGTACGCGGTCGCAAGTGGCATCGCAGTTACCATCCACTTCAAGTGGATGGTAACCCACTCGCAAATTGGAAGGGGTCCCCATGGGACCCCTTCCAGTTTGTGACTGGACCCACAAATATTTTTTCAGGGCAGGGAGTGGTCCAAGGGACCACTCCCTGCCCTGAAAAAATACCGAAACTAAAGGTTTCGTTTTTTTTTAAGTGCAGCTCGTTTTCCTTTAAGGAAAACGGGCTACACTTAAAAAAAAAAAAAACTGCTTTATTTAAAAGCAGTCATGAACATGGAGGTCTGCTGACGACAGCAGGCCCCCATGTTTGCGAGTGCCTATACTCGCTATGGGGCCGCAATTTGCGACCCACCTCATGAATATTCATGAGGTGGGTCATTGCGACCCCATAGCGAGTTGCAGTCGGTGTCTGAGACACCGTACTGCATACCAATTTGCGAGGTGCAAAGTGCGAGTCACATGGACTCGCACTTTGCACCTCGCAAATTTTAAATTTGCTACATCTGGCCCAATATTCCTGCAGGGGAGAAAGAGGAACAACATGTGAATTTCAATCAACATAGTCGAAAAGTAACAGATTCTCACTAAATGACTTGGACCTCGAACAAGCACCCTTTTTTTGTTTTACTTACAACCATTTTATTATCACTGTGTTGTGTGCAGAAAAAACCTTAACATTGGTGTGAGTAATTCACTGAGCCCAAAGCAAGTAGTGCAGCCTCATTACACAAGGAATTCACCTGGAGTTCCAGGGCTCCAAACCATCAGTGACCCAATTGATCCCCATGTCAGCCGGTACCAAAGGTCTGAACAGTTGTATGTCTTGATACAGATGGGTGGTGATGACTAAAAATGATATGTATGTTATAAAACCTGTCCTAAGCCGCCCACCGCCACACAACATGTGGTTATGACACAAAGCTTTTGTTGTATAGTTTGGCTCCTTGCTTGCTTCATCATAGTGGGGATTTTAGAAATGGGGCCTCTAGTTGGCAGAGGTATACACCCTTGTCCAAGTAGGGACCACAATCCTAGTCAGGGTAAGTCACACACACTCCAAATGATCCTGTGCTCACCCTCTGGTAGCTTGGCACTGAGCAGTCAGGCTTAACTTAGAAGGCAATGAGTAAAGTATTTGTGCAATAAATCATACAGTAACACAGTGAAAACACCACAAAAAAATACACCCCACAGGTTTAGAAAACTAGTTGATATTGTCTGAATAAAATAAGGTAAAAACGATAAAGATTCAATAAGCACAAGTTGAAATATCACTTTTGCAAGTTTAAAAAGACTCTTAAATATTAGAAATCTACAGTTGTCTCTTGATTACACAAAGTATCTGATTTGCGTCAAAAATAGCATGCACAGAGACTGCAGAGGAGGAAATGCATGGAAAAATAAGGCGTGCGTCAGATTTTCCAATGCGGCACAGACGTCGCGTTGTTTCTTTCCACGCTGCAAGGGGCTTGTGTCATTTTTCGACATGCAGTCTTGGTTGTGCACTGCAATGGGGGGATATTTTTGACACCCAGGGATGACGCGGGGAAATTCTGGGCGCGCTGGAAAAAGTCACAGGCATTGTGTCGATCCGGGAGGGCGATGAATAGAATTTTCTGTCGCACGGCAAGTGCTGCGTTGATTTTTCACTCAGGGAATCGACTGCATCATTCCGGTTTGGCTGTGCAGCGATTTCTCGGTTGCAAGGCAGGCTGTGCATCTTTTCAGGAAGACTGTGCATTAATTTTCTGCACACAAGGAGTTTCCTGAATAGATGAAGTCTTTTTGGCCCTGAGACTTCAGAAAATAGGAGGCAAGCTCAATCCAAGCCACTCCAAGGGGAGTGTAAGGCTTGGCATGTACTTTTAAATGCCAAGTCGAAGTTGCAGTGAAACTGCACACACAGGCCTTGAAATGTCAGGCGTGAGACATGGTTAAGGAGAATTGTACTGAAGTACCTGTTGACGATGAGGGGGGAGTCACCAGTTAAACATCAAATTCTATAATGGTATATGATCAATGAAACAAACATCCAGATCAATATAGCAGAAATCAACATTACTAGTTATACTTAGTGGTGTAAAATTAAGATATGCATGATTCCTAAGAGGAATATTGAAGGATGTCTCCAAAGCCAATATTTCCTTGTACAGCTTCTGTATCAGTGCGGAGCAGTCAAAAAGTATGGTTTTTGGTGTGACAGATGGCCACATTTATGCCAGGAGGGTGGGGGTGTGTGGCTGTAAGGTGGGCATAGTGAATGTGAGCTATGGACATGGAGTGAATTGTGATCACAGAGTTATTTTTAGTAATAGATTTTACAATACTGTGTTGCTGTCCTTCTACTGCAACCCTGGAGTGAGCCTTCTCTGCTTGCCTTTTCTACCTTTGCTACCTTTGGCAAGTCAAGTGTACAAAGGAAATAACGATAATTCAAGTGGAATGAAATATAATCTGAGGCCTCACAATCTCCTTATGCCTTTAAGCCTTTTATCTGTGAAAATAAAAAGTGCTCAGAATCAGGCTCTGTTAAAGTAGCGAGTGCCAAAAAAATACTTGACAAAGACTCCCCAGCAAAGGTGTGCAATTCACTGAGGTGGGCAGACACAAACACCCAACGTCCACCGCTAGACATGGGACAGGAGGAAAGTACTAGCTATGGCACTATGGGACTTGATGTTTAATTCTGTCTTTACCACGTTGGCAAACTTCCAATTCATTGTCCCCTTAACTGCCATTATATGATACAGGTGGGTGAGCTACTGAAGGCTTGAGCTAAGCTCCAGTCAGGGGCCTGGCTCTGGCTTAACTATAGGTTCTCTTGGATCCTCAAGTCCAAATCGAGCCTTCATATTTCTTCTGTTTGACACCCACATTGTAACCTCATGAGCCAAGATTAAAGACATAGAATTAACTTTTATTGGAAAATGAGAGCTTGAAAGATAATCCCATCTAGTGGCTGAATTACATGATATGAAACCAGAAGATCTAGGATCAATCCCGGCTTCCCTACATCACAGAATTGTGTGATCCTAGACAATTATTTCATGTTTCTTCAGTAACACATATAATAGCACCTTGAACTACATGAGTTAAGGGTGTGAGCTGTACAACATCTTCTCTTGTGTTTGATTCAATAAATACAACGTTGCTCCTTTTAAAATAACCTAGGCCACTCAGAGGTTGCAGGTGACAGCTGACTTGCCTCTTGGTTCACTAATGGCAATTTTGTCAGGGTGTTTCATGCATGAAAACTATCACTTATAATAAATGCATTTCAATCAAGAGATATAATCTGATCTACCAAGGTGAAACACTTCTTCATTTTTAAAATACATTTTTAAATTTTTCAATAGACTTTATTACAAGTTTCTAGTGCAAAATAAATTTAAACTTGAAGCTTTTCCTAAAGATAAGTGGTGCAGAATGCCTTTTCCTTCTTTTCCTTTACTTCAGTTAATATGTAAATAAGTGCTTGCCTGATTTTCTGAATGTTAGTGCTTCATCATGGAAACAGTATCGCAATGCTGATGTTCACCAAGGGGCTCGCATGCAAAGGTCTGGAGGGATGCCAGTGGCCCACAGGCCATACATTGAGTATCCCAGCTATATGATCAGGGACAGCATCAATGAAAAAAGATGGAGAAAAACCAGGAGATGTTATTGGCACCATGTTGTATTAAAAATGGAAGACTGAACTGGAAGAACACATATACTTGCATATAGTTCAGGTAGACTCAAAGATATGGATATGGATTTTCTTGCAGGTGTGATAGGCCACTGGTGATTTCAGTACATAGCACTTTTATATCTATCTATCTATCTATCTATCTATCTATCTATCTATCTATCTATCTATCTATCTATCTATCTATCTATCTATCTATCTATCTATCTACATAATCTGAGGGCTAGCTGCCCGAACAATAAAATAGTGCATAGCTGTGCAGATGGGAGAATACGTGTTGCAAAGGTGCAAGTGTGCAGAGTCTGCATATGAGGGAGAGTTTGTATACCAGGTGCTAAGTTGAAGGAGACAAGGGTAATAGTTAGAAAAGTCAAAGTCTCCATGCCCATCTACATTGCTTGTTACACCACAGCTATGTGATGCTGCCTCAACAGCCTATCATCCCTGCCCATCAGCTTTAACAACACTTGCCTTCATATTTTCCATTTGGACACAGACTGCCAGCATGTGCTGGTATCTTCCCCTCTTTTTGCCCAGGCCTTGAAAAGTTAAATTGATTCAACCGCAGCATGATAGATGTGACTAATCTTGCTAAGACTCAGCAAGGATTTATTTGTGAACGGAGCCAGTTCCTCTAGAATTTTTATTGGAAACCGCATATGTGATTTAACAGTGGAGGACCTGCAGTTTGGGATCAATTCCCTTTGAATACTATAATGGTCATGGACTGTTGTTTCTCAATGCCACCCACAAGTCATGCATATTTCATCTGTGGGTCGCAAGCCTACCACTCGTTGCCTCTAGAATGGGTGGGATCTTTTTTACAAAGGTACTTTGTGCCAGCAATGAGACACTTTGATGATCATCAATAGGAGCAAAAGAAGGACAGGTGGGCTTTCTCAAATACTCTCAGGTTCTTCTTTGCTTAATACCTAGACACAGAATACCAGTTGCTTTACATAAAACAAGTTGAATTAGAGATATATTAGAAGAGATAGTACATTTATCTTCAATAGACTTGGATTAATGCCATATCATGTTAAAGTCCATGCCAAATTGCTGATCTAAAACAGAATAACTAGTTTATCTTTTAGCTGCCAAAAGGGGGGTTGTGCAGTTGTAGGGACTGAATGCTGCACTCATCTTCCCAACATTTCGCTCATCATACATGAGCAGATACATAACAATAAGGACAGTAGAAAGAAATTACGTGAAAAACAAGGTGGCCCTGATCCGAATCCTGTTGGTATCTTGACATGGCTGGGGGAGGCTTTTGGTCCTCTGAACATATTCAAAAATATCATTGTTGTTTAATTGTGGTTGTTATACACTGGCATTATGCTAATATTGCCCATCATCCTATGCTCTTGCAAAAATAAAGGCACTGCCAATACTTTTATGCGTGCTACTTCTCAGGATGACGAGGAAAGCAATAATGATGAGATTAATAAAGAAACGACGAGCTTGTATTCCATCAAACTCCTGCAAGCTGCAAGCATTTTTTCTCTAAGAAAAGGAGGGCTGTGAAAACGTAAACATTGCTTGTGTCATGTTCATATAGTACACTGTAGTAGAAAGCTAGTGATGACACACAAAACACAGAATGTTACATCAACGTTAAGCAAATATGAATACCGTTTTCTGCTTGAATATGTTTATTAATTGTGATGACTTTTAGTAGGCCCAGAATCCATGGGATTAGGGGTTTCTCTGAAAAAGCCTCACTTTCAATCTATATATTGCCCAGGGGTAGTAGCCACTTAGTTATAGTTTTGTCAGCGTTCCCATAGGAAATGTGTTTTTTGTGTTGGCAATAACTTTTGCACCATTTGACGAATCTCCATTAAAGTCCTCTTATTTGCCTAGGTTGTGCATCGAAAGTTTTGGGGGTGATCATCAAGCAAGGGCTGAGAAAAAAGGGGGGGGACCAAAATGCAAAATCCCTTGGCATTTTCCACAGCCTTCTTTAGACAAGGCTACAGAAAAAAAACCGCAGAATGGAATTACACCAAATTCAGCAGGAAGCTAGATCTTAGTCTGCAGATTGTGCTTTATATTTGCTGTAAATCCCTTCAGTAGTTCTTTCAGAATTTAAGGGTCAAGGATATTTGTACATCTGGACAGTTGGGTCTGCGAGAGGCTCGAGAGACTCCAGCAGGAGCACCAATTTAAAAACAGAGCATTCTGATTGGCCCAAGGAGCTTTTTCCCCCTGGGACATCATGCTCATGCATGAGTCAGATTTCCGTGGGTGAAAGTGCTCTAATTGACTGCCAGCAATGTGAGGAAAATTTTGCTAGCTGCCATTACATAACTTTCTTAGTCCCCTGTCCTGAAATACTTTGAAAAATATAATATAAAGGGAGAGGGTAGGGATACTCTGCTCCTTTAGGCCCCATGCGGGAGACCCAGAGGGACTCCCCCTGGACCCAAAATTAAAAACAAAAAAATCATCAGTTTTTGCCACAACACAGTATGACTCCAGGGGGATCGAAAAAAAAGAAGAATGGTGGCCAGGGCCACATTCTTAAATTATAGGCACCAGGGACCCCATCCCCGTGGCTGCATTGTTTATTTAAGGAGAGGGGGTGTGTGAGCCGCCCCCACCCTGAGCTATTATAGGCTCTGGGGTTCTCACTCCTGGGGCTAAAATACCAAAAGAAGGAGAGGAGGCCACGTGACCATCCTCAAAGGACCCTAACCCCCAAAGTGGCTAAACTTTTTAAAAGAGGGAAGCACGCAGCCCCCCTCCCTGAGCCTTCAATGGCCCCAGAGACCCCATACACAAGGGTCAGCTGACATGCTGTGACCCCAGGAACACCGCAGTTTCCCTGCTTGCAATGATGTGGCAGGGAAAGTTTACTCCCAGGGGGCGGGAGCTATAAAAATGCTCCTACCAGCTGGGAGTAGACTTTTGATCTGTTTCTCTGCTCTCACTGACGCAGGTAGGGAAATAGATCAAGAGATTGCTCCCACCAGAAGCGAGCAGCATAAATAGCTGCTCCTTCTGGGCGAGAGCAATGCCGAGTCCCACGCACGCGGGAAGCGGGTTGGGCTGAGTGGCCCTGGGGCTCCTATTGCAGCCCCCAACAAGTGTACAGTGGGTGTCTTAGTACCCATATTTAAGGCAGGTGCAAGGGATGGGGTCCCTGGAGCAAAAAAAGGCTCGGGGAAATGGGCTGCCCCTCTCCTCTTTACAAAATACACTAGCCTGGGGTCCCATGGCCTTTTGTATGGCTCTCGGAGTGGGACCATGTGGCCTTTCCCCTTTTTCTAGGTGTTGGTCCCGGGGGGGGGGTCCCCTGGGTATATAATACCTTGTGGAAGGGTGCCAAGTGGACCCCCTCCCTTTTAAAAAAGGCTGTGGATAGGGTGGCATCCCCAGGGCCTAATATGGCTCGGCGTGGGGAGCCATGTGGCAGCCCTCCCCTTTAAAATAAATAAATAGCCCTGGGGGTTGAGGTCCTGAGGACCCTAATAGGCTTGGGAAGGGGGGGCTTTTTTAATATGTATACACAGCCTGGGCAGTGGGGACCCCAGGGCCTATTGAGGCTCAAGGAGTGGGGGGCCATGTGGCTCCCTCCCCTTTAAAATACATTAGAGTCTGGGGTCTCCAGTGCCTAGTGAGGCTTGGGAAGGCTTGGGAAGGGGGGCTATGTGGCACCCCTCCCCTTTAAAACAGACCACCGCCTGGGGCATTGGGGTCCCCAGGGCCATTTTATGGCTGGGAAAGAGGGCAATGCAGCACCTTGTCCTTTAAAAAAATATGGCCCTGGGGGATGGGTTTCCTAGGTCATAACAAGGCTTGGGGAAGGGACCATATGGCTCTCTTCCCTTTTAAAATACAGAAGGCCCTGGGGGATACTATCCCCAGGGCCTAATGAGCTTGGAAAGGGAGGCTCGTTTTAATATGTATACGCAGCCTGGGCAGTGGGGACCCCAGGGCCTATTGAGGATCAAGGAGTGGGGACCATGTGCCCCCCTCCCCTTTAAAATACATAAGAATCTGGGGTCCCCAGTGCTTAGTGAGGCTTCGGAAGGCTGGGGAAAAGAGGGGGCGCACGTGGCACCCCTCCTCTTTAAAACAAACCACTGCATGGGTCGTTGGTGTTCCCAGGGCCTTTTTAAAAAAATATGGCCCTGGGGGATGGTTTTCCCAGGGCATAATAAGGTTTGGGGAAGGGAGCCTGTGGCCCCTATCCCCTTTAAAATACAAAAGGCCCTTGGGGATATTATCCCCAGGGCCTGGTGGATTGGATCTTTGGGCCTAATAAGGGTTGGGGAGTGGGGGCCTTGTGGCCTCTGTCCTCTTTTTTCTTGTATTTGGCCCGGATGGGGTGCCTAAGGTATATATAACATGTGCACCCTCCATGTGCAGTTTTGTTAATAGTGATGTTGTTTCAAATGCAGAAATTATGTTATCAATGATGTTATAGAACATGTAATGAGTGATGTAATATGTGGGATAATTAGCTCTGCATAGTGAGGGCATTAGCTATAGTGACCGTAGACCACCAGTTGTAGTAAACTATAATTAGTGAATATCCTTTTTTTTAGTTTAAAATGTTATGTTGTCACTGAAATATTTACCTTCTATAACATCACTTTAACCTTTGTATTTTTTTAGTGGAATATATATGTGTATATATATATATATATATATGTGTATATATATGTAACAAACACCATGGCAATCAACACTAGGTAGTTATAGTTAGGACCTAGTTTCTATAGAAAGAGCATTTTTTGTTTTGCTAATAACTTTGGCATTGTTTGATGAATCTACATGAAAATTTCCAAGACAATGCAACGCTCACTTCAGCTGCTGTCGGGAAAAGTTTCAGGGTGATCTATCAAGTGGGGGCTAAGAAAAAGGGGGAGCCAAAAACATGTTTTTCCCACTCATTTTTCCATATGGATTTTGAACAGCGATTGAGCCAAAATTACTGGACGGAATGACACCAAATTCGGCAGAAAGGTAACTCTCGGTCTAGAAAGAGCCCTTTTTGCTATTTAGTGTGAATTGGTTCAGTAGTTTTAGAAAAATTAAAGTAAATAAAAATTTGTTTATATAATGACGTGAAGGATTTGCACCCTCCCGATCTTGTGCTAAGAATTGATGGGCTGACAGAACTTCAACAAGGAAGTGTTAGCAGCCATGTTGGGACTCGACTTTCGCTGTGTCCCAGAAAAAGTTAAAAAAAGAAGAAAAGGGGCCAGGGTATGAACACCCTGACCCCTTAGCTCTGGTGCCTCTGGTGGTGGGGTCCTAGAGGGATTTTTGTCATGGATTCCCGACAGGGTTGCTAATCCTTGACATTTTTTTTTTAAACTAAAGCCCTTGCTCACGCTCTTCGTTATTGAGAAACCACCACCTCTATATACGCTATACGCTTGGAGGGGGGCACACGGCCCGCCTTGAGCCACGAATGGCCCTTGGGACTGCCACCCCCCAATGCCGGCTCCAGTTATGTCTCGGGGTGCCCACTCCCCGGTCACAGCTGTTTACTGTGGCATACCTGCAACTTTGACAGCTGCATCCAAGTCACAGCAAACAGAGTCTGCTTTCTGACAGCGGGCCTGTCAAACAGGTCCTGCTGCTAGAAAGTAGAGTTTTCATCTGAATGAAAACATGGCTTCACCAAGCAAGGAGCCGATATGAAAATCAGCTACCTGCTTGCTGGAGCAATGCTGGCTCACGCAGGAGGCTGGAGCTTGCGGGGACTGTGGTGGATGCCTTGAAGCTCCCCCCACGTCCCATGGTCCCAGATGGCCCATAAAGGGCAATAAAATAAAATAAAATTAAAAATCACCTGGGACGTTGGGGGAGACCTTGAGATTCTCCCCGCAGTCCCACATAACTCGTAAAGGGCAAGCGAAAAATGAAAAAAAAAACACCTGAGAGTTAAGGGTTCGACTCCAGGTGTATTCGTAGTCATTTCCCTCCTTTACTTTCTTTTCAACTGCAAATGTTTAAGGCCCATGCTGAAATGTGATCTTTCTAGTTTTAATTGACAAGTTCATTTTTCTTTTCAATTTGTGCAGAAATATCTCATTCTAAGTATATCATACATCAAAGCCTAAAAAACTCTCTATCTTTATCTCTCTCACTCTCACCTTCAATCTCTTTCTAACACACACACACCCACTCAGACTCTTACGCAGCCACTCACATACTCACTCAGACACTCACACACCCACTCAGATCCTCGTGCACCCACTCACAGCCCCATTCAGACACTCACACACTCACTCACAGACCACTTTGTTCTGTCCACAATACCAAATTACAGTCTGCATGCACAACTCACTCATAGGCATTGAAGCTACCTAATACCTCATAGCTGATGGTAAAAGGGAGGTGACATGCTACCCATCAACACTAGTTTACTAATTTAAATCACTCCATCAAGAATACATAGCATACCTTGAGTCAGTTGAAGTACTGATTGATGACATCTTCCCTGGAGTCTCCTGCTTCATCCTCATCTGGCTCATCATCAGTTGGCAAACTTGCATTTCCACCCACAGGTTCTGCTGGCTCCCCCTCATCTGGTAGGAATGGTATCTGAGTACTCAGGGGAAGATTGTGGAGCATAAAGCAGGTAACAATTATTTGACATACTGTGTTGGGTGAGTAGAGGACGGCTTCTCCTGATCTGTCCAGCAGCAAACTCTTGCCTCCAGGAGCCCAATTTTCTGCTCCATGACACACCTCATTGTAGATAACTGCCTCTGGCGTGGTTGGGTACCTCACTGGTGTCAGCAACCAAGGACAGTTTGGATAGCAAGAGCCACCTGAAATCAAATAGGTAGAAAATACACAAACGTATATCGAGGAAATGTACAATTGTGATAGCTGGAGATAAACTTTGCAAACACACGTCAAATCCTCCTTACCAACCAGCCAGGCCCTCTCTGTGTTGATTCGTGTCATCAGCAGTGGGATATTGCTGTTCCGCATGATGAAGAAGTCATGGACTGATCCTGGAAACTTTGCACTGACATGTGAAATGTACTGGTCTGCCAAACACACAACTTGAACGTTGATGGAGTGGTAGTTTTTCTTGTTCCTATATACCTATTTATTGGCACTGGGGGGAACCAAGGCTACACGAGTGCTATCTATGGCTCCAACCACATGTGGAATGTGTCCCATTGCATAAAACTCTGCCTTCAGATAGGCCTAATTTGCAAGCTGGGGAATCCTGATGTAGCTGTCCAGGTGTTTCAACAATGCTGACAGTACTTCCTTCAAAACCAGACTGAACATGGGCTGAGACATCCTTGCAGTTAGGGCCACTGTATTCTGAAAGGATCCAGTGGCCAGGAAGTGTAGCACAAACATCACTTGAATGATGGGAGGTATGCTATAGGTATTGCGAATGGCAGGCATCAGATCAGGATCCAACTGATCACAAAAATCCATGATTGTATGCCTTCTCAGCTGATATGCCTGGATAGCATGTCTCTCTTGCATGGTCTGTAGGTCTACTGGTAGGCGGTACACTGAAGGTCGTCTTCCTCTCCTATTGCCAGGGTAACTGTGTGTAAACATATACATTTGTCTGCATCATGCGCAATGCACACATAATGGGCATAATCATATACAACTCACACATATCTGCAAGTAAGGTTATTTACAACATCTGACGCCTCCAGAACCGAAAACTGCTATGCATCCTTTGACACCCACCTTGGTGCACATTCCCTCAATTATCAAATGTACTATACATGCAAATTAATCTGTGACAGTCAGTGTTTATTAGACCAACCAACTGTACATGTTAAACACATTTGTAGCACATTATCTGCATTACCAAAGCACATAGTATGTTGCGAATAGGTGTACATTTATATCAGCACAAATCCCTCTGTTACACTGATTTAACTACTCACATGCACAAATAGACTAATAAACCTAAATGTAGTACTTACTGATATTTAGCACAATGTAGGGATTTGTTAATGACATAAGTGAAATGTGCTCAATATGGCAGCCACCTGACCTACTGTACTGGACATGTACACGTGACCTAACTCTGCCAGCGGATGCCATCATGGCAGTAGGTTGTTACAACCGCAGCGCAAATTGCCATTGGAACACACTGCTGCCTTTGGCGGACTTGGGCCAATGGCGATGTCTGCCGGCGGTGACGGTCCTGTACGTGGCGGACGTGACCGCCATCTTCTGCAGTATTGCTCACTTGACTCCTGACACTGCTGCCAGTAAGACCTCCTCTACCTGAGCTGCTGTGTACTGCCTCTGCTAGATATCATGCCACGTCCTGCAGGAGGCAGGTCCCCAGCCTTCAACCCTGAAGAGCTGGACAAGTTCATGGAGGAGGTCCTACACCTGATTGATCAGCTATATGGTGCACCAGAGAAGCAGGTGAGTCCAAGGGTATACCAATGTGTGTCCGTTGGGGTGTATGATGATGTACCTGAAATGTGAAGTTGTGTAGGTGTTGATGCATGCAGATGATAAATTGTGCATGAGTGTGAACTGATAGGGTCGTAATGTTTGCCTACTTGCTGTCACTGAAGTGTTCTGTCCACTTGTGTTGGTATGGTGTGTGTGGACCTAACTTTTTGCTTTTGTCTTTGTCATCCATGCAGGTCAACGCCCATCAGGGAATCTGTCATGCCATTGCCAAGCAAGTGCAGACCCTGGGGAGCAACAGTCGACAGAGCACCCACTGTAGGAAGCAGTGAGAGAACCTAAGACGCTGGACCCAGAAGACTGCAGAGGCCCAGCTGGGGATGTCCTCCTAATGAGGAAGGGGTGCCCATCAGACCCTGACCATAACCCCCTTAATGTCCTGCATTTTGGCAGTGGCCTACCCTGAGGTGGATGGGCGTTTGAGGGCAGCACAGCAGCCACAAGGGGGGTAAGTACTGACTTTTATCATGTTCATGCCTATGCCAGTTAGATAAGTGGCACAGGAAAAGGTCTCCTAGGAAGACATAGTACTACAGTTGCCAACTTTGATACACCACAGATGTGGACATAGTATTGTGTATAGGGACATGTTACTCACCAATGTCAACCACATAGTATGACAGCAGGTGGTGATGCACATGTGACAGTGTCATATGTGTCCCTCTACACTGCTATACATACTTGTAACCTGCAGTGTTATCCTTCCCACCTACTGTTCCACAGTCCGTATACCAAATTGGTAAATTGCCCAGCAGTTTGGTCTCTTATCAGTCCTATTCCACTGGATGTAGCTCTATGTGAAACATAGGGTCTGATAGATGAGTAACAGGGCCAAGTTACCCTATGTCCTGAAATCATTGGGAACTTCATGTAAGGCTGTCATCCCAAAAAGGAATGTGACATAGCATACTTACTACACTACCTCTGAGGTGTAAGCAGGTGTTCCCATTGTTATGTCTGAACTATACATTGGCAAATGTGACGTTTGATCAAGGTGGACATCCTACATCATGAAAAGCATGGTGGTAATAAAGCATTAACAGTACTAGACATATCATTGGCATGTGTTTTTAAACATTTTGTACCATGCATATGGTGCTGAAAAGGTAAGTGGCTAGCCTGCTGATCCTTTAGGCCATGCATTTTGTCCATGCTACATAGAGCTGTACCATACCTATGTGGGTGCAACATACACTGTTTTCTGCCTACATCATGTGTCAATTGCTATTTCGTGCCTATTGTTATGTTGAGGCATCTACTTTGCCAGACTTAATTTTGCTAATCTGGGGCATCTAAGACAGCTTTTGTAATTGATCAGCTCATTTCCACCTTACTTAATTGTGTAGCTGGGGTTCCATTTGACAAACACATGTTGGATGAAATGGGATATGTTGTCAGTCAATTTGCTGGACTCTAGGTGTATGTGTCAATCATGGTTACATTAGTAGTGGATTCTGTCAGTGTTACTTCAGACCTAAGGTGTTAGGTTACACATGTCTGGACATTTGCTAGTGATGTAGGTATTCTGATGTATTCATGTTGAAGTTTATACTCATCATGAATAGTGGAATCGTATGTGGCTTTCATGCACATGATTGTTGTCGATAGTATTGAAGGTGTTGGTATGCTCTCAGTGGTTATCTGTGGGTGTATCCTGTGTGATAAGTATGCCCCTATTGCTGGACATGTAATTTTTGTCTATGTGTCAATAAGTAACATTACTGTGTTGCAAAACCATTTCTGACCCTTTTTAAGATAGTTTTGATAGATGTTTTTATGACATGCTATGTTATTTAATGAGGCCCACAATGTGGGTATGCCACATGTAGTGATTTCATCTGAAGTATTTGACATTGCGAATGCTATGGACAGTGCCACATTTTAGGTATGTGATTGCAAAGCTACATGCTGTGTTGTATTAGAAGTGAGATGAGTTTACTTTCATGTAACATGACCACTGGTGATGGACTGGACAAGAGTGGATTAGTGAAAGGCAAGATATTGTGTTGTCAGTTAACTGCATTTTCTAAGGGTGATTTGTCGATACACAGTGATGATCAATATAAGGAGAGACTTTTGATGTAGCCAATTCATCTTCTGCATGAATAGTTTGTATTACAGTTGATTTAATGGGATGGTGATGCAGTGGTCAGATGGTTGCCTTATGTTGTGGTGATACTGTTGTCATATTGGATTGTTGGAAGTATGTAGTTGTGACATGATGTAGGCTCTAAATCGTTCCTAATTGGGGCTTTATTAGACATAGATGTGTTGGTAATGTTGTGTATTGTGTAATGTATGTGTATGTTAAGAATGTGATGAAGCTCTGTCTCTCTCTCTGTTTTTCTGCATCAGCATTGGCAAGCAAAGGAGATGGGGCACAGTTGAGTGGGTAAACTGATGGCCACAGGACCCGGAGTGCTGATACCATTGACACCAAGGGACCCAGTGGCCCGGAGGGTGAGGGGAGTGCCACGGGGGACACAGGATCCACATCTTCATCTTCAGAATCCTCCTCCAGTGGACACTCCCAGGAGGTGGCGGACCCACCTGGGACCACCCCAGCACCATTTCTGTCCGCCACCCCTCCTTACTACCATACCCTCCCTGTAGCTCCCCACCCAGTTGGTCGTGCCCGCTCACCCAAGAGGGTGGGTGTCTCCTTTGCAGCAGGCACCTCTGCCCCTGCCCCTGTCAGCTCTGCTGCCCTCAGTGAGGATGCTATGGAGCTCCTGAGGTTGATCTCTGTGGGCCAGTGGACCATAATGAATGCCATCCAGGGACTGGCAACTCAGATCCAACAGAGTAATACATTCTTTTCAGGCTCTGGCCTTCACACTGACAGCAGCCAGTCACCCTTTGTCTACCATTCCCCCCTTCAACCGCCTCTTCCTAATCCCAAACCCCTCTTCCCTGACCCAGCCAAAGCACACAGACAGACAAGTATGCATCCACCTCAACATCCAAGGGTAGCTCTGACAAACACAAGCACCACAAGACTAACCACAGGCATGCACACAAGCAACATACACCTGCATACATAGCAACAGCCACAACCCAGCATCGCAGACAGCACACCTGACACACCAATAACACCACACCAACATTCACAGGTCCAGCCACTACACCTATCCTACCCACAGACAGCACTACAGCAGACCCTCAGACATCCACCTCAGTCACCACACCCGCAGACACAACAACCACAGACATGCCTACATGCAGCACATCCACCATACCTGCAGACACTACCCCAACAGACACTCAGCCCACCACCTCGGCATCCCCCAGCACCTCCACCTCCTCCCAAGACACATAAATGCCTTAACTCATCCACCCAACAGACACCCACCTCTCACAAGCATACCTCGCACAAACATGCACCCAAGACATCCACACCACTCTCTCTCCCTCCACACCCAAACCCTTTTGCTATGACCATACCCGTGTGTCTAAGAAAGCTTTCCTTTAAGAATTTGCCCTTTTCCCTACTCCTCTCCCATTCTGTCATACCCCTAAATGTTCTGTGTCCCTCCTCAAGCGCCGGCCCTTCCACCTTCAAGTCCTCCCCTGCCCCCCTTGCATGTTCCCATGCCTCTCCCCCCTGCCAAGAAGTCCACCCTTCCACCTAAAACACAACCCTCCCCTAAACCTAAGTCTAAGCCCAAACTTCCCTCCCAAGCCAGATCCCAAAGGCCTCCCTCAAAGACCTAAATGCAAAACCCCACTCTGCCCCCCACTACAGTAGATGACCCCTGAGGTGTCTGCCTGTCCAATAGATGCCCCTACCTGTGGAGGTTACATGACAGTCAGAAGTCACGTTTGGGGCACACATCTGTGCACTGGGTGCATACAGACTATTTACATTAAGGACTGGCCTATAGCCTTTGTTTTTTGCAATACTTTTGCTATTAATAATAACTTACATCATCATGTAGTTGGTTTCCTGGTAACATCTTTGTCATGCATTTCTTTCCCTACTATGGAGTTGTTCCTGGCTAACTAAAGTTGTGTGTGTGTGTGTGTGTAAAGCTTGGGCTACATGTGTTGTTTTGGCAGTATGTGAGGTTGTGAGCAGTGCATTTGTATAAGAGTGGCATGGTATCTGCCGTATGATGGACATTGGTGTGTCCAAGAGGTTTTGTTGTGTTGGTATTGTGGGTTGTTTTTGTTGAGATGTGTTTTTTGGTGTACTGTGTAGCTTTGTGTGCTTTGACTGTGTGCGTATAATGTGCATGAAATGTTGGATACAGTGTTCTTGGTAAGTCAATCTGTAAGTCGTGTGACTGTGTATTTGTATGTAATTATTGCCTGTTGGTGTTACGTTGTGCTGTGCCCCTGGATAGTGTCCTCTGTGGGCTCCTGCCAAGTGATTGGAGATGGTGCTGTTGTGTTGTGTTTGTGACTTTTTGTGTTATTGTGTGGTACTGTGTGAGTGTGGGCCTTTGCAGTGTTTACGTGTGTACCTGTGTGTGTTAGTGACATGTGTATATGTATGTGTGTTTGGTGGCGTGTTTGTTATGTATGTGCGAGTGTGTGTGTGTGAACGTATTTGATTGTTCATGTAAGTGTGCAGTTATGTGTGTGTTTGTCACCCTCGCAATTGCCCTTTCCGAATGTCTGTTGTGTGAGTGTACAAAAATTGCCAATCTTCAACAGTACCAGGTAAGAGTGTGTCATTACGGTTGCTTTCGTCGTCATTATCGCAGATTCTGCAGTCTTTGGACGAGTAGGAGCAGCAGGAAGACGTGTAGTTCTAGTTCCATGGTGGCTCCGGACGAGTATGGCTTCCTGAAGATGAGTGTCTCGTTTTAAGCTGCTGGTTTCTGCCTGGGTTTCCCTGGTGGTGCAACCGTGGCGGAAACCTTGGCTCTGTTGTCAACCTCGTAAACTGTCTGGCAGAAACATGGTCTCCGCCGGCCAGCAGGTGGCAACCATCATCCATGATGGCCAGACCGCAGTGGCGCGATGCTTTGGCCGTAATCTGTTGTGAATACCCCCAAGGTCATAATTTGGCAGTCTACTCCGCCAGGCTGTTGTCAGTACGACCGCCACCGCCAACATGGCGGTCCTGAGACTGCCAAACTCGTAATGAGGCCCCAAGCCCAGATTTATACTTTTTGATGCAAAACTGCATTTGCGCAAAGTATAGCGCTGGCTTGCGCCATTCCAGGACGCCAGCTTAGCCCTAAATTTCTGGAATGGTGCAATCTGGCACAAAGGGTGGGCTAACGTCATGGAAAATGACGTTAGCCGGGTGGGGGTGGCGAATGGGAGAAGGCTGTTTTGCACCAAAACATTACGTTAGACTGGTTAGAGTCGAAGAAAATGACCAGCCTAGCGTCATTTCTGGATGCAAAACCATCCATACCGCATGACTCCTGTAAAACTTCAATGGCCCTCAGAGGGGACAAGGGTCTCCGGTGCATGGCCATTGCACCCGATGCCATGTAGGGGGTCCCATTTCAGGGCCCCCAATGGCACTTTGAAAAATAAAATGTAAATACTTACCTCTACTTACCCTACTTATGTGGGATGGGGTCCCCCTTCCTCAGGTGTCTCGCTGGTGGGGGTAGGGGTGTTCTTCGGGCTTGAGGAGGGCACCTGTGGGGTCTTTCCATGGTGTCTGACCATGGACATGGGTCCACAGGTCCCCTAACGCCTGCCATGACCTGGGCGTTAAATAATGGCGCTAAGCAGGCTTAGTGCCATTCTTTCGGACCGCCTCCCTCCCATGCACCATTTTTGCACAGGAGGATAAATAAGGCGCTAGAGCCTTAGAGTCATTTTTTGGATGGGAACACCCGCCCTGCATCTCATCGATGCAAGGTGGGTTGACTCATCCAAAAAAAGACTTTAGCACCAATATTTGTATGTTAGACTAGTCTAGTGTCAAAATATAAATATGGAGTTAAGTGTGCACTGAATTAGCGTAAAAAATGATGCTAATTCAGTGCAAACAGAGTATAAATCTGGGCCCAAGTGTTCTTGTGATTCGCTAGCCCTCTGAATAGAGACTGCTTTGACGATTAGTGAAGCACAACTCAAAGAACTAGAAGATCTTGAGAAAGAAATAGTCAGTGTCTCTTCTATCCAGGAAGTCAGCCAACTACTTGACAGTTCAAAAATCTGTTGCTGATTTTAAGACACACACCACAAACAATAAGACAGCGAAGGTATCAAGATATAGAAAAATTTCAAAATAGAAAACTTTTACCCTTATCTAAAAGAGGATTGCAATAAAAACAATAATCAAAGCAATTCAAATTTACAAACCTAAGGGGATCAGGCAGAAGCCTTATCACCCTTTCAATGCCTCCTCTGATTCAGAAACAACATCGACCTCTACCCCAAACATAAAATGCCAAGGAGCCCAACCTTTTTGTGGCAAAGGAGGGCACAGGAGGCAAGGTGGAGGCTGGAGAGGCCAGCCTTCAGAACAAGGAATATTCAGAACCAGGAATAGAATATACAGATGTCAACAATGAAACCTCATTAAAGGATGATCAAATTTCCATATACAACTTATCCCAATATGAATTTGCAGATATAGAAAAAAGAATGTTGAGTAAAGGACTGTCTGTTGTACCCCTAAAGTATAAAGTCCAATAGAAACCAAGAAAGAGGTACACCAATTTTTCTGCAAGGTTAAGCTTAAGGCCTTCTTTACTGAGAAGGATGACAATACTGAAATCAATGTAAGTGGGCTAAAAAATAAATCTTTTTGTCCAGGAAAGAACAGCATGCCCCCAAAGTTCTAATTTTTGAGAACATGATTATACGAGAAATAGATCTTCTTAACAACAAAAAGACATTAATAAACAGAACTGCAAGAAAAAGGAGCTCAGGGTGATTGCCAGCTTGTCCAATAATACTGATATTGTGATTAAACCAGCAGACAAGGGGAGCAGGTATAGTGATTATGGATAGCAAAAAATAAGATCAAGAGCTAATGTGACAACTTAATACCAATCGCACTACAGGCCCATCTGAGAGAACCCTACAAGGGACATAAGCAATCAATCCTTGCGCTCACTAATGAAGTAGTAGAGAAAGGATGGAGTTGCAAAAAGTACTTGAGTTTCTTAATAGGAAAGAAAGTAGATTACCAGTGACATACATTCTCCCTAAGGTCTCTAAAGATCCAAGAAAAACCCTGGGAGGCCAATCCTATCTGCCTGCAGTTCCCTTCCAGTACCGTTGGCTCAATATACTGATATTAGAGACTCAATGGATGCTATCAATAAGCTTGAGGGTCTTGAGTTGGATAATAACCAGGAGTAGTTGATGACTCTTGACATCGAATCTTTGTACACAAATATCCCCCAAGACAAAGCTCTGCATGTAATTCATTCAACTCTAGAGACTTGGCCAAGGCTACACAAAATCCCTACAGAATTCCTCACAACATTGGCAACATTATGCCTTGAGAACAACTTTTTGAACTTAGGGAAGCTCTATACTTACAGATCAAGGGAGTGACAATGGCATACAGCTTCGTCCCAGAAGTATCAAATTTAGGCATGCACTGTTTTGAGGTACATTGGATTTACAACAGCACAAACTGTTTCAGCAACAATAACAAACAATGGTTCAGATATTTTGACTTGGTTCATGGTTTGGAGAAGGGATATGGATACTCTTACAAGATTAGCAGCATGGCGTAATCACAGAACTGCTGACCTCAAATTCACGATGTGTAGTAACAAAAAAAGACACATTTCCTAGACCTTTTTAAATAAATGTAAAGGAGGACAGGCTTATTGTGAGCTTATATAATAAACCAACAGACAGGAAAACATTGTTACACTTCTCTAGGGGACATCCCCAAAGTCTGAAAGAAAACCCCCATACGGACAGTTCCTCCAAATTCAAAGGAACTGCTCTGAAAGAATGATTATTTTGAGGACGCCAGTAACCTGGTGAAGAAGTTGACAGATAGAGGGTATCCCAAGAAATTAGTTAAATAAGCTTCCAAACACACATGGTTTACACCCAGAGAATCCCTACTCACTCCCAAAAACATACAAGAAGAAACCCCTTTGACGTGTTGTCATGTAAAATCCCAAATCACTTAAAATTTTGCTTGTTTTGTAAAGCACAGAATCTAAGAGAGCATTTGGTTGAAGCTGCCCAAACAGGAAAGAAAAAGGAAGATCTTGGGGATTTGTTACACCTTCCTCCAGTGATGAGTCACTCCAAATATAGTTAATGCGTAGCCTACCGGTGTACTACTAACACACAGTCTATTACCATTAATGGAAAAACACATCAACAGAAAGATTTCTCTAACTGTAACACAAAAATGCTGTATGCTGCATGCAATGCCCATGTGATTTAATCTATACAGGACAAATGACTCACACTGTAAAGGCATGAATTCTTCAGCGCTGATCTAGGATTCGGTGTGGCGTGGTGGGTGCTCCACTGGTTGACACTACAAAAATGCCACTCATACAGAGAATGAAATACAGTGGTCTGTACTATGTGTAGATGGAAAAAAACAATAGAGGAGCTTCATCTCAACAAATTATAAACAACTAAGAAGCTAGAATGACTCAATAATTTGGTAAAGCCACTAATGGCTTAAATGATCTGGAAGAGATGTGGGCCCTTATCCAATGAAGTCCTCTATTTGACAATTTACAATGTGGAATTTGTATGTGTTTCCGGCATTTGTGATTACACTTGTGTCTTCATAGCATGGTCGTTAGTACATCTGCTCAAGATGTACTAATATGTGCACAATATACCTGCCATTGTAGACAACATAAAATGAGCCTTCTTCTATGTAATTGTTCTTCTCAATGTGCTGCAAGTATTTATACTCCATATGGAGCCGTACCTATATTTGAGACAAAGGTAGGGAATCCTCCCTCCCTTAGTCAACACCACATATTGGTAACATGATTTGCTGGTTTCACCACTTTCAACACTGATTGAAGCTGCTGCTTTTTAACTTTAATTTTCTATTGGTGTTTATGTCATAGTTTGACAATATTTTCTACAACTCCTTACTGTGCCGATCCACAAAAGCGTAGCCTCTCCAAGATGGCCAACATCGATGCCTAGGGCCCGTTAGACAAAGGTGTCATCATGCGCTTTAAACTTCCCCGTGATGCACTTTACATCTACCCGTCTACTTTTTAATTAAGATTGTCGCCACTAACATGGCCATGACGCACTCATTGCGTGTTTGACACAGAGGATTTGGAATAATTCCCTCATGTCTGCTTCCACCCACAGTATGTGGTAACAACAAAATTGGGAGCTCTCTCATTTACTCAGTTTTGAGAGTTTTTGGACCTCACATTAATCTTTTCCATTGCATTTACAGGACAGAGTAAAAACGTCAGGCGCTTTAACTGCCCGCAGTACCTTTGCATGGCCATCTCGCATGGTATGTTCATATAGCGTTTGTCGTCCGCATGTAGTTCAGTGGTCCTAGCTCCTTGACTGAAACTGTGCTTTTTGTTGCAGTCTTTTTAAATAGGACCCTCTCACAACTTTGGTACTTTAGGGATTAATCTTCCCATTTTGGGTCAGGTTATAAAGTTGGCTTTGTCCTTAGGAATGTTTTGCCTTCATAGTATGGTTTCAAATACAGCATGTTTTGGCCTAGCATGTGTGGCACGATACTTGTAAGTGTGCACCAAATTGGCTTGTATGCATGCATAGGCCAGTTATAGAACCCTAATGTAATATAGCATCTAGAGCACCAACTTTGGGACACTGGGTGGATGAGCTATCAGCCATATCAGCAAAGAAATGTATTTATTTATGTACCAAGTTTTTGATGGGGATCTTCACAGTGTGTGTCTTGTGGTGTTTTGTCTTTTGATATATGTGCACTTTTGACGTTGAATATGTATATGACCAGACTGTGTGTGGTTTGACTCTAGTTATATAAATATTTAGCTTTTTATAGATTCTCAAATCTTCCAAACTGTCCTGAGTAAGACCAAAAGTTAGGGGCCGAAACAGGTTACATGGACACTTCTGCATGGAGGAGCCAATCGGATCTTAAACCGGAGATGAAGTATTTTTAAAGGGGCATATACCTGTTTGAGACACTACAGCACAGTGTTTGTCTCGGTTGTGCCTTAGCATTATGCTGAGTGTCTCACAAAACACTCATATTTAGGACAAGTGCCCCAGATGATTTGGTGGGTGACTGTTCCTAAATCTTGTGCTCACTGTTTACTTTTTTGAGCAATGCAGCTCTACAATTTTTCTGGCAGCACTCCATTGAGTGTAGAGCATTAAAATTAACCCTAATTTATCTGTCAGCGAGGGAACTGCTTGGGCTGCTTTGGGTGGGCAATATTTTAAAGGGACAGGAATCAATCACATTTTTATCACTTGTATCACATGCTAATTTTTATTAATTTACTCATAACTGTTTTCTGGAACACAAGTGCATCACCCTACAGCCCAGAGGTCTGCAATGAATAGCTCGTGAGCTACCAGTAGCTCTTGTGCTACACATAAGTAGGTCTCCTGTGTGCAACCCAGCCTAAAAAAACGAACAATTTATTTTTAAAACAAACAAGTAAACTTGTCTGATGTGATCTGTATTGAAATTCTAATATTTGTAGCTCTAGATGATTTTCACCAACATAAGTAGCTTTTACTACAAAAAAGGTTGGAGACGCCTGCACACCACTTTGAGGGAAACCAACGTACAACTTTTTAATTTGTGAAAGGCAGTGGAGGCAATATGAATATTGTGGGAATGTATAGTATAGTAAGAAAAATTTGAAAGACTTACAAATCCCGTATCTCAGCTGAATAATGCCACAGCCTTTTCCACAAAATACTTGGCCTTCATTTCGGCAGGAAAAATAATTCATTCACCCCTCAACCTCTGAATATTACCTCTGTTACACTTATTGAAAACAGTCAGTGAGGAATTTCCATTTTCATTCATCTCCCAGTCACGACTTACGACCTGTAATATTGTGCAACTTGAGTTATAACAGATCGTGTGTCTCCCTTTCCTTTGCTCTGGAGATACAACAATTATAAGTGAAGTGTGTGCACATTGATATGTCCATTAGCAATCTGCCACCATTTCCTCTGAACCGTCAAACCAGCTTCCTTAGTCTCTTAACAGAAGCATTGAAAATCCTCAGTCTTATGTAGCACATGCATGAAGCTCACTAGTTCTGAAACTGCAGCCCTGTTCTGGGCCCCAAACACCTTCTTAAACCACTTTCAGTCGTTTTTTTGCTTTCATATTTGGTGTGGATATTTTACTGAGCAGGAGCCTACACTTCAGTTCACAGATCATTCCACCTATGAAAGCAGATTCCTATTTCTCATATCTGAAATTTGGCAAGCCACCCAAGTTTACACTTAAAATTCTCGGCCTCATCCATACAAATCTCTTTGGCAACGCTTTCCCCAGCTCCAGATGAATATGTCTCGAAACATTCTGAACAGGCCTCCCAAAACTATCCTATCATACTTCACCAAACCTTATCTGTCCTCCTCGACAACCATTGTGATCATAGATTCACTGCTGCCGGGCGCAAATTATGGAACCAAGGGCCAGATGTAGGTAGCCGTTTGCATGATGCAAACTGCGAAAATTGCAGTTTGCGCCATGCAAACGGCCTAATGCGATGCACATTCACAAATTGCGAGTTGGTACTGACTCGCAATTTGTGAATGCGACTCGCAAATAGCAAGGGGTGTTCCCTTCCTATTTGCGACTCGCATCGCAATTCAGAATTGCTTTGTGACCGCGAATGCGGTCGCAAAGCAACTCGCAGTTACCACCAGTGTCACACTGGTGGTAACTCATTCGCAAAAGGGAAAGGGTCCCCATGGGTCCCCTTCCCCTTTGTGAATGTCGACAAAAATATTTTTTCAGAGCAGGCAGTGGTCCTGTGGACCACTGCCTGCTCTGAAAAAACGAAACCAAATGGTTTCGGAAGTTTTTTCATTTTGCAACTCGTTTTCCTTTAAGGAAAACAGGCTGCGAAATGAAAAAAAAAACTGCTTTATTTAAAAAGCAGTCACAGACATGGAGGTCTGCTGACTTCAGCAGGCCACCATCCCTGTGAGTGCAGGGACTCGCTATGGAGTTGCAAAATGCGACCCACCTCATGAATATTGATGAGGTGGGTCTTTGCGACCCCATAGCGAGTCGCAGACGGTGTCTGAGACACCGTTCTGCATCCGAGACTGCGACTTGGAAATTGCGAGTCGGACAGATTCGCAATTTCCGAGTTGCAATCTCGGACCTTACTACATCTGGCCCCAAATACCATTCAAACGAAGAGACCTGCCGATATTCTGACATGGCCTCAGGCAGAGTGTAGCTCTGCCCTGACAACAACCACAGCAAAACTCTGAGTGTTTTTATTTGTTTTTGGCCGTAACACACATAACTAGTATGCATGTGCTCTGACAGCCTGTGGTAAAATGGACTGTAACCTAGAGGGGGACCTGTGGTGCAGAGGCCACACCATGTGCGGCCTCCTTTACTGAGCGTCACAATTGACAGCGTACCAAGCTAATTAGGACTGTCAGTAGTCGCAGCAACGGATTGTATTGGTGAAGCAGCCCTTTCTAACTGTGCTTGCACAAGGAAAGATGTCTGCTGCTCTCTCCTGCCTAAATGGTCTGTCTGCCCCCTGCCTTGGGGTTCTTTCCTTCCTCCATGTGGAGCATGGATGTTGCAGACTTCCATCCATGATGAATGAGCAGTAGGATGACCATATAGCTTGTGTGCTGTATTTCTGGGCCCGGATTCCATTTTGGATCTTCACTGTAGAAGTGACACTGCTGCAGACTACGGCTGACAGCACTTCTCACATTCACGACTATTTAAACCAAGCATTGTTAAATGCAATAGATTTCGCCTATTTTTTGTTGTAAGTTTTAGCTTGGTGAGCAGTTGTGCAATAGAAGCAGAGTTATGAAGGAAACTATGTAAACACAGACAAGTCCCTCCTACTTCCTGCCTCTATGAACCACTACTTATGTGGCAGAGGGAGCTCTGGGTCAAAGGTTACTGTTGGCAGAGGCAGCAGAGATCCCACTTAAAGAAACCAAACAATTCCCGTAACTCTAAATAACCTCTACAAATCTTGTAGCTGAGAGCGGACTGGTTTTACAAGTGTCAGCATACACAGGGCAGTTAGGAACTTTTAGCTATGCTCCCCTCGTACTACAGCTCTAACACGTTAACATAGAAGTGCACAAGCAGAGGCTTGTGCTCTTGGGTAATGTACTTATCATAATGGAAAAGGGCTTTCTTCTCTTGTTAATAACTGAGGAGCAGAGGGTGTAACCACACTCTCAAAATGTTGTCAATTGACACATCCTTCCTTAACTGCAGACAGGGAATTCACAGTACCTCACTACATCCTCACCCACACAACAGTGGAGTGTCAATCTCTATCACCTAAAACACAGCAACAATCCAATCTCCCAATCACTAAAACAGCCTTGAAACAGTACCTTACATATCAAATTTCCACAGCATGTGCTTATTTTGAAGAAAGTTATTTTGTTTGGGTGAAGTAATGGTTTGGTGGACTGTCTCAGAGATTCTTCAAACACTACTAGTGAACGGCAGTTTATTAGCAAGAAAAAAAGAAGCTGACAAAGCAATGAAACATACTTTCGCAAAATTGTACTTGAATTCTGAGAACATTCTTAAGAATAAAATGAAGCGATATTGCATACTGATCGTGGGTTCAATGACAAGATTAAAAGATTTACATAGCCCAAATGAGAGTGAACACACAATGTGGAGCACAGCACCACAATATATAAATGGCTGGTTCTAAATTTACAATTGTCACTACAGTTGGTTTGTTGTCCGATTGGGACATGGCTCAAGGTTTCTCTGCTGGTAATGGAGCAATGAAGTAAGAACATGCTACATAACCAGCTTGGGCATGGTAAAATTCAAACTGATTCAACCTGTCAACCTCCTACTCATTTGGGTTACCCATTGACATTTATTCTCTGATATGTGTCAGTTCTGACTGGGCTTAAAAAGTGCCAGTTTTGGGTTTATCGTGACTCACAAGGAGGAAAGTGGCACAGTGGGTCAGGCACTGCAGTCATTATTGTTTTACCTGCTCAGCAGTAAGCCAACACTTTGAGTGATAGTATTACAGTCTGTGAACATGGGTTTAATAGTGTTGATTATGCATTGTTACTTTATGACCAATCATGATAAAGAATTATTCTGTGAAGTAAAGAATATGACCGAAATGAAATCAGAATTTCAGGCACAACTCTAAGGTAAATAGATAGATCCAGGGGTGTATCTATGACATGCTCAAAATCCCTGATGAAAAGACTCAGGTGGTCATTCCCAGTTTGGTGGTAACTGAACCAACACCACGGCGGCGGTCATTTGACTGCCAACAAGGTGGCTGTGCAGACCGCCATATAACGAGTAAGACGGTGAACTCAATGCAACACAGACAACTCACTGCCAGCACCGCCACCGCCAACAAGCAGCAACCGGCGGCAGAAGCCAACTTCATGCAGGTGGAAGCCAATGTTTTGCCCGCCATATTCTGAGTCACCACACCACCAGGATATCCGCTGCGGGCTGAAAGTACAAAAGGAGACATCCACCTCCAAGCACAGAGACGCCTCTGTGGCTGCCATGGCAGACGAGCTGCTAGTCTTCCCAGCGTTGTATCTCGCTATACACCTTCAGGACCACCGAAAACGACGAAGATGACAATCTTAAGTACCCCTACCACATAGGGGAGGAAATGGCAGTGGTACAATCCCAGTCATAAAACACATTCTTCGCACAGACAGCTAAGGCCACATACAGGCACACACAATATACATCAATGGCAAGTACCCAATGCCCACCCAACGCCAAGCTGATACATGCCAAACATACACCACAACGCACACCAACACCACCAACATACCTCATAACCGCACAACGGCAACTAGACCACAAACACCTCAACGCAGGCACAGACAGGCATGTCATGCAACACCACACATACACACACACCATGAGCTCTATGTAGCAATGACACACAATCAATAGCTGTGAACACACATCCAAATAATGATATAGGTGACACGACATGTCCAACCAACAATCAAGGAAATCCACTCATGCAGCACCATACACACAGGCACACACAACACCCCATACAATCACACAAGCAAGCAGCCAAACACATCACAACATCCCCGTGGCCTAAACCATCTACTCAGTGCATGCAACAACACAGACACAATCCACACACAGACATAAGACACCTTTGCGCACAAATGTCATACCACCATGCAGAAGGAAACCAGGACAAGCATCTCAACTTGCCAAGCACAGCAATGTGGGCAGATGTATTTATAAACAAAATGTATAAAAAACTATATACAAAATGTGCCAAATGGCAAGTTCAGTGCCTAATGCAGGACACATTGTCCAGATATCATGTCCCCAACTTGACTGCTGACTCCTGACAGCAAATAGGCCTCCACGTCATAGGGGCATCAATAGGACAGGCAGGCACCTCAGTGGTGTAGGGGTGGTAAGGGGGGCTTCGATGTAGAAGGGGCATGTTTCGGTTTGGGCTTAGGAGCGGTGACTTTGGCACTGGGGAGGTGGATTTCTTGCTGGGTGGAGGAGCAGGGAAAACACCAGAGGGGGAACCCAAGGAATGGGAGGTGGAAGGGCCTGGGAGGGCCATGGGGACACTGCATTTACGGGGAAAACATGGTGGGAGAGGAGTAGGGAACAGGTCAAGGGTGGCAAGGAAAACTTCCTTAGGTACACAGGGTAGTCACATGATTGAGGGTTCGGAGTGGAGGTAGAGGCAGCGCTCGTCTTACGTGTTGGTGTGCTGTAGGTGGATGCTGGTGTGTGCAATATCTGTATGTGTGTGGTAGCTGAATGTTGGGTGGGTGAATGTGCATTCATTGGGAGTAGAGGGGTAGAGATGCAGGGAGAGGGAATGGGAGATGTGTGAGTGAATGTTGCGGTGGTGTGAGCAAGTGAGGTGGATGTGCTGCAGGTGGCTGAGATGGTAGTTGTGGTGAGCGCAGATGTGGTGTGTGGGGTGTGTGTCTCTGAGTCTGCTGTTGTGGTGATTGAGGGTATGACAGGAATGGTAGTAGGACCAGTGTGTGATGATGCAGTACTGAAAGGTGTGAGTGGAGATGTGACTGCAAGGGAGGAGGTGGTGGGGGAAGTGTCTGTTGTTATGTCTGCTGATGTGTGTTGTGTGTGTGCATGCATGTGGGAACGTTTGTGATGCCTATGACTGTCTTTGCGCGCCTTGTCTGTTGTAGTGGGTGTATGCTGGTATGTAGGTGTGCTTGGACGGGTGTAAGGAGAGTGGTTGTGGATTGGGAATAGGTAGCTGGAGGGGGAGGGAAGATGAAGGGGCACTGGCTGGTGTCAACGAGGTGGCCAGAGCCTGAAACAATCACTGTAGGCCAGACAAGGCACCATGAATTCCTTCCAGGATCGCATTGGACTTCTGCATCTGGGATGTCAGTCCCTGGATGGCATTCATGATTGTTGTCTGCCCCACAGAGATGGACCTCAGGAGGTCAATAGCTTCCTCATTGAGGGCATCAGGGCTGACAGGGGCAGAGGTGCCTGTAGCGAAGGAGACACCCATCCTCCTGGATGAGTGGGCACGGGCAACTGGGTGGGGAGCAACAGGGAGGGTGGTGCTTGTGGGGGAGGTGGCAGACAAGGATGGTGCTGGGATGGTCCCAGATGGCTCCCCCACCACCAGGGAGCTGCCATCCGAGAAGGAATCTGAATCATATGTGTTAGTAGCTCCAGTCTCCCCCGTGGTGTTCCCCTCGCACTCCGTCCCGGTGGTCCCCTTGGCGTCAGTGGTGTCTGCCTCCTGGGTCCTGTGCGCTGCTGCATCCCTGCTCGCTGGTGCCCTTCCTCCTTCGCCAGGTGATGCCAATGCACACATAGACACAGGCGGAGAGAGAGAAGGAGTGTGGGAGGAACAGAAAGGGAGAAAATTATGTTAACCCACACATCCACTACACATACAAACAATACAGATTATAGCCCCTGCCGGGGAAACAAGAGACCATTTAGCAATCACTTACTATTGGGTCATGCAAGCAATACCCAAACTCACCTCATCCCTGCAGCCTAAACACCTGAATGTAGACCCCTACATGGCTATCAACTGCATGAATGACTTATCCAACAAACCAGCCCAGGACCATACCCATCCACATGTCATCCTTTACGGGATATTACAAATCTGAGCACAGAGGGACTGGGAACGCTAAATAACTGACAGGAATGTGTGGAGTACATGTGCTACAGAGGACCATTGATGTAGCAAGTCAAACGATTGCAATGTTCATGTAACATGCTTTTCATTACCCATATGCAGTGCCTAAATGACCATCTTGTACTACAACAGTACACGCGGAGTTGGAGGATGCAGCCAGTGACATCATTGCTTACATGAGCGACCCATGCCTACAGGTGAACGTGTGTCATACTACCACAACGTCTTCTCCTTCATGGCTCAACAAAGCTAACGTCACACACTCCTACAAGATGGGTGTCACAATCAGGACTGTGCATTCCCTAAATCCCATCTGACCACATCAATTCCTAATCCAGTGAGGGTCACAGTACACAACCATGAAGTAGTCACCTGACAGTCAACACTTACTCCCTTGTGGCTGCTGTGCTGCCTTCAAGTGCCCATCCAACTCTGGGTACACCACCACCGGTATGCAGGCCATTAGGGGAGTCAGGGTCTGACGGGCACCCCTCCCACGTTGGGAGGCCATCCCCAGCTGGGCCTCTGTGGTCTTCTGGGCCCAGTGCCTCAGGTCCTCCCATCGCTTCCTGCAGTGGGTGCTCCACCGGCTATGGACCCCCATAGTCCGCACATCCTTAGCGATGGCTGTCCATAACCCTTTTTTCTGGTGGCGCTGACCTGGATGGGAAACATTCAGAAAAGGGTGGACATGGTGTTAATTACAACAATGCAGCAGTAAGCTCTGGTGACAACCAACAAACAGGGACCATGCACACTGCCAATATTCCACACATATCCTGTGCATGCTAAACACCTGATCAGTCATGAAATGTCAATGTGCACACACATACATCGTCAAAAAAACACCCAACATGTGGGCTAAAGGATGTTGTACTGACCTATTGCCCTGGAGCACCGTACAACCACCTCTACAGGGGTAGGACCCCTTCCATCAGTTTCTCCAGTTCCTCCGTAGTGAAGTCTGGGGACCTATCCCCTGCAGTGCATGCCATCGTTGCTCCAAGTGACAGGACACAGCAGCACACGAAGTGCAGCGGTCATGACCGTCTCCACCGGCGGTGATCGTCATTGGTCCCAGTCTCCCATAGACGTCAATGTAAACCAATGGGGAGTTGCACGGCGGTTCAGACCGCCTTCTGCCATGATGACTTCCACCGGCAAAACAAGGTCACTTCCAGCAGGACAATGTGTGCCGGACAGGAGGATGCCATATTAGTCTGTGACATTAGTGTCCTGGGTGCACATTGCGTAATTACCCGCAGACATCAGGTCACACATTGTGGATAATGACACATGTAGTGAGTGTCTGGTGAGATCACCATATTTGGCACTACAGTTGTGAGCATATATGATCAGTATAGTGGAACACATGGAAGGTGTACGTGTACATGTCCTGTATATGTCCATTGCCACAGAGATCATGTGCCATCTTCTGGTTAGCAATGGAGTGTGGAGTAATGTGTCTTCCCACAACATGACAGCCAACTTGCATGAATGACACTTTGTGACTGTCATATGTCATACTTGGTGCCCTACACTGTGAGAGGTTCCCAGATTGTTGTTTGTGTCCCCTCACAGATATCGCACAATGGAGTGATGAGGAATGCACCAGTTTACCGGACACTTGTAGATCTTGATACCATGGAAGAGCGCCACATCATCCTGACCTATCGACTGAACCGTTTGTGCATCAGGGAATTGGTCGCACAGTTGAAGCCAGACCTCCTGCCGGGTTTGAGAAATCTCATGCCATTCCTCCAACAGTATAGGTGTTGTCAGTCCTGCATTTTTTGGTGAGTGGCTCTTTTCAGGTCACAGTGGGACTGGCTGCAGGGTTTTCACAGCCCCAGTTCAGTAAAGTGTTGCAGGATGTGCTGGATGCCCTACTCAAGCATGCACACAGGTACATTAGGTTCCCACAACCTCCAGAATTGCCTGCTGTAAAAGCAGCCTTCTACAATATATCAAATGTCCCACATGTAATTGGGGCCATGATGGGACTCACATTGCCTTGGTACCTCAGAGGACCATTAAACAGGTCTACAGAAACAGAACAAGTACTTATTCGCTCAATGCACAAGTGGTGTGTCTTGCCGACGAGTACATAACACAAGTGAACGTAAAATTTCCAGGATCAGTACATGATTCCTATGCCCTGAGGACCAGCAGTGTCCCTGCAATGATGTCACAGCTACAGGGAGAAAGGGCCTGACTCATAGGTATGTGTACTGTCCTCCATGTCAGACATTTGTACCCCTCATAACACAGTCAGCACTCTGCCTTGCATTTATACCTATGATCAACCTCCCTTTTCCACACAGGTGACCCCGGATACCCCAACCCGCCCTGGCTCCTGACACCTTTGAGACATCCAACTACAGGAGGGGAGAACAGGTACAATGAGGCACATGGCCAGATGAGACGAGTGATTGAGCGGACTTTCGGTCTCTTGAGAGCTAGATTTTGTTGCCTTCATGTGTCTGGTGGTGTGCTACAGTACCGAACACGGAACGTCTACAAGATCATTGTTGCATGCTGCATGCTCCATAATCTGGCACTCAGAAGGCACATCCCACTGTTGGAGGAGGGGGACATTGATGCTGGAGCGGTGTTTGTGGCCAGTCACTCTGATGCTGATGGGGAGGCAGACGAGGATGAGGCACACAACAACAGGACTGACCTGATTTGTCACTACTTTCAATGATGTACAGGTATGTGTGAATTGCATGTCATCTGCACATAGAAGATGTATTGCTGAAGCTAGTCACTAGCCAGTATTTGCATGCATTAGGGTGTGTGTGGGGGGACTACAGCCTTCCATCTTGTTTTCCGACCTTGAAGGGTAGTAGACTTACCATGAGGGGTAGTGGTAATGCACTGCTGCTAAGTACATGTGTGGAATGCTGGTGCCATTGTGATACAGCCTTATTGTTGTACCAAAGGTTTAGGGTCCTCAGTATGCCTGTTTTGGGATACGTGAGGGGGATTATCATTCTTGTCCTGCTGTGTAGGCATGTCATGCTGCATTGTCAGCTGCTGTGTGGCAAGTACCTGTTCCTGACAACTCAGGGACGTGTACAATAGAGGATGCTACAACTTTCCTGTCCCACACGTGTGTGAATGCCTATGCAGACCCTCACATGTGTTGTTATCATATCTGCTAGGACTGTCATCCTGTGTATGTGCTCTAATGGTATGGATGTATTTATTGTTTACATGCCTTACAGGGTTGTGACTGATTTCATTTCATTTTCCCTCATGAGGTCACATCTTTGTCTACAAGCTGATTTCTGTATTGTTTATTGTTTATTGCCATTGTTGACACTGGAAATCATTACAGTTTGGACTTACTTACACACATGCCTGGGTGTCCCATTTCATCTGTCACTTCAACATTGTTGTGGTCCTGAGGTGTATATATTTTCTGCTTGGAAACAGGATTGCCACTACATACAATGAAGAGACGTTCACCATGACTTGTGTGAATTTGTATTTATTGAGTGTATGACATCACAGTCCAGAAGAGTGGGGTATTGGTGTGGGTGTTGGTCAGAGTGGGTGGTACAGCTGTGTGTCTCACAGGTCCTGTATCCATTTGCCCGGTATGCTGTGTACTTGGTATTGGACAGCCAACAGGCTGTAACAGTGGCACACACGGGTGACACTTCCTGGTGGGGGGATTGGTCTTGGCCTGAGGACCTGCAGGATGTCTTGATGGGCAGCCTCTTTTACGGGGGGCCGACAGCTTCAAGGGTAGGGTTGATGGTGGCCTGTGTGTCTTCCTGCTGTGCCTCAATTCCAGTAGCAGGTGCTGATGTTGTTGCCAGTCGTGTTGCCTGTCTACTGAATGTGGCCTGCTGTTGGGTTGAGGATGTCTGCAGGATGTTGTTCAATTCCTTGAACTCCCCATGGTGGCATTGAGTGTCTGCCACTGCTGCATGGCCTCCTGGTGGTATTTCCCCTGCAGCCTTTGTGTGTCCTGCAAGTCGGTGTGTACGGGTCCATCTTGTCCTGCGTTTGCTGGTAGGCTCACAGGACTCTGGAGATGGCCTCCTGGCCAGTCATGCCCTGTATCAGCCTCGTCCCTTGGCCCACGATTGCCCTCCCACTGCCCCTTGCCCCCTGTGCCTGTGCCCCTGGTGCAGTGTGCCCCTTCCCACTGACACCAGGACTGTTTTCTTGGGTTTGCACCATTGACTCCTGCCCCTGTCCTGTGGGGCACACTGTTCTTTTATGTGACCATGGGACACAGGTATGGCAAGGTGGGCTCTGCTGTACATTTGATGCCACAGGGGAGGTGGTTCAAATTGTGGGCAGGGTGATGCTGGTGGTGGTGGTCTGACCACTCATGCCTGATGGGCCAGGTTCATCGTCCATATCCAGACTTCCTGGGGAGTACTCCCCTATTGGACCTGCATCCAGGCCTGGGCTTTCTGTCACTGGGCTCCTCTGCTGTGTGCAGTACTTGGGAGACCTGTGTAATGAGAGCTATTGTGTCAGATGATGGTATTGTAGTAGTGACACACATGGTTGTATACCATCATTGACTGGATTTGCAGGACATTCATGACATTGACAGTTAGCAGTCCACTGCTTGTGTTCCCATCAGTGGAATGTTACAATGGGCCTATTTTGGAGGATGGTTCATGTTTGCCTTTCTACTGTCATTGCCATGTACTGATGTGCATTGGTAATACTTCTTGTTGATGGGGAGTGACATGGTTTAAGCTGCAATTGCAGTGATGTGGGTATAGCAGTCGTGCAAGAGTAGGGAGTGTTGCATTGTGGTAGATGTGGTACTTGCTGCAGTGTGGGGTATCAGTGCACTAGGTGGACAGTGAGGGAATGGTGTCAGTAGGGTGCTGTGGCATGCAAGGGTGGGTATTGGGTCCATATTGGGTTTGTGCACATTAGGGTGGTGTGAGGTGGTGTGAGGGGGTGAGAGGGTGGTGGGGGTACATGCTGTGCATGGGGGACATGTTGGCAGGGGAGTACAGTAGACTTACCAGTGTCCAGTCCAGTAGGTATTCCTGTCAACCCTTCTGGATGTAGTATGGCCAGGGCCTTCTCCTCCCACAGTGACATTTCTGGGGGGTCTGGTGGGAGCCCACCATCTGTCTTCATTACAGCGATTTGGTGCCTGGAAGCCATGGCCCGTACATTCCCCCTACGGTCATTCCACCTCTTCCTAATGTCCTCCCTTGTGTATGGATGGTTCCCCACTGCATTCACCCTGTTGACTATCCTCTGCCATAGGTCGTTCTTCCAGGCCATGGATGTCTGCTGGACCTGTGCTCCGAACAGTCGCGGCTCCACACTGAGGATTTCCTCAACCATTACCCTGAGCTCCTCTTCTGTGAATTGTGGGTTTTCTGGTGGTACTATGGTGGTTGTGTTGTGGTTGTGGGTGTTTGTTGTGTAGGGATTCTGGGTGGGTTGTTTGTTGATGTGAGTTTGTGAAGTGGTATGTGTGTGTGCACTGTGGTGTTTGTGTGCAGTGGTGTGTTGTGTAATGCGTGTTCAGTGTGCTTTTGCCTCGCTTTGTTAGAGTTTCTGGTTGCAAAGAGTTCTGGGTATGTGTGGGGGTGTGTTTTGTAGTGATGTGGGCAGGTGTTTGTATGTGTCTCAGGTGTTGGGTATAGGTATTGTCCAATGTGGTGCAGTGTTCTGGTGGTGGTGCCTTTTTTCCCCGTGACGGGTTCTGACCACCAATGGATTTCCACCGTGTTGAGTCTGCGGTGCTGATATGTGACTTGTTATTTGGCGCCGGGATATGCTCGCCGTGGCGGTTCTGGTGGTGCAGCCGCCTCCTTCACGCCATTGTTTCAGCCAACGGTGTTGTTTTTTGGGTGTATTTTGGGTGGTGTTGTGTGGGTGACTCGTAATACGGCGGTCTTCATTCCGCCATCACTGGCGGTCTTTCTGCGGCCGCTTGAATGGTGGTCTTTGGTGATGACCTCCAAACTCGGAATGTCCACATTAGAGGTGAACATCAGCCTGTGATTAGTCACTCTGCTAGAGGCCAAAGGACATGTGTATATATATATATATATATATATATGTATATATATATATATATATATATATAGTTATACCTCTGTTGTAAAACAGAACTGAAAATGACTAGTGGTGCAACCCACACACCAATATGTGCTTCCTTAATATTGTGAGTGTTAGAGTGCAAGCATTATTACTAAAAACTGTGTCACTAAAACATAATGAAATAACATGTTTTAAAAGGTCTAACTGAAATCGGGTATTAGAAAATAAATACAAAAAGTGTAGCTGATATAGTGGACACCATAAAAAACATATATTAATTTGAAATAATCATGTTTAATGAAAATGTATTTTGTTTATTTATACTTGAACATGCTTACAAAGATATGTATTTATATGTACTAAAAGGATTAATGATTTAAATTTAAATGAAATGTTTTATTCTTCATGCTTGGCATTGGTTTAAAAGGCCTCACGTTTGGTAATTTTTCAGAGGCAATGTTAAAAGAGTGTTAACTCTGCAAAATAATATTTTCTTCAAATTTCCTGTGTGACTTGCGCACTGTGGAAAAGTTCTGTTCCTTGCTTGTGGCATTTGTTTCCTGAGATGAGATAATAACGTATGAACTAAACAATAGACATCAGTGCTCAACGTGGTGTTTCATGTTCCAATATTTGTGTTTGCTTGAGTTTTAGTTTTTGGCAGGAAGCACGTATTGTTTTTTCTACACTGCTTAAATGTAATATTTGAGAGGAAACTGGTGACCAGGAATGAGAGAAGATGAGCCAAATGTGGGTGCAGTAAATGTAGAACGATACCTCTGTGGATCAGAGGTTAATGGTTGAACACTAAAACACCCATAGTCTGACCAATAGAAACTTAGCTAGTTGCGTTCGAAGATTTTGATATAGTAAAGTTTGGATGCTGTAAGTTCAGTTTTTCCTGACACGTCCTTTAAGCTCACAGCTGTCTCAGATTCTTCCTTTCTAAGCAGTGAAATGATATGTTATGTTCCTTAACTTTTTGCCTATGATACTGTTAGTTCAGATGCATTAAGGCCAAACATTACTGAGCTGACCCTATTATGCCATTTCCCAATGAAGAAGACCAGAAAATGCTCAACCGATGAAGACATTGCTGCTTGCTGATCCATTTTAGAGAGGTATAACCAAATGTGGATTTGGTTTCCTTGCCGATTTTTATGTTTTCTCTCTTTAGAAAATCCAACCGCTTTTTTTGGTTAACACCATAGTCAGATGTTTTTCAAATTAATTTTTTTTCTTCTTTTTCTTTTTCAATGGATTCCAAAATCTAAAGTTGATTGTTATATAATTTGATGTTAATAATTCATCTGCGATAACTAAATGTATTTGGTTTCAATTATTCATCTGTTATTGTTGTTATTCAGCATTGTTCGTTGTTGAATGTTTAATGATAAATATTCTGTCTAGGTTAAGATTCTTCTGACGATTTAGTCAACTTGTATTGTCCCTGTAGTTTTATCATTAGGTCTTGTGTTTGATTTACATGATCTTAACATTGTTAATCTAAATGGAAATAAATGTTTGAACTTTATTAAACTGGTGTGGTGATTCGTGGCCACATAGGTCATGGTGTGTATAAATTACTGACTCCATAATTGAAATGAATGTTTATTGATTTGATATTGTTAATGTCGATTGTTAGGACGTTATCACACTCCTGTCTGAGACAAAAGGTTCAGGTCAACCTCTAAGGGGAATAGATGGTTACCCTATAAATGTCACCTTATAAATATAATTTCAAAAGAAATATGAGGCTGGACACACCCACAGACATTGGCAGCACGGGATGGTTTTATCACAATAGGAGGGAAACATTCTGTTTTTAATAGTTATAAGTCATTTAGAAAGATATGGGAGATTTGAAATTTGGTTTTGCCAATGCTTGTTTGGATGACATTTGGTTTTGCCAATGGTGGTTTGAAGATGTTTCGAATGTTCCTAGTGTGATTTGCATTTGAGATAAGGTTTGCACTTGTAGTGTACAGAATCGTTTTAATTCTAATGCAGAAATGGAGAGACTCAATGCATCTGCTGTAATTATGTCTCCAAAAAATCAGCCGATTGACAAGACAGGGCCACCGATAGACTTAGCCTATCCTAGGACTTCACAGAATTTTGGGAAGATACATTTGAATTTAAATTAATTTGTGATGATTCCTGAGACTCCATGTATTACTCCACAAATTTTGCCTAATGCAAATAATAATGTCTCATTGCAAGGTTTGACAGCTCAGCAGTTAACAGACTAGTTGGGAAAAATGAGTAGACCAAAAACAAATGCTGAAGGAGGAAATTCATTGAACCTGGCAAGACTTGAATTAGAATTAAATTAAATGATTTAGGAAACACTTGAGTTAAATAGAATAGACTCATATAATGAAGATGCTGTGTAAAATGTTACAGAGTTGGCACACCAGACATTATCAGAACTTGCAGAGAAATATGAAATCAAAACCACTGAAAATAAATTATAGATTAGAATTTGATGCAAAAGATATTGAGAACAGGAGAATACTGGGAATGAAAATTCATATTAAGGAATTAATTCTGAATATTCTAACATAGGGAGCATTAGATAACTGGGGAGGCAAATGGGTAAAGAAAATAGATCAGAAGAAAAAGGGGTCTGTAAATTCAAATTCTGATGAGCAGCAGACTGATAATCCAGTAAAGATATTACCAATAAGAAAAATTAGTGGAGGGAATTATGTAAATGTCCCTTGGAGTAGGAGTGATACGTTGTCATTTACAAGTGACTACCCAAGACGGAGAGTGAAACCAGCGGTGTGGTACCAGCAGACAGATAGATTTATGAAGCACGCAAAATGCATGTGGGAGGATTTGAATAACCTGTTAGAAATAGTGGTTCCAGCTGATTTGTGAGTTGAATGTAAAAAGAGTGTTGACTGGCCAAGAAGAGAGCCTCTACAAGATCCAGATACAGGTGCACCATCTCTTGATGTGTTGAAATGCTATTACAAAGTGATTGAGTTTTTGAAGATGAGATTTTCCCCTAAGAATAGTGATTGGCAGAGAATTGTTAGGACAGCTCCGGAAGCAAAAGAGTCAATACAAGCAAATCATGAGAGATTGCTGCAAGCATTTAAACATTACAGTGGACCGGAAACAATTGAGCCCATAGGCATGATTCATTTTGTGTTCAGATTAATGAAGGGTTGAGACCTGAAATCAGCCAGGTGCTTAAGAGTATTTTGATTTGCTGGCAAGCAAAACCAGTCGAATATTACAGTTTGCGGAATACTATAGCGATGAGATTGAAATGAAGCATGAGAAATTGAAGGAAAAGGCAATGGTGATGCAGATTAAAGAAGCACAATCAGTAAGGCAGGGAATTTTTCCACAGTAGGGAAACATGCAGGTGTTTCAAAATCAGGGTTAGGCGAGTGGTAGACGACGTGATGGAAACAGAAATAGAAATCGTGGTGTAAATTTGAATACTATTGTTAAACCAGGTGATATGAAGACAATGAAAAGGATATTACCTTGTCACGCTTGCAGGAACCTCAGACATTGTAAACTGGAATGTTCAATGATGGTGCAGGAAGGTGTTGTTACACAGATGAATGAGAACAATATTTTGAGAGGACCGAGAATAAAGGACCCTAATTTAAATGTCCAGAATATGAATAATCAAATGCAGATTCCTCTGCAAATGCAAAGTCCATAACCGATCCAACAGGTATAAGTGCCAAGTTTCCAGGTGCCACAGTCACAACAAATGCAGACCCAAATTCAAATGATACCAAAGCAACAAATGCAGATACCTCAAGCTCCAATGGCACAGCAGCAGGTGATGCTTTCTCAGCAGAACACAGGTCAAAGGTTAGAACAAAGTAATCAATTGATGCAACAATTCACACTACACAATGAGGATGAATCGAATGATGAATTGATGAGTGAGAGTGCGGATGAAGAAGAAGAATGTGTGTTAGCAGCTTCATTAGAAGTGGATCAAAAGGGTCCTTATGTAAATGGAAAAGTAATGGGTCATCATGTTTCATTTCTAGTTGATAGAGCTGCAGAAGTTCCTAATGTGCCACTTCCTGGGAAAACAGTGCAGATTGTGGGAGCTGTAAATCAATTCCTGACAAACTTGATTACTAAAATGATTCCTGTTAAAATTGGCAGTTTTGCAGGCTTGCATATATTTGAAGTCTGTGACTCAAGTCCACTTTCCTTACTGGAAAGATATCTGTTCTGCAAAATAAAATGTTTGATTACCTGTACAAATGATGGAATTGCTATTCAGACGAATAGTGATGATGAATCATCTATGCCAATTGAATGTGATGCAGTTATTTAAGAATTTTCGCTGATTAGTTTCTATCCTGCATTTACAGTACAATACCTGGCAGGTGACCTACAAGGTACAGTTAATTTGAGGGTTTGGGATTTATCTGGAAAAGACATTGCTCTGATCAGAGGAGTTGAACCAGTTAAAGTCACAGTCAAACCTAATGCAGTCTTTCCGAAGACTTAATATGATATGGCACCAGATGTAATTGAAGGAGCTACTCCTGTAATTGCAGATTTTGTGAAGAAGGGAGTTCTAAAAAAAAGTTTTGAGCAACCCATGTAATAACCCTGGTATGGGTTTGCAAAAACCAAGTGGGAAATTTAGAATTGTTAAAGATTTGAGGAAACTTAATGACACAGTGGTCCAATGTTGTCCAGTTGTGCCTAATACGGCAGTGATTTTGTTCCAGATCCCATGTGATGCAGAATGGTTCACCGTGGTGAACTCGTCACAAGCATTTTTCTCAGTGCCTTTGCATGAGGATGACCAATTTTGTTTCTGTTTCAAATTCTGTAATCATGTATATTCTTGGTGTAGGATCCCACAAGGCTTTTCAGAATCCCTGTCAATACTTAATCAGGTGTTGAAAAGAACTTGGAATTATTGGAAATGCCTTTCCAATCAGCATTATTTCAGTACAGTGATGATTTGTTGGTTGCTTAAAAAATAAAGGAAGCATGTAGGCAAGATACCATTGCCTTGTTGAGTCATTTGGGTGGAAATGGACATAAAGTATCTTCAGCGAAATTACAGTACTGTCAAAAAGAAGTGAAATACATGGGACATCAAATAGAGAAAGGTATAAGGAAGGTGTCCAGAGAGAGTTACTGCCATTTTGCAGACGAATCCTCTAGTTACTCAAAGTGATGTCAAGATGTTTTGAGAATGGCAAGCCATTGTTGCCAAAGGATTCCCAATTTTTCTGCTATTTCAAAGCCATGGCAGAGACTGACCCTCAAAGATATTTTTGACTCTATCTCATTTGATGAAGCTTGTATGAAAGCTTTTACTGAATTGAGAGAGAGTCTGTGCAGAGCACCAGCTTTGGGAATGCCTTACTACACAAAACCATTTTTGTTGTTTTGTCATGAACTTGATTGTTGTACTCTTTCTGTCCTTACACAGGTAGATGGTGGTGTAAACCGCCCAGTAGCATATTTTTCTGCTACTTTGGACCCACTCGCATCAGCCTTACCTGGCTGCATGAGCACGTTGCGGCAGTTGGTCAATGTGAGATCATTGTGGTGGGACATCCTTTAACCATTCTTGTCCCACATTCTGTCAGGGTTTTGTTTACCTGAACAAAGACCCAATATTTAACAAATGCCAGGCTCACTAGGTATGAGCATCTAATTTTAGGTTCTCTTAATGTGTCATTACAAAGGTGCACTGTGCTTAACCCAGCAACCTTGCTCCCATTTGATTATGTTGAAATTGAGAAACTAAAAGACATTGAACATGGCTGTCTGGAAGTTACTGAATTGTGCACGAACCCCAGACCTGATATTCTGGGTACCCCGTTAGTTGAAAATTATCAAATAATATTTGTTGATGGTTTCTGTCTAAGAGATAATGCGGGGACATGAAATCTGGATGTGCTGTGTGCACAATTCCTGGTATACTCGAAGTTTCATGGCTTGAAAGAATAGGTTTTGCATAAGTGGATGTATTGGTGGCTCTTTCTAGAGCATGCTGTACTTCTGCACAGCTTAAAGTTACAATGTTTACAGACAGTGCATGATTTTGGGCAATTGTGATTGCAGAGAGGTTTCATGACCTATTGTGACTCACCAATTAGAAATGGTGCTAGAATTCATGATTTGTTACAAGCACTACAATTACACAAGAGAATTGCTGAGGTCAAGTGCAATGCACACCAGAAATCAAATGATTTTGTTTCCATGGGAAATTCTTATGCAGATCTGGTTGCAAGATTTTGTGCCCTGAGCAATGTTACATTTAATGATGAATGGAAAAATGTAATTGAAGAAACAAAAGTTGATGAAACGAGTCACGTTCTATGTTAACAGTGACCGATACTTGGGAAGAGATTAAGAGACTCCAGGAGTATGCTCCTGATGATGAAAAGTAAAGCTGGATAAAATTGGAATGTTCACAAAGGGATGCTGATGAAATATGGGTTTCAAATGAAGGGCAAGTTGCTCTGCCAAACTGTCTACCGACACAAATGGCAAGATACTATCATGGTTAAGCACACATTGGAAGAAATGCAATGATTCACACATTTAAGCAATCCTGGTTCAATCCAAAGTTTAGACATGATGATTAAGCAATTTGTCACAGATGTGTTAAATGCCAAAAAATTAGCATAGGGAAATGAATACTTGTCAATTTGAGTCACACTGGAAGAGCAGGAAGTCCATGTAACAGAATACAAATGGATTTTATGGAGATGCATGTTTGGTGGTTTGAGATACATGCTGGTGATTGTCTGTATATTTAGTCACAGTATTGAAGCCTACTCAACACGAAGAAATGATAGTCTCACAGTAGCAAAACTTTCATTGAGGGAGTTGATAGCAGGTTTTGGTCTTCCAGCCTCTTTGGAATTAGACAGAAGATGTCACTTCAATAACGAGGTGATATAATTACTATGTTCAGCTTTAAACATCGAGCAGAAGTTGCACTGTAGCTATCACCCTGAAGCTTCTGGATTAGTAGAGCAAATGAATAGTATTCTGAAGGCTCGTCTTGGAAAAATTTGTGCATCCACAAATCTAAAGTGGCCAGATGAGTTGCCTTTGTTTTTGATGAGCATGAAAAACACACCTGACATAAAGACTGGACTCCCTCCCAATGAGATTCTTATGGGCAAAGCAATGAGATTGCCAGCTGTTCCTGCAAATGTTCTTCTGAATATAACAGATGACATGGTGTTGGATTACTGCAAGAGTCTAGCTGATGTGGTTCACTCTTCCTCTCATCAGGTGGAAGCAACAGCTGTGCTGCCATCCCAAAACCAGTGTCACAGTCTCCGAGCTGGGGATTGAGTGGTTGTAAAACAACATGTGAGTAAGGCTTGTCTGGAATCTTGGTGGAAGGGCCCTTTCCAGATCATTCTGGTGACGATGACCGCTGTGAATTGTACTGGTATCCAGAACTGGATCCATGCCAGCCACACTAGAAAAGTACCATATCCTTTGGATGATGAAGAAGAAGAGATGGTGAGAGCACCAACAACTACTTTACAGACTCAAGAAGCAAGAAGAACGTCCGTGGAGACAGTAACAGAGATAGTGCAATCTGGTGAGGATCCAGGTAGACCTCTAAGGGCTGAATTAGAGGTGCCTGAAGCTACTCAAGCATCAGTAGACATAGCAGGAGAGTCAAGTCAGAGGTGGACTCTCCCCGAAGCAGACGATTCGGATGATCAGTTGAAAGAAATTGCGTATCCTGAATCAGCTGAGAAGGGAGTTGAGTTGAATCAAAGTCATGCAGATTTGACTCTTCCAGAATTGGCTAATAGTGCAGGTATGTCAAGTCAAAGTCCAAATCCTGCTGAATCTAGAAGAATTGTAAGTCCAATTTTGCAAACAACACTGTCAAGAAAAGTTGTGAAAGGAGACAAGTGGGGCCCAAACTACAGACATGTGAAAAGTTTCCAGATGTGCTGTCAACTGTAATTGAAGAGTCAGACACAACAAAAGCAGATACAGATGAAGATCTGAGTGAAGGAGAAATAAGTGTAAATCGAAGATGAGAAAGAAAAAGAGTCACAAGTTGAAAACACTCAGGTACCGAATGGGCCTATTTTACAACAGATGAGTGGCACCATGCATTTTTGTCCTTTTGAGCGTGAAATTCCAGCTCAACATTTTGGAACTTGAAATTGCTTTTGAACTGAGATTTGAAACTACATTGCTAACTGAATAAGAGAGACATTATACACTAGCGATGTAAATAACTGCAAAGAAGACAGAAGATTATTTTTGTTTTTTAATTTTAGGCTACATAGTTGTAGTGAGGCAAAGAAAACACAAACACCAGGCAAGGCTCCGGAACAGATGAACTGTTTGTTGAGGTACCAAGGTTTATTGACATGCCAAAGCAGAAGGCAGACGCACATCCAGTGTTACGTCTTACAAGCTAGCATCTTCTGTCCTGAGACATATATATGCTTGAAAGTGTTGTCACTGCAAAACCCCAAAAGGGGACACAGTCCAAATATGGGCATGCATATGACAAAAGAATATACAAAACTTCAAGACCAAGACCACAGAGTAAAATTATACCTAAAGCAGTGTGAGCAGAGACAAGGAGACAGACAACAGGTGGACTGTAAGAAAAAGGGGTCTGGGTTGCTGACTGGCTGAACTTAAAATGTGAGACCGGGATAAACTTAACAACGTGGCTTGGAGAGGTTTGTTTGCACAACTGGCATAGGTGTCAGAGAGGTCAACAGGGAAGTCTTGGGGCAGTGCCAAAATAGTAATGTGGATGAGTGAAACCATTCTGTGAATGAGAGGAGCAAGCATCTTGGTAAGAGAAAAGAATTAATAGCTTACTTGGATTCAGATAATGGGAGAGAGAATTGGAACTAAAGCCTGATATCTATAGGTACATACATGTGATCATATATATATATATATATATATATATATATATATATATATATATTCCTCAACATAGTCACATTTAAAAAATAGGTGTTGTAAAAGTATGTGTATTAGTTTGGGGATTGTATGTGTTTTAGTAAGTTTGTTATTGATTGTGAGTATGAGTGTTTTTAGCAAAGCTGAAACAAACTGCACACCTTGTCCTGAACTGAAACTACTATATTTTCTAAGTTAGAAAAGTTTAACAGGGATGAAAAATACTTGCACGTAGACAACTCACACGATCTGTCTTCTAATGTTTGCTATTGCTTGCTGTATGAATATGTTGAGACAATCAATGTGAGAGATTGTTATGCTGGCACGCAGATTCCTTCATCAGTGCAGGAAGGAATTAGTTACCATAGCTTGCCATTAACATATGGAATTAGTTGCAGTCTTTTACTAACAAGGCTTTATAACCAAGAATACATACAATATTTCCACTCTAACTACGACATCTTTTGCTCCGATTGACCAACACATGAGAAGTATTGCTAAAGAGAAATATTGATACTCTGGGAGGTTTCTTTAAGCCTACACTACCATTTGATACTGCTTACGCTCACCGCAATAATTTAACATAATTGCTTTTGCCAGTAGAGAAATCCTTTCTGAATCAGACTGAAAAGCATTAAAGGAGAAAATAGAAAAAGGGTTAGTGAAAAGAACATTTAGAAATGACTATGCGTATAGTGCAACTAAAACACAAGGGAAGCTTGCTTTAGATTTTCAACATGTAGGAAAGCTTTGTATTTACAGACCTCATACCTTTATAATTTGAGACAAACTGAAAACTGGAGGAAACCGAGAGACAATAGATATTTTAGACAAGCTAATTCTTGACATGACTCATAAGTATTAATGCAAGTAATAATAAGTATTCCTTGTGTGATGATACCTAAAGTCGTAACAAACATTGTTTCACTAAAACATAATGAAATAACATGTATTAAAAGGTCTAACTGAAATCATGTATTAGAAAATAAATAAAAATGTGTAGCTGATATGGTGGACACCATAAACAACATGTATTAATGTGAAATAATGATGTTTAATGAAAATGTATTTTGTCTAATTATACTTGAATGTGCTGACAACGATGAGTATTAGTGTGTACTAAAAGGATTAATAATTAAAATTTAATGAAATGTTTTATGCTTCATGCTTAGCACTGGTTTCAAAGGCCTCATTTTTAGTAATTTTCCAGAGGCAATGTTAAAAGAGTGTCAACTCTGCAAAATAATGTTTTCTTCAAATATCCTGTGTGACTTGCAAACTGTGGAGAAGTTATGTTTCTTGCTTGTAGCATTTGTTTCCTGAGATGAGATAACAACATACGAACTAAACAATAGACTTCAGTGCTCAATGTTGTGTTTCATGTTACAATATTTACACTTGCTCGAGTTTTAGTTTTTGGCACAAATCACGTTATGTTTTTTTCTACACTGCTTAAATGTAATTTTTTAGAGGAAACTGGTGACCAGGAGCGAGAGAATATGAGCCAACTGTAGGTGCAGAAAATGAAGAAAGATAGTTCTGAAACGTGGATCAGAGGTTATTGGTTGAACACTGAAAAACAAATGTGTTTTTGTTTTCCTTGCAGATTTTTATTTTTTCTCTTTAGAAAATCCAACCGCTAATTTTGGTTAGTGCCATAGTCAGATGTTTTCCAAGTTAATTTTTGTCTTCTTTTTCTTTTTGCATGGAGCCCAAACATGCTTAGCAAATTAGAAGAATAGATAAGTATGCCAAAATCTAAAGTTTGAGTGTCTCCCTTAGGTTCAACTATAACAGTGCTGACATGCACGACCCTCACACATGATAATGCGATTGAAAATAAACTTTTGATTTTATCATTGTCAGGAAAACTATTGCCAATGTTGTTAAGTTCTTCCCGCAGCAAAAATGATTCCCCCTTTCCTTGTACCCACATTGGTTGCAGCGCGTCTTCACTCCCGGTGGCTCTTGCGAAGGCTGTTCTTAGAACTAGGGGCCAGATGTAGCAAAGTTGGGAATTGCGACTTGCAATTTGCGAGTCGGAGCGACTCGCAAATTGCAAGTCGCAATTTCCAATGCAGAACGGTGTCTCAGACACCGTCTGCGACTCGCTATGGGGTCGCAATGACCCACCTCATCAATATTCATGAGGTGGGTCGCAAATTGCAGCCCCATAGCGAGTCTAGGCACTCGCAAACATGGAGGCCTGCTGTAGTCAGCAGACCTCCATGTTCGTGACTGCTTTTAAATAAAGCAGTTTTTTTTTTTAAAGTGTAGCCCGTTTTCCTTAAAGGAAAACGAGCTGCACTTAAAAAAAAATCCGAAACCTTTAGTTTCGTTTTTTTTTTCAGGGCAGGTAGTGGTCCCTTGGACCACTACCTACCCTGAAAAAATATTTGTGGGTCCATTCACAAAGTGGAAGGGGTCCCATGGGGACCCCTTCCAATTTGCGAGTGGGTTACCATCCACTTGAAGTGGATGGTAACTGCGACACCATTTGCGACGGCATATGCGGTCGCAAATGGTATTGCATACCACTCCGAATCGCAAATAGGAAGGGAACACCCCTTCCTATTTGCGATTCTGAAATGCATATTGCTAGTCGGTACCGACTCGCAATATGCATTTCTGCATAGGGAAACGCGATTAGCGAGTCGCAAACGGCAATTTTTGCCATTTGCGAGTCGCTATCCGTTTCCTGCATCTGGCCCTAGCTTCTTCAGGTTTAACTGCCACTCAAGATGGTGGCAGCAAATCTTTGTGAGGTCAGCGCTCTAGTGTTTCTACCTTAGTCTCGTGCTGAAGCTTCCCTCCAGCTGTTTCTCACTGGGAGCTGTGCACTTCAACTGTCATCCTGAGGAGAATGAGCAGTGTTCTTGAGGCACTTTGTTTCATAGAAAAGTCTTCCAGTTTTGAGTAATTCATTTTTTTTCTTCTTATGGTGTGCGCAGCAGCTACTTTTGCCCTTCTGGAGAAGCTGAATTTCTTCCTTCTTCCAACAACTGGCTATTGGCTGTCTGAGGAGAATTTGATTTGGCTTAACAGAACTTCAAGCAACTGCAGTACGGAATCCTTTTGTATGATTTCCAGACTTGCCAATATATATATGTACATATATATTCACAAACTCTTTGCCTTGCAGACTTGCCAGTCTTAGAGACAAACCTCAGTGCTCAGACTAATTCCTAGAGACTGTGATTGAGAAAACTGAACCTTGAGAAGGAGTTTTTGTTTCCTGTAAAAGACATTAGTAGATTGTATATCTGTGAACCTTTGAACTGTTCTCCAGTGAACCTTGGATACCTCCCACTCCTGGAGAAAAGAAGAGGATTTTAAGTTAACATTGTTCTCTTAGAGAGAGGCTAGTCTCTCAAAAGATCCAGGTTAGGAGAATGATAGCATTGGGTGAATGTGAATGGCTGAATAGTTGAATGCGAAGTAGGAATGTACTCATCTATGCTCTTTTCAGCTGACTGCAGGTCCTTCCTATAAAAAAAAAACAATAAGAAGAAAGGTGCAGGTTACAGAAGCACACAGTGAATATCCAGTCTTCAAGTGGGAAACACAGGCTAGATCTGGAGGCAGTCTCTCTTTTTCTATTCCCATTCCCCTTTCCCCCTAGCAGATGCCGGGTTCAGATAAGTAGTAAAGTAGTAAAGTCTGAGCACACATCTGTTGGAGTGAGTTGGGTAAAAGGCATCTGCTCCTGTGGAAGTTTGATTTAATGGGTAATCTTCTGACAATCATGCACTCCCCATGTGAAAGTTTTGAAATACCTTTAACTCTTTGCTGTCAATGTCTGTGATGGCTGCCATATTGGAAGATTTAAATACCCACGTGCTGATGGACCAAATGAGTTAAATTCAGTGCCATTGTTAGCGATCAATCCAAAATATGTCAGTGGGTATCACTGTCTTATTAAGAACTGAGGTGCACAACAACTTATACGTGCAAACATACTTAAAAGGAGCAATTCAGACTATGAAAAATACAAACTTGTTTTGATAAAAGCCATAATGTGAACAAAGAGAGAGAACAAATGTAATGTGTATCTGCGGATATAAGCACCAGTCGCTGAAAAGGGAGCACAGCAGAAAAATGAGAAAAACAAATTCTTCCTGATGGGTCTGTTAGCAGGGAGATACAAACACACCTTTTAAAAGGCAAGCTTAAATTAAACAAACACAGGCCTCTGATGCGGTGCTCTCGCTGGCTGCAGGTGCTTCATGAGTTGCTAAAGGGAGCACTAGAGTGGGTCCCTGAATCGGTCCTGGGGGGTACTGGTGAGTGCGCGTTGCTCTGCGGGACTAGCAAGTGCTGTTGCAATTGCATGTAGAACTGGGAATACAAGGTCTCCACTGCAACCAGCACAGCACGCTGAGCCCACGGCACTCAGGCTGCACTGTAGCTTCAAAGCAAGGGTGTAGATCTTGTAGTGACTGAAGGTGTGCTGAGACTCTTAAGAGAAGTTCCACTAAAACAGAGGAAAACAGTATTTGTGCTTCAGGACACTGATAAGAGCAATTACACGAGGAACAACAGGATATAGTATGCTACAGTTAATTGAACTGGTGGACCAGTAAGTGGCAAGCGCAGGAACAAATGAAAATCAAGGGCAGGATGAAAGCCCCTTTCAAGATTTATAATAAATACAATAGATTTCACAAGCACAGCCCAAGCACTGTGCAGGTGAAACCTAAGCAGCCCATAGCCAACAAGCCTTTGCTGGGTTGTTTAAATGAAATCTCTCCAATCACTGGGGAATCTAGTAACTCCAGGTCAGGGATTCCCCACTCATCATACTCAGCAAGCCATTTCTGTCTCTTAGCCTTATACTTGTGGGTATTTATTTTCGGGTATGGTGCCACTGGAAAAGTTCACAGTGCAATCTACTTGTTTTTTAACATGTCCCTTACAATTGTCCAGTGATGTTGCTAAAGTTTCCTTCTTATTATCAGACCAAAGATACCTCTCTTTGGGTGACTCCAGAGATTTTAAAAAAAAGTCCCTGGCCACAACAATATAATGTATGCATTGAGTAGCATAATGCACTATATGGTCAGAAACAAACCACTCAATTGCAGTCTGTCCCTTTGAACTTACAGCAGGAGTCAAACGGTATTGTTACTTATACCATTCTATTTTGTCAAATTAAAATCTGAAGCTTCATGGACACATGAGGCCTCAGCAGCAGCATTTTACCATGGATTGAGGGAGGTTTATAAGGATGTGCGTTCTCTGGTGGCTAAACGTCTTACCATTACCAATTAGCTAATTGATTTCATACTTCATGCAGATCATCAGCAAAAGCAAAGGCTTTCCAAAAGGGATATGATACCTCACCATTAAATTATCAGCAATTCTGTAGAACCTGTCTGTGCTACTTCTTTAGAGGAAACCATGCAACTTAGGAATGTTTGGAAATCTCTGAGGTGGAAAGAAAGAGATCAAGGAAGAAAGATTGGATTTTGTATGTACTAAGGTACAGCAGTACATTTTGTGTGGAAGTGTTCCCAGCTGGAGGGAAACAACACTTTCTAGTCTTAATAGGCAGACCAAGATTGGACTTTTCGTGTGTGCAAGAGTCAACTGAAAGCAGGAATCCCTTCTTGTTGAAGATCAAATTGACCACTACTTTGATACACATAGATAGATAGACATTGATTGATTCAAGAGCCTCAGTCTGCTTTATGGATTGCAGAGGCTGATAAAATTCCTATCAGAAGAAAAAAAAAGCTGGAGCTCTTAAAGGGTATTCATGATACTCCTCTGAGTTCTCAGGAAGTATGTCATCTGACTTAAGTTTTGATAGTGACATCTTTTGGACATTGTGCAGTGGCATAACAAAACCTGAGGGGGCTCTTCTGCAAAGTACATGAAGCATCCCCTGACCTATTCAGGAGCTTTCAGGCCAGGAGTCTCTGCCCGTGCACAGTGTACTGTGCTGAGGGGGCTCCTTGGAGCACGGGCACCCCCCTCACCGAAGGATCTGCGGGGCTATTGTTACGCCAGTGATTGTGAGACATTCAATTTTAATGTAATAGTTCTGTGAATTTTTGCTTGATGTTGGGCACGTCTTTGCTATTTCAGCATACTTTTTTATTGTTTGGAAATTGTCAAGCATCCACTTTTCTTCAGAATATTGTAAAAATCACTGCTTTCTGGAAGATTCCCGTCCACAGATTCACCCTTTGGTAGGATACTCCATCTTAAACTTCTGAAGGAAGTGAAATTCAAATTCTTGAAATATATGCAGAATTTCAGCAAGTGGACTTCTTACTTCCTCACACGGAGTATGACTGCACCATAGATTTGATCTCAGGTGCAAAGATGCAGCGTGGACAAATATATCCTTTGTCTCAAAGAGAAGATGAATACCTGAAAAAATATCTTGATGAAAATCTGGCCGAAATATCTAAATGGCAGTCATCCTCCCTTGTAGTGGTGCTTATATTTTTCACACCGAAACTGAATGGTGATCTGAGACCTTGTGTCAGTTATTGACAACTAAATAACATTTTGGTGGACCACTGCCTGCTCTGAAAAAATGAAAAGAAAACTTGTCATTTTTTGTTTTTGAAATGTATCTCATTTTCCTTTAAGGAAAACTGGCTGCATTTTTAAAAAAAATGCTTTATTTAAAAGCAGTCACAGACATGGTGGTCTGCTGTCTCCAGCAGGCCACCATCCCTGTGAGGGTGGCTATTCCCAAAGGGGTCGCAAATTGCGACCTACCTCATGAATATTTATGAGGTAAGGCATTTGCGACCCCCTTGCGAATCGCAAAGTGTCATTGACACTGTTGTACATAAGGTTTTGTGACTCGCAAATTGCGAGTCGCAAAACCTGTATTTTGTACATGTGGCCCTAGGTGCCTTCTTACTCCAGTTTCAACAAATCAGGTAAAGGGCTCCTGTTGCATATGCCAGTGTAGCACTCACTGACACTGAGCAGACATACTATCATATTGAAAAGGAGGCCATAGCCATCCTCTGAGATTGTTGGCACTTTCACACATATCTAAAACAGCCATATCAAGGCATGCACAGATTACAAGCCACTCATACGTTTATTTAATGGAAGGTCATCAAACCCACACCGCAATTGAAAAATGGGGGCTCCATTTACAGGAGTGCTCCCTCAATGTGGTGTATGGACACTTCAAACTGAGGCTTAGAAATGAATGAATCGTGCAGCAGATGCTCCAGCCCAAAGATGTAGGGTCTCATTGCACCCAAATACGGCTGTATTTTTCTATTAAAATATGTAAAGTGGACTACCTTTTTGGTTACAGTGGGGCCTATGTTGCTTTCACGCGCCATTGTTCCTGCTCAAATTACACCTTGTGCTAGCTCCAGACTATTAGTGCTTTCTGGAACTCACTAGTTTCTTTTTTCCTTCCCAAACTAGCACATGGTTACTTTTGTGTTTACTTTCTAACTAGAAAGGGGTTAAAGATCCCGGTCTGCAAAGTATCATACATGACATGGTGCATCCTATAAACTGTGCAACAACTATCCCTTCACTGCTGCCCATGCTCTATTTTATATGATATTGGCATACATTGCTGCTGCTCTGATCCCTGGTTTTGTTGCTATATTTAATGCTGAGGTCTTACACTGCTCCCTGCTTTCCTGTGCTATATCTGTTATGTGAGGAAGGCTTCTACTGTGCTGCCCATAATGTTCGTGTGTTGTGTGGCAGAAGCTTCCACATCTCATATTGGTGTTGTGCCCCTTTCGCTACAGCGCCTTGCGCTGCTCCTTACCATGCATTACATGTTTTATGTGAGAGTGGTTTTCATATAATCCTATTCTGTATTAGGAAAGCCCATGCTGCTGCTGTAACTTTGTAGTGTTGGAGAAGCTTGGGGTGTCTCTCAGCTGCTAATCTCAAACTTCTGTATGAGAGAAGGGCAAACTGGTGCCGTCAATGCTGTACCTATTCTGTGTGCAAGTAAATATACCCTCCATGTTGTACCGTTAGGGCCGGCTTTGACGCTGATATCGCCCAGTGCGACAATGTTTGTTGGCGCCCCCCTCCAATGACCACATCCGCCACAGATTCTCTCACGACCATCCTTTTACAGTACCCTACAAGCCTCCATAACCACTCTCTCTCAGGTGCATTTGATTAGTGTTATGGTGCCACTCATACCAGCGCAGTTTGGCAGAGCACTTTACATCACACAACTATTGCACAGGGACAATCTGTCATACATGTGTAAATCAGTGTGTAGGAAATGTTACGTAAGACAGAGCACTAAAGGGACACTCTCGTAATCCACATTGGTAGGCAGCATAGTTTAAGAATGCTTGATCTGGAGAAGCCAAAACTCAAAATTTAAAATATAACACCATGGTTTAGGGTTCTCTTCAATAATTAGAATTGATTTCTACCCAAATGAACCCTTTTAAGGCAATGAAAGACTTGGGAAAAATCATTACACTAATCTTTACCTTGCAGTTTGCGTGTAGTTCTTTGATGACGGTTCATAGCTTACTGTTTTAAATTAGGATTTTAACATAAAACTGCAAGTAACAAAAGGATATCTCTGACAAAAGCAGTAACCCACTGACCTATTTACATTATATGTACTTTATGATCTGCATGGTACACGTTTTTTGCAGCAGGCACATTAACCCTCTGTGCTACCTTAGGATGAGTTAAAACTTCCACTAGACAAAACTCCATCTCCTTTGAGGAAGAACATTAATCACCAGAGTTATCTCCGGAGTTATCTAGACATTTTTGCCCTAGAGCCGGCCCTCTCTACCTTATTAGTGAGCGGATGCTGGTAATGCTGCTACCAGCAAACTACCATTGGACTATCCCTGCTCCTGCTGCGTTGTTACAATTACTTTTTCATTGAGTTGCAACTATTTAAGTAAACCCTATGTCACTGGCATGAATAAACTGGCGAGGAGGCTGTCCTGACAGTGCCTAAAAAGCAGGGGCTGTAGAGACCAAAGAACCCATGGTGAAGGTGGAAGACAAGGAGAAAGAGAATAAGAAGTCAGTGCACACAATAAAGAGAAGGACTGGTATAAACACAATAAAAGAGTTTTTGTGTCCACAAACGAAAGGTTGCTAGATGCGCAAAAGGTGGAAATGAGCAATGATAGAATTGTTGCTTCTAGATTAGAAGGTGGCAAATGCACACAGGTTAGAAGAGCTAAATGCCCCCGTATGAAGGGAGGCCGGGTGTAAAGAAGTGAGTAGGAGCATCCTACATCCAGGTTGAATGGGGTTAGGTCCACACATAAAAGATGGGATTGTGTGAGATGGTCTTGGTGGTCCAGAAATCTGAACTTGTCTGATTTAAGTCTGAGTAACTGGGGGTGGCTTTGTGCCAAAGGCTGGCAGCGACTAGGTCAGAGTGAGCAAGATGCACAGGTGAGGGCTAGGTGCATATGGCGAGGAAAGTATAGACGCACAAAGGCTAGATGTGCTATTTCGATGTAGAACATATCAGTAGTTGAACAGAGTCAAAAGGGTAACATGCGCACAGTAGAAAGGGAGCACCCAGGAAAGAATATGACCTTTGGCATACGCATGAGCTGGGGTAGTAGATGCAAACATGAGACACAGTTTAAGGAATGAAGGTTGAATAGGGCTAAGTATACACAGACAAGAGCTGTCTTGGTGCACACATGTGAGATGGGTTTAAGTGTTCACATAGTTTGCATCATCCACATGATCTTCACGGAATGGGCACCCAGGTTTCTTTAGCGCACAGGCAGTTGTGATGGAAGAAGAACACAGCAGTATGTCAAATGACTATATGCATATTTTTGTGCCTTGGCCTTGGTTTGTGTGCATATTTATTCTGATAAAGAGAGCCTGCACGTGAATAACCCTCATGGTAAGCCTCTCGTTGATGATTATGCTCTCTTGACAGTCCTTGGCACATGGCTTTATTCCTGGGCGTGCATTTACCTTGCCTTGGCATCTGGAGATTTTGCCTGGGCTTTAGGGCAATATAAGGGTATTTGAGGCAATGCCAAGGAAATTAATGGTTGCACCCCGCAAACGATGCCTATGTGTAACAAAGAATGGTGGTGATTTCACATGAGGCTTTGACAGATCATATGAAGCAATGTTTAGGAACAGAATGACCGTAGGTGCCCTATTGCACCTTATGATGGCTGTGTTCCCCATTTTAGATGGTTGTGCGGCTGCCAAGCCATGACAACAGCCTAGTCAATATATGGTTGATAGCTAAAGTGCATTTGTTTCTACCTTAGTAGCCTTTTTTCATTATTGCTAATTGCAGGTTTTTTTTTAACTTCAGTGATGCCACATCACATAAAATCACTTTGTGGTGTTGCCAGGGTCAAAAGAAATATGATGTAATTTCCTGTGATGCCATCTAGAATCAAAGTGCATGTGATGTCACTTCTGTTACCCCTAACATTCTGGTGAATTACATCCATGATAACAGGTGATGATAAACCACAAATAGGCAAGTTAGTTATTCTTCAAAAATAGTTTGCAGTTTCTCGCGCTGGAAAACCACTAAATGCTGTCTACGGCTGCAAAAGGTGCGCTTGCAGGACAGAACGGGAGAGAACACACGCAAATATTCAACAAGGGTGTACAATAAGAACCAAATAATCAGTTAAATGAGCAAATGCATATTTAAATGTTCACGTGGATATGCACTCTGCTTTACAAAGTTCTTCATGTAGATATTTTAAACATGAGTGCATCTGAACATCTGCAACTTGTGTAGATTTCCAGTAGGGCTTTGAGAATTCTTTCAGACATCCAAAAAATTCGAACATTCACTCTAAATATTGGAATTCAGTTCTCCGTTTTCCCTTTGTGAGTACATTGAGTTTATTGATCAAGGAGGAACGCCATTTTACCATTTGATTTGATAATATGTTTTCTCCGTTGCCTTCAGTTATGCCCTCTGTAAATGTTAGGCGTATGTCCAAGTAACTCCGTTGCATACTACAAACGGCAACCGAAATCTGACCCAGTCTGAAACTCTAATCAACATATCTCCTGCTACGAGGCCAGAGAGGATTGCAATTGCAGTTTATGAACTTCATGTTTTCAAATTGCAGATTTGCAGATTACTTCCATATGGTTCCAAGAGGCAAGAGCCTCTGCATAAACCGAACTGTCTGGAAATGATAACTTTATGACAGAGATCCCCTATATTAGCAGATGTCTGATGTTACCTACCCAGGCAGATGTTTGTAATTGTGAGAGTTAGCAGGGTGTTTCCTATTATCTGACTCTGCACGGATATTAATGTTGCAAATGTAACTTTCACTGGGAAATCCTTTTCAGGGTGGTTATAATACATTTTGTGAACAAAGCATGGCTGGAACACAGTGAGACATGTGTGCCTTCCATCATGGCGATTCCATTCACAGCATTACAGGAAGTGCCAATTAACCAGAGGCATACTGTAAGTACTAACTACACATTAGAATATGACAATCATTGTTTCATTTAAGTTAACAAGTCTTTAATATGGTATCGATTGTGACGCTCCACAGATAAACCTCTACCTCTTTTATGTACACCTGAAGGTCTGCTGTGAAAATAGCTGTAATAAATTGGGTCATTGGTTGAGGGGCAGTGAAAGCCCAACTAAGGATATGCTAGCACAGGTGTTTTAATAAAAATCATTAATGAGAGTTTATGTATTTTGAATAATGAGATTGTGTAGAAAATATAATAATGTTGAAAAATAAGGCACGCATTTGAAAATGTGGAATATATGTTTGACTAGTGTAGTAATATGTCACATTGAGGGTTATGCAATAAGCTTTAGCTTTATAAGTTGTCGGCCTTAATTTAGCGAGTGTCTTGGCCTATTTGCCAGGCCTCATGTAAAAGCTGTACTTCTTAGCGTTTAATTAAATGGCTGACCAAGAAAGTTAAACTGTGAATTTCTACTGTATAATGTAAATGTGCTCATAACGGAAGCTTCTTGTGTGAACTGACCGCTAGGAGATGATGTTCCTGCTAATGCAACATTTTATATGTAATGTGTGTGAGACTAACTTTCCCAGGACAAGAACAATGAAGATATTGACTAGAGTAGAAGCTGCAACAATATTGTTACCTGACAAACCGGATGATGAGGACATCACAAGACAAACCAATGAACGACATGTGAACAGAGTAAATTTAGAATTCATAGGTTTGGGATTTTAGCTTTATTGGACACAGTGTGATTAACTGACCAATAGGGATTTGGGGGTAATTTTAACAGTTTTGACTTAACAAGAGTACACAGAAAGAAGACGGACATTCTGAGACATTCTGACGATTGCCCATATTGCATCTTGACAAGAGACATACTTAACTTTAATGCTTAAAGACTTTGCCTTTTCTGAACTCTGGTGCTGAATCCTGATGCTTTGCTGGTCAACTGATGTCCTGAGGACGAAGACTGATTCTGCTTTGCTGATCCATATGGAGGATCGGTACTATAACATAAACTGTGCTTATCATGCATATTTGCTTTTTATTTCTAGGTACCAACTGCGCTGTTTTGATAGAGCCATAGTTAGATGTTTTCCAAATGTGTGTTACTAAATTGTTTTGCATGAAGCCCAACATGCTGATGCTAATCTGATGTTAGTTAAGGATTCTCACTAATTGAATTATGATAATAGGGACTAATGCTTAATAAAATTCTCTGCTAAACTTCATGTATGTTATCACATTGACACAGTTGACTTTGCTACTGATTTGCACTATAACCTTAGAATGTGCTGTTGTTCAAGCTTTGATTAGATTATGTTTCTTCAGCCGTTTCGGACAGCCAGTGTTGTTTCTGTATGTGTTTCACCTGATTTTGAGATTAATCTACATGACCGTAGCATTGTTAATATAGGGAAATAAACAATCTAAACCTTTATTAAAAGTGTGGTTATTTATGACTGAAATGTCATGGTGCGTGACAGTTACTGACTCCATTGATTACTGATTTTATTGATTACTAATGATTATTGATTATTGTGTATTGATTATTGATTATGTACTTGAGCTATGGTAGGAACATCTTAATTGCGAGTCAAAAGGTGTATCGACCTATTCACGTCCTCTTGCAAGTACGCTAACAGAGGCAACCAGGATCCTTGTTAGGGTGAACCACAAAAGTCACTAAATTGACCTGCTCTTAACCCTCTGATAAATTGGCTTAAAAACAGTCCATCTTAACTTAGGGGTGATGTGAAAAGTATTTATGCAGCACAAAAACAGTGATAAAATGAAAACACAACACAAGAAAAATCCCAAACCAAATTAGAACAAGCATTGGCAAAGCCAATAGGTTTCCGCGTTGTCTTTTTTTATGTAACTGGCTTACAGATATTTGAAACATGTTATAATAATGTTTGTTTTATTAAATTAAAAACAAACATTATTATAACTTTTTTAAATATTTGTAAGCCAGATACATAATAAAAAAGTCAAAGGTGAAACGTATTGGGCATGCTGGAAAGACAGAAGAAGATGGCAGAACACAGAGGAAGATGGGAGAACACAGAGGAAGACAGAAGACAGCAGAACACAGAAGAAGACAGAAGACGACAGACAAGAGAAGACAGAAGAAGAGAGAGGATGGAAGAAGACAGAAGAAGACAGAAGGCGGAAGAAGAGGGAAGATGGAAGAAGAGAGAAGACGGAAGAAGAGAGAAGACGGGAGAAGACTGAAGGCAGAAGAAGAGAGGAGGTGTGAGAAGACAGAAGATGGAAGAAGAGAGAAGGCGGAAGAAGAAAAAAGTGCAGACATGAGAAGACAGAAGGCGGCATGCAGTAAAGAAGACAGCGAAGATAGAAGACGATATGCAGAAAGAATAAAGAAGACAGGTGGCAATGAAGAAAGTAGACCGAGAAGAAGGTATTGAATAAAGAAGATGTCAGCGTAGTAAGAAGGTGGCATGTAGGAAGAAAAAAGAGGACAGAAACGAAGAAGGACAGCAGAGAAGACTGCAGCGAAGAAGGAAGACGTCAGAGATGAAAAAAGACAGCATGCAAGAAGAAAAGGAAGTACTTTCAACATCGCAGCTAGTTGGAAGGACACTGGCCAGTGTCCAATAGGAAGTGACTGGAAGGAGTACTAGGTCCACAGGCAACTCGATGGCAGTATCGGCGAAAAAGACAAAGATGATGACAGGAAGTGACGTGAAGATGACATGCTGGCCAGTCGGACGCAGGTAAATCCAAGCGACTTTGGAGTAAGCCAATGATAAGTTCAGATAAGTAAGGGGCTGATTCCAAGCCACTATTAAGTTTTTTTTACCAACAAAAGATTTTGCAAGAATGCAGCAGGCATGCCAGCAGCTGAAACCTACAAATGGAGCAAATTTTAACAAATACACTATGAGAAAAAGGAATTAAACCCAATTAGTAGAACAGGAGTTAAGATTTTTATTTTTTTAGTGAAATCCAGTGCCAAAAAGCACAAAGCACCATTTGTCATCCGGTCATGCTAGATTGGGGGAAAGTCACAAGTTTAGGCCGACCGACTAGATAAAGGGACTAGGTTAGCCCTGCTGAAAAAGTAACCTTCTCAAATTCTGGTGCAAAGAATCCAGTTTTCAGTGGAGGATGCTCTGAGGAGCAGGGAGAGCATTGCAGTTGGTCATCACTGTAGTAGGAAGATCAGGCAGGGTGGCACAAGCTCTTGTCGCTGTTGTATAAAGAGCTGGTCAGGCGTCATGGATGGTGATGTAGTCTAACCTTTAGTAGAGCCCCTCATGTCACAAAGGTCATCAGAATGTGACAGTTAACGTTAATCGTAATTTTAATGATTAATCGTAGAAAGCTGCACTGACACGCATTTTAAAATGTACACTTGTTTCTATTTCCAAGTTCGACTTAGGTGGCATTTCAAATTAATTACATGCTAGAGGATAAAATATATGCAACTTAGACTCTTGACTAACAGTGCATATACAAACAATATTACATTTCTAATGATAACTAAATGATTAATGAGTTTAAAATATGTGCAAAAGTGAGAGAAATACAATTCTCTATTCTATCTAATGAAATGCAGGAACAATGCTTTTTCATTTGAAATGAAATGTATTATTCATATATATGAAATATTATTAATGCTGAATCTATAAGTTTGCGTATAACATGTTTTACTAAAACGTAATCATTAAATGCATTTTATATTTTTTCTTACGTTAGCAAGAGTGAGACCTGTTGAAGTTTGTAATTTGTGACCATGCCAGGAATGTTGATTAATTTTCTAACGTGAACTTTCTTTTAGGTTATTCTCATGGGAAACTTAGCTAGTTAGTAATAGGTTCTACTGTTTAAGTATAGAGAGAATATAGCATAATGTCCTTGAAGGAAGAACATTGTGGAACATAGACTGAAATTGTAAAACAATTGTTTCAAACATGCGTGGAGCCACAGAGAAGGAAGATGTTCTCATGATGGACCAGGGAGAGGATTGGACTGTTTCAATTTGAAGTCTGGTGATAAATTTCTTTTGGATGATGCGTACTCAACGTGACATGAACTGATGTCATGTTGAGTAGGCATCACGAATCAGAATGCTTTGGGAATTCTAAAATATTGATGGAAATTTGAACTTTGAGTAGTCTTGAGCAGTCCCCAACATATCTTTGCAGTCCCCAGATGGTGCTCTGTTACTTGTGGACCCCAATGTTTTGCTGATGAGGATTCCCTGAAAGCTCTATCCCTTGGAGTGGTATTTCCCTCTAAACCCTTGCCTCTTTTGAGGTGCCCTTTTAGGTTTAGACTCCCTTTTTATTTCCCTTCAGAAGACCCACAATCAAGCTTCTGAGATGCTGACACTTTCATTTTTTCCTTGTTTTTTGTCTAACTTAGTTAGTGACCTGCAGCCAAGATTTTCTTTTTCCAAATTATTTTTGTCCTTTATATGCTTTTTGTATTTTGCCCACGTGTTTCTCCCCACTTGCGTATTTCCCTGATTTGGTTAGTTGTAGGGCTGACTGGTGTCCACCCAAAGAACTTTGACTTTGCTAATTTGAATTGATTGATGATTGTTAGCTCTAAGCAACCTATCATCTCTGTAACTCAGATATTGTTCTTGATATGCATTTTTCATCTTGAATGCTTAGTGTTATCAATGTCAGTTCATCTAAATCCATTTCGATGCCTTGGGCAACCCTAGGTGATTATGTACCTTTATAATTTGGTTTTGAGCATTGCCTGCATGCCTTTGTGTGTGTAATAAATTCCGGTAACTTTATTTCCTGATTGGAGTTTTTCCTTCCGTAGTCACATTGGTCATGGGGTTTACGTTTTTTTTTTTGGGGTGGTATTCAAATTTTGTTGATGTTTTTACCACACTACTTACTGGATCCAAAGATTCCTCCACCTTGAAGAGCATTGATTTCTGCAAAGGATGAAAATGCTACAACAATGGTCATTGCTGGAGCTTCACGTTCGTGGTCACTACAGGCTGTAACACAAAGTGCACATCTGGCTTTGCAGGTCAGCCGGGCAGCTGCGGGAAAGCCTCCAGAGTTTATTGTGTCCCTATAGCTCAGAACAGGAGGTCAGCCAACTGTCCCTTGAAGTGTCACTCAGGTTAGCCTGGGATGAAGGGAGCAGGTCCTGCCTTCTTTCTCTGAGAGCAGGGCAGGCCTCAAGCAGCAGGACAGCCTTCTAGGGAGCAAGGCAGGCCTCCAGCAGCAGGGCTGTCCTCTATTAACAGCAGGGCAATCCTCTGAGGAACAAGGCAGGCCACAAGAAGTAGGGCATTTCTGTGGGGAACCCAACAGTCCTTGCTTTGTAGTGTCCACAGATCCAGGAGTGTACTGTACAGTGGTTCAGGAGGTCCAATATATAGACCCGAAGCCAGGCTTTAAAGTGAGGGTATTCCCTATACTATCCCCACATCTGGTTCAGAAAATATTTCCCTTCCCCTGCAAAGGGTCCAAGAAGTCTGAGCTGACAAAAGACTAGTGTCAGATTTATTTGTGTGTGCTAGAAGCAAGTCATTTGCAGTATACGTTGGTCAAGAAACATCTCCATCCCCAGCCATCCTGGCAGGAGGGCCAATCCCTAATCCCCTTCTATGTCACTGCCTGTGAGGAGTACACATACCCCAAACAGCAGATTCAATCATTATCATGTGACTCGGGATGCTGGCAGAAGGCACGTATGGTTAGGACAAGAAAATGCCAACTTTCTAATCGTGCCAGGTCTAACAATTGCCTAACAAAGGGTAAGAATACTGGTGAGCAGCTGAGGCTATATGCCTCTGGACCTGCTTTTTTTCAGCCCCCACAGCCTTAGAACTAAATTGTTTTATATTTATCAACACAGTTGTGACATACTCAGGATAAGGTAGGTAACCTTTGCTGCCTTTGGGTGTCGCCATAAAACCAGAGAAGGGCTCTGCATCATGTTTGTGACCTGTGTCCCACAAAATCTTCTAATAAGCCTACCCTAACCGACTAAGCCTAGAGGTTATTACAGGTTGTCTTGAGGGCAAGAAAAGTCTGTTTGATACAGGACGTATTTGATTTCTTGAGTATTGACCATATTCTCTTAAAGGCAGCAAGGTTCAATCGTGAGGTGATATGAGCAGCTATGAAGCTGTATATGGTTTATCCCAGGTGAAAAAATAAGGCTTTGGTTGTGATCCAGTTCAATAAGTTAGGGACTGTGCTAAAAGTAGAAAATATGGGGTACAATTTCACTCTAAAGAAGCAGCAATATACCCTTGGAAAGGTAGCAGGCCATAGAGTCATGTGAAAAGGAGGCAGATGAGGCATTTTCTTAACTTTTGATAAATGCAGGTTAACAATTTGAAGGGAAAGCCAAGCCAGAGTTGAGTACCTGGTAGACTCTGGCTGTAAGAGCAAATACACACGCTGAGCTCTGAGAAAAGTTGACATATAAACCATGCAACAAACATCATATACATATTTGTAGTCTATTCAAAGCTCAAAAAAGTGTACTTCCTTAACATGCAGAAGTGTTTCACCTCAGCACATCAAATTATTATTAAAAGTGATAGTTTTTAAACATGAACTTGGAAACATTTCTGTCATATTTGTAAAAGAAAAAGGAGGCTTGGTGAAATAAAATATTTACTTAGGACCAGCCAGTTTGGTAAAGAAGGAAGCCAGGATGGATCCTATGTTTTCTGGTTTCACATTATACACTTGACCCACTAGAAGAGTATCACTCTATCTCCTTCTTAACATCAAATGTGTATGCTTTCTTTTGACCTCTTAGCACATGAGTGTAGAGCATGGGTGGCAGGCAGAAGTCACATGAAAGCTTGGCTAGTTTTGGACTTTAGGGTCCAAGAGGATCTCCAGCTGAGCCATAGCCAGCTATATGGCTGGAGTCTGGCTCGAGCTTTCAGAAGCTCACCCACCTCTAGTGGAGAGCCAGGTAGGGAAGTGTTCAACTAGGGCATCTGCCAAAAACATAAAAATGGAGTAGAATGTTCCAGGGCACGGAAAGGAAATGGATTTTACACCACAGCAACACCAGACAGGACATGAGTGAGAGATGGGAGGAGCAAGTGATGAGATCCAAAGTACATTGTCAAAGCTTGGCTGTGGGATTAAAGCCCTATTCTAACAGATCAATGGTAAGCAGCAATAATAAGTAAAAGGGACAATCCTTTCATGGAACCTTTGATCAAAGTCAGATGTTCTCCTCAGATGAGTATCAATTCACCATTCATTTCTAGCTCTTCCTAAAATGGATTGACAGCTTATTTTCTTCTCCCTCTTACTCATTTTAGCAGTCAATTCCTTGTAGCCAAATGACGTGGACAAAATGAAGGATCATTTTTAAAAACAATATTTTTTCTGGTCCAAAGAGAAGGACGAGAGCAAGAACTATTCAAGATAATGTAGTAAGGAGTCAGCCATCTGTGTAAGAGCGGTGGGCATTGTTGCAACTGAATAAAAGATCTCAAGAGCAGTAGTGCGGGTATTTAGTGACATATAAATGCAATTTAATAAGGAAGTGTAAAATGGCACTGAAATCTTTGGTTCACCACAGTTCAGATTACTAGAGAAAGATCACAAGGTTCGATTCAGTGGAAGTGGAATAACGAAGGCATAACGTCATAGGACATGCTATATAACCCAACCACCAGCTTTAGAAAACCCAACAAGAGGTTGCAGTCTGCAGTGTTAAAGGACAATTAACACTCCTGTGGTGAAATAACAGATATAAAGCTATATTGAGAGGCCCACTGGCAACAAACTTGTATACACCAGGGCACACTACTCCCCATGCTTCAATGACCTTTCCTAGCTTCTATTGGCAGCTGGCAGTGTCATCTTAAGGATTTTGGGTGCTGTGAGCAAAACGTATTTTGGGGGCAACTGTTTGTTACAATGTTGACTTTTATTATTCATCTCCTGCTAATTCAAGGCTGCATGATGCCAAACAATACTAAATTATGTTAACCATTAGCAGGGTCACAAAACTAGATGAAATATCTCTTGCCCAGAACCACAAAAATCCTCATGGTGACACTGCATAGGCAGTCAGAGGTAGAGGTAGACAGAGAGAAGTTTATATAGAGGTCAAATAAATGGAAGTTTCACTTTCCGGGGAGTAGTGGGGGAGGGGGAAGAAGGTTGGGTTCCAGTTCAATTGCCCACTTTCCCCATGCCTTAAACTTCTCTGGCACTTAGGATGATAAACGAGTGAAGTGGAAGCAAGAAAGGGTGATATTGAGCATCAATGAAGCCCTTTGTGAAGAAATAGCTAATGAAGTCCCTAGAAGTGGAAACTGCAGTGGAGGTCTGGCCTGTAATGAAAAAACAAGACATAAGCGTCAAGCCTCGGGAAGAAGCGTTTAAGTGACCTTGGACAGAAATGCAACACAGTAACAGAGAGTCATTTCTAGGAAATGCTAAAGAACAGGCCAACATGATGATGTCCTTGATAGTTCAGCTTTTAAATAAAAATAAGAACATCCACTGCTGCACTTTAACAAAGGTTCCTATTGGTGTTAGTTTATTTATTTCCTCTACACTTTCCAATGACCCCTTCTACTCCACTGCCTCGCGTCTACTGATGTTGCGCTGTTTGTCCCGATTCCATTACTACTGTAATGTTGGTCTATATTGTGATTTGCCTTGGATCCGTGTAAAGTACATTCATGCTGTTTGATCTATAGAATTATGGTAAATAAATGAATAATAAACAAACAAGCTGGCAGTGTTAACTAGCTAAGAGAGCCTTTACGGAAAGCCACTTACCGAAAGTGTATACCAATATTTTGCCTTTTCAAATGTGCGGTAAGAAGGCTTTGGGGTGGTAATGGCAAGGAGTTTTCTCTTCTCCAGGGTCCTCAGACATGACCTATATTCTACAGCGCGATGCAATTCAACTTACACTGTGTTCTGCATTTTTCCCAACCTTCCCAAATTCTACCTGCTTTCTGTCAGAGCATTAATGTATCAGTGTCCTACCTCTCTAGCAATTAGGATGCTGAACTTCTTCAACCTATTTTCAAGAATGGCATATGTTTTTTTCCGTAACAGCTGGATCGGGCAAGTCTGTGATTTGTGTGTGTAAGTGTAAGTCCATTTGTTTTTGTGAGTGTGTGTGAGTGTGAGTGTGTGTGTGTATGTTTCTTTATCTAATTTGCAAAATCACAATAATCTGCTTCCCTAGTTGTAAGGAAATGCCTCCTTGGCATGGTTACCCCCTGACTTTTTGCCTTTGCTGATGCTATGTTTTGATTTGAAAGTGTGCTGAGGCCTGCTAACCAGGCCCCAGCACCAGTGTTCTTTCCCTAACCTGTACTTTTGTTTTACACAATTGGCACACCCTGGCATCCAGGTAAGTCCCTTGTAACTGGTACCCTTGGTACCAAGGGCCCTGATGCAGCGTGAGGCTGCAGCATAGCTTATTCCACCCTGGGGACCCCTCACTCAGCACAGACACACTGCTTGCCAGCTTGTGTGTGCTAGTGAGAACAAAACGAGTAAGTCGACATGGCACTCCCCTCAGGGTGCCATGCCAACCTCACACTGCCTATGCAGTATAGATAAGTCACCCCTCTAGCAGGCCTTACAGCCCTAAGGCAGGGTGCACTATACCATAGGTGAGGGCACCAGTGCATGAGCACTGTGCCCCTACAGTGTCTAAGCAAAACCTTAGACATTGTAAGTGCAGGGTAGCCATAAGAGTATATGGTCTGGGAGTCTGTCAAACACGAACTCCACAGCACCATAATGGCTACACTGAAAACTGGGAAGTTTGGTATCAAACTTCTCAGCACAATAAATGCACACTGATGCCAGTGTACATTTTTATGTAAAATACACCCCAGAGGGCACCTTAGAGGTGCCCCCTGAAACCTTAACCAACTACCTGTGTAGGCTGACTGGTTTTAGCAGCCTGCAACACTCGAGACATGTTGCTGGCCCCATGGGGAGAGTGCCTTTGTCACTCTGAGGCCAGTAACAAAGCCTGCACTGGGTGGAGATGCTAACACCTCCCTCAGGCAGGAGCTGTAACACCTGGCGGTGAGCCTCAAAGGCTCACCCCTTTGGTCCAGCACCGCAGGGCACTCCAGCTAGTGGAGTTGCCCGCCCCCTCCGGCCACGGCCCCACTTTTGGCGGCAAGGCCGGAGGAAATAATGAGAATAACAAGGAGGAGTCACTGGCCAGTCAGGACAGCCCCTAAGGTGTCCTGAGCTGAAGTGACTCTAACTTTTAGAAATTCTCCATCTTGCAGATGGAGGATTCCCCCAATAGGGATAGGATTGTGACCCCCTCCCCTTGGGAGGAGGCACAAAGAGGGTGTACCCACCCTCAGGGCTAGTAGCCATTGGCTACTAACCCCCCAGACCTAAACACGCCCTTAAATTTAGTATTTAAGGGCTTCCCTGAACCTAAAGATTTAGATTCCTGCAACTTACAAGAAGAAGAGGACTGCTGAGCTGAAAACCCCTGCAGAAGAAGAAAGAAGACACCAACTGCTTTGGCCCCAGTCCTACCGGCCTGTCTCCTGCCTTCCAAAGAAACCTGCTCCAGCGACGCTTTCTCCAGGACCAGCGACCTCTGAATCCTCAGAGGACTGCCCTGCTTTAAGAAAGACTAGAAACTCCCGAGGACAGCGGCCCTGTTCCAAAAAGACTGCAACTTTGTTACAGAGGAGCAGATTTAAAGACCCCTGCAATCCCCGCAAGAAGCGTGAGACTTGCAACACTGCACCCGGCGACCCCGACTCGACTGGTGGAGAACCAACACCTCAGGGAGGACCCTCCGGCGACTCCAAGACCATGAGTAACCAAAGTTGTCCCCCCTGAGCCCCCACAGCGACGCCTGCAGAGGGAATCCCGAGGCTCCCCCTGACCGCGACTGCCTGACTCTAAAATCCCGACGGCTGGAAAAGACCAGCACCTGAAGGATCGGAACTCCAGTGCAGGAGTGACCCCCAGGAGGCCCTCTCCCTTGCCCAGGTGGTGGCTACCCCGAGGAGCCCCCCCTTGCCTGCCTGCACCGCTAAAGAGACCCCTTGGTCTCCCATTGACTCCCATTGGAAACCCAATGCTTGTTTCTACACTGCACCCGGCCGCCCCGCGCTGCTGAGGGTGTACTTTTTGTGTGGACTTGTGTCCCCCCCGGGGCCCTACAAAACCCCCCTGGTCTGCCCTCCGAAGACGCGGGTACTTACCTGCTGGCAGACCGGAACCGGGGCACCCCCTTCTCTCCATTGAAGCCTATGCGTTTTGGGCACCACTTTGAACTCTGCACCTGACCGGCCCTGAGCTGCTGGTGTGGTGACTTTGGGATTGCTCTGAACCCCCAACGGTGGGCTACCTTGGACCCCAATCTTAACCCCGTAGGTGGTTTACTTACCTGCAAAACCTAACAATACTTTACCTCCCCCAGGAACTGTGAAAATTGCACTGTGTCCACTTTTAAAACAGCTATTTGTGTTTTATGTGAAAAGTATATATACTACTGTAATTATTCAAAGTTCCTAAAGTACTTACCTGCAATACCTTTCAAATGAGATATTACATGTAGAATCTGAACCTGTGGTTCTTAAAATAAACTAAGAAAATATATTTTTCTATAACAAAACCCTATTGGCCTGGAATTGTCTCTGAGTGTGTGTTCCTCATTTATTGCCTGTGTGTATGTACAACAAATGCTTAACACTACTCCTTTGATAAACCTACTGCTCGACCACACTACCACAAAATAGAGCATTAGTATTATCTCTTTTTGCCACTATCTTACCTCAAAGGGGAACCCTTGGACTCTGCGCATACTATTCCTTACTTTGAAATAGTGCATACAGAGCCAACTTCCTACACTAGTCATCTGATTCTTTTTATGAAATGCAGAACAAATACAGACTTTTCACACTTCACTTGACATGAAAAGAGGATTTAGACTAGTACACACCACCAACATCTAGTTCAGTAGTCTTGAAAAAATCAATAACAATGGCCCCAGCACATGCATCTATTGCTAGTTGTAGTGGCCAATCAAAGTTTCTGAAACAGCATGCTTTTTCTGAATATCCATTTGGCCACCCTTTTAACCAATCAATAGGGCCATCAGAACTCATGGACTGCTTATGACTTTCATAGAGACAGATAATCCTACATGGGTCCATGGATTGCTAATAGATAGAATCACCCTGAGATTTCCTCATGGTTCGTGAAAACTGAAAAACAAATTGACACTTTGAGATAATTGAGAGTTGAATCCATTGCACATCACTACTGTCAACCAATCTTGAGATTGTCTACTGTTATTGATAAGCAGGCTGAATGATTTTAGATAGGTAGTGTTCACATTTAAGTAGGGTTGAGACAATTGGCTATTAATGGTAGGCATTTATTTTGGCAGTCAATGTTGATATTCTTGCCAGACAAGCATTCTCCAAATGATTCTACATTAAAGCTGAGGAGATCCACTGATAGTATGGATTCTAGGGGTACAACAAAGGTCACAGGACTGTGATCTAACTTTGAAGGTTATGTGAAAAAGATGATATCTATTTTTCAGGACCTGGGAAAATAACTACATGACAAGGCACTGCAAGACCCTTTGTTTAGGAAGAGACGTTTGGTGTTTGGGAGGTAGTTGGTGAGGATGTCAGGGGTAAAGGTGGGAGTGAAAGTTCTTTGCAGTCTTAGAGGCATCAGTGAAAATGACGTGTCAGAGAGACATTAGAGATACTCATCAGTAGCATGAATATTTCACCTGTGATCAGTTTCACTACTGAAACCAGGTGAACCAACTACCTTTGAAGAATCCTTGAGGGAGTCAAGATGTCTTAAAACATCATAGAAGGTAACCACTCCGAAGTGCATCCACTTTGGATTTGAGAAGTATCAACAGGTTGACAGCTGATTAAATGGCATCATTATGTTGTTCCTTATTTTGGCAATCTTCTTCCTGAAGAAGTTGCTTGTGTCCTTTTTCATGGAGTGCTCAGTGTGATGGGAATCTCATATGAGTTTGACACAAGTGCTTATTTATTTGAAAATATAATTTCTTCTATAAGAGACTATGTTAATGTTGTTATTGTAGTGGATGCCTTTGCTTTGGACACAATAATTCATGTTGCGCAAGAGTGCTTTTGTGTCCTTCAGTTCTTTGTGGAAGTGCAAGCTGTCCCGTTGCTACCAAATGGCATGCTTGCTGTCTTTGAGCTCTACAAAATATCTGAGTTAGACAGCTTGGGTTTTCATGAGAAGTTCCACATAGATGCTTAGGTTGCCACATGGCTTCAGAAAGTGAGTTATTAAGGGTGTTGAGGTTGCATCTGTATAGGGGTACAATACAGATTTATTTATTTTCACATGTTGTTGTATAGTGCCAATGGAGAGATCCAAAGTATTGCTTTTGTGTGAGCACAAAGTATGATGTAATGTCTCATGTCTGTGATATTCAGATGCGTGAGGAAAGCGTCAAGATAGTATCATCTGGAAATAATAACGCAGTGACTGTGCTCCCACCAAAGGTTGGGGAATGATGCTCACAATTCCTAAGATAATCCACCACATCATTAATGTAGAGGGAGAACAGGGTAGGTGCCAGCACACATCCCTGCCTCACTCCTCTATTTATTGGAATTGATTCTGTTAGTTCGGCATTCGACCCCCAGCTAACTCTAGCATAATTATCCTGGTTCAATCTAGCTATCTGGCTAAGGATATCAGAAGGTACTCCCTGCTTCTCTCATGATGCCCATAGTGTTCTTGGAGTTATCAAACTGAACGTTGACTTTAAATCTGTAAAAGCTACATGTTTATGCCCTCCCTTTATCTTGGTATACTTCCATATAATACACATAAGCCTGAATACTTGATACACAGTACTTGTATATGTTCTGAACCCCGCTTGGTAGTCTGTTAGAACATTTTTGCTATCAATCCAGCCTCTCAGTCTGTTGAGGATCTGCCTTGCGCAGATTTTCTGCATTATGTCCATAAGGCTTAGGGGCCTGTAACTACTCCCCTTTTTAAAAAATACTTTAAACACCTACGACCTTGTTTCCTTACAAACACAAGGAATGTAAATAAATGCATACATTCAACTAAAGTAAAAAAAATCTTTAACGACGTTACCATATTAACAAAAAAACTACTCTTAAAATAATTGCACATGCTTAACATCGAAATAATAAGAACGTATTAACACAAAAATTTATAAAACACAACAAAGTAATGAAAAGCTATTATTTACAGCTATTAAAAAATTATTTCCAACACTTAAAAACGATATCTTTCTCTGCAAAATTCTGTCCTATGATATTCCTAACATCACATTATATTTTACATGATATTTGTATCAATTGATATTTTTGGAACAACATTAAGGTCACTCACCTTTAAATCAGGACTTGGGAATTCTGAGGTCAAAGAGTTCAAAGTTCATTGGGTGCTGGGAAAAGGCAATCATGGCATGTAAGATTCAGCTGGGAAAACAGAACTACTACATCTTATTACCTCTACTTGTGCATTGTAAAAATCATTCAGCTGATACAAGAAGACATAGCTCGTATATGGCATGATTCACAAAACTAACGTTTGGAGTATTTTATTTATTTAATTCACATAGATTTCTTGGATCACAGGTGTTCATTTACACAATAATAAATATAACACAAAAGTGAGTTTGCACCTTAAAACGTTTTTCACTATTTCAGGTTTTACATTTTCTCCTGTTAGGGAAAACCCTCCCCTTAAGTCTCAACCAAAAGGTGTAGTATTCGTGATTATTCTATCTCCTATTATTATTATTTATATTATTACTAAAACAGCAACTACGTGTTAAGGCTTATGAACCAAGTCAAAGTTGTTTCTGCCATATACCAGACCAGGTGACCTACTGTATCCAGCATTTGAATCGTTCTGTGAATGTGACAATTCCCATTTTCTTTGTGAACCCTATGTGTTCCACTTGCTCAGTTTTGTGAAGATATGGAAAACCACTTCACAACAAAATAAACAGCTAGGAAAAGTAATTCATGTCCTCTGAGAACGAATCTAAAAGCTCTGATTAAGAGATGGAAAAACATCTACTGTTGAAATGCACTTTTCGAGGGCATCCTCCTACGAGGGGAAGGTTTGGCCAGATCTGGGGTCGGAAATATCTCTGTGTGTGGCAAGGACATGAGGACATTCACTGCTCTCAATTCACAGCCTGCCAAGAACATGCTGCTTGTGAGCTCCAGGGAGGAGGAAGAGGAGGCCTCACTGGACACTTGATTTAAAGAATCACAGGGATAAGAGAAGGGATAAGCAGCGTCTTGGGATCATTGTCTCTCCAGTCATGGCTCTTGAAAACCGGACGTGTAATGATATGGTTACTATCTGCCACTGGTCGTAGCACTGCTAGATAACGCAGCTATAGCTGAAGGGCGGGCTTTACATTATCACATCAGCGTCGCAATGAAATAAACTTGATTTTGACAAAGGCCCGAGTAAATAAAAAGTGTGCAGTCTTCTTCCGTAACAAAGCGTGAGCTGAATATAACAATGGAGGATTAGTCACTGTACTTAAAGGCTCATGTAAAATCCACACTAGCTGCAGGCAAAGGCATAAAACAAAGACAAGAGTCTTTAAGCACAGGCGTAGCCCAAGGCTGAAGGACTCCAATGCTGGGAGACTATTCCATCCACAAAGGGTAACATGTTCTAAACTTAATAGAAAGACATTCAATATATGGTTTGGTGCCGCAGACTGATATCAATCATTGTGGACCCTCTACCACCTCCATCTTTGTGGGTTGCAGCCTACCAGATAGCACATCTGTCTGTTTTACTAAAGATTTCTATTTGCTGGCATTATTTGCTTTAGGATGTCCAGGGTGAGTTAGTCCCTCCCATTGCCCAGACTATGTTTACTGTATTCTTCAACGAACTCGCTTTCTGTAAACAGGCCTTTACATTTTTTCCTTATCTTGTCAGATTTGCTGTACATTCAAAGACGTAAATCAAATGTCTCTCTTCTGGGTAGCTTGGTGTTTATTTTTCTTTCTTTGATTTCAATGTGACAGTCCTGCTGAGTACCCATGTAAGACAAGAAGGAATGTTAATTTTTTATTAGCACACAACAACAAAAATGAACTATGATGATGTTTCAGAATATACATATATATATCTTCCTCAGGAATGGGGGGCTGGGTGTCCCCTAACTTTCTATTTTACTTTTGGTCCGCTCTCCTACAGCATATGACGATTTTATTCTCCTCCTAGAAAGAGGTGGGTCAGTGGGTTTGAGGGGGGAAGGCAGGATCCCTACTATATACGAGCTAGCCCTCAGTCCGCATATGGCTGTTTTTTTTACATCAGGTGGAGCCAAACTATTACAAGAAAGTGAGATTGAAAACTTTTGTCACTGCGTGGAAGGTGTGGCAGAAGGTATGAAAATTCATCAGTATCAGCCGGTTCAGTAGATATACTCCCCTTTAGCGCTTTCCCTTTTTTCCAGTAATATCTTATGACTGCTCTGGGCAGCAATAGGAGTTAGCTGTTTTAATAAACTGGGCAATCTGTATTCTCATGATAAGCTATTAGCATTTGCCAAGCTACAGTGTTAGGAGATTACCCATTAAATCAAACTTCCACAGGAGCAGATGCCTTTTACCCAACTCCTTCCAACAGATGCATGCTCAGACTTTACTGATTATCTGAACCTTGCGTCCGCTAGGGGGAAAGGGGAATGGGAATAGAAAAAGAGAGACCACCTCCAGATCCAGTTACAGCCTGTTTCCCACTTGAAGGTAGGATATTCAGTGTGTGCTTCTGTAACCTGCACATTTCTTCTTATTAGGATTTTTTTAAAGGAAGGACCTGCAGTCTGGTGATAAGAGCATAGATAAGTACATTCATACTGTGCATTCAACTGTTCAGCCATTCACATTCACCCAATTCTATCGATCTCCTAACCTGGATCTTTTGAGAGACTAGCCTCTCTCTAAGAGAACAATGTTAACTTAATATCTTCTTTTCTCCAGGAGTCAGAGGTATCCAAGGTTCTCTGTAGAACAGTTCAAAGGTTCACAAATATACAATCTACTAATGTCTTTTACAGGAAATGAAAACTCCTTCTCAAGGCTCAGTTTTCTCAATCACAGTCAATAGGAATTAGTCTGAGCACTGAGGTTTGTCTCCAAGACTGGGACGTCTGCAAGGTAAAGAATTTTTGAATGTCATTGTACATATATATATATTGGCAAGTCTGGAAATCATACAAAAGGATTCCTTACTGCAGTTGCTTGAAGTTCTGTTAAGCCAAAACACATTCTCCTCAGAAAGCCAGTTGTTGGAAGAAGGAAGAAATTCAGCTTCTCCAGAAGGGAAAAAGTAGCTGGTGTGCACACCGTAACAAGAAAAAGAATTAATTAATCTACCTCACCATATTCCACAAAATCTATCCCACTCAAATCTACCCCACTGCACTCTACCCCACTTCACTCTAATCTACCCCACTTTATTCCAATCTACTCCTCTCCACTTAAGTCTACCCTACTCCACTCCAATCTACTTCTCTTCACTCCAATCTTCCCCAATCCACTTCAGTCTACCCCTCTCCAAACTACTGCACTTAAATCTACCACACTCCAATCTACCGCACTCCAACCTACCCCAATCCAGTGCACTCCACTCGGATCTACCACACTCCACTACAATCTACACCACTCCACTACAGCCTTCCTCAATCTACTCCACTTCACCCCAATCTACCCCACTCCAATGTATCCCACTCCAATCTACCCCACTGTAACCCAATTTACCCCACTCTACCCAAATCTAACCCACTCAACCCATTCCACCCCCTGCACCCCACTCCAGTGAACCTCACACCACCCCAATCTACCCCACACCACTCTTATCTACCCTACTCTACTCCACTCCAAACTGCTTCACTCCATTCCAATCTACCCCACACCACCCTATCCAGCTCCACTCAAATCTACTCCACTCCATGCTACCCAACTCCACTCCAGTCTACCACAATCTACCCCACTCCTATCTGTCATACTTCAATCTACGCCACTCCGCCCTAATCTACCTCACTCCAGTCTAACCCACTCCAATCTAGCCCTCTCCACTCCAATCTACCCCAATCCACTGCACTTGACTCTTCCCCAATCTACCCTACTCCACTCCAAATTGCTCCAATATATTCCACTCCATTCTACCCTACTCAAATGTACCTCTAATCTACTCCACTCCAATCTACCCCACTCCACCCCAATCGACCCCAGTCCACTTCAATCTGCTCCAATTCAATCTACCCCATTCTAATCTACCATGTTAATCTCCCAACTTCCTCACCCCAATATACCCCACTCCAACCTACCCAACTCCATTCTACCCCAGTCTGCCCCACTCAAATCTACTGCACTTACCTCTTTCTTCCAAAGATGCTTTTGTGTCTCCTCTGTCCTCTTCCCGGCAGCAAACAGGCTCCCAACCAATCACAACACTGCTGTCACCACAATTGCTGCAGGTTCATGATTGGTGTGAGCACCCTGCTTTGGCACTCACAGAGGGAGTGAAGCCCTGTGCACTTTCCAGTGAACCACACACCACCCCAATCTACCCCACACCACTCTAATCTACCCTACTCTGTTCCACTCCAAACTGCTTCACTCGATTCTAATCTACCCCACACCACCGTATCCAGCTCCACTCCAATCTACTCTATTCCATGCTACCCAACTACACTTCAATCTACCACAATCTACCCCACTCCTTTCTGTCATACTCCAATCTATGCCACTTCGCCCTAATCTCCCCCACTCCAGTCTAACCCACTCCAATCCACCCCTCTCCACACCAATTTTCCCCAATCCACTGCCCTCCACTCTTCCCCAATCTACCCTACTCCACTCAAATCTACTCTAATATATCCCACTCCAATATACCCCACTCTAATGTACTCCACTCCAATCTACCCCACTTCACCCCAATCTACCCCAGTCCACTTCAATCTGCTCCAATTCAATCTACCCCATTCTAATTTACCATGCTAATCTCTCAACTCCCTCGTCCCACTCTACTCCACTCCAACCTACCCCATTCCATTCTACCCTAGTCTGTCCCACTCCAATCAACCCCATTTACCTCTTTCTTCCAGGGACACTTTCGCATCTCCTCTGTCCTCTTCTCGGCAGCACGCAGGCTTCCTGCCAATCACAACACTGCTGTCACCACAATGACTGCAGGTTCATAATTGTTGCGAGAACCCTGCTTCGGCGCTCATAGAGGGAGTGAAGCTCTGTGCTCTTTCTCCTGCCGGCTGTTCAATACAGCCAGGTGGAGAAATGCAAAGTGCACATTTCTGTTTGGCCGGCCGAACATAGCCGGCCAAACAGACATGTGCCCTTATTGTGCACATAAAACTCCCCCTCCAGTCCAGCCCCGCCCGCACCAACCCGGCACGCAGGAACAATAAAATGATAATAATGTTCTGCTATTATGATTTTATTTTTCCTCCCCTTCTGCTTGAAAGCAGTGGGGCGACACTCCTTCCCCTAATTGGAGGAGCCACCCCTGCAATCTACCCCACTCCACTTTTCCCCAATCTTCCCCATTCCACTCCAATCTTCCACATCCCATCCCACCCCATTCAGCACCGCTAACTTTTAGCCATGCTGAACAGCAGAAACTCTGGTGTACAACATAGCTAAAACACAATTGCATAGGCAAGTCCTATTGGCTTTGCCAATGCTTGTTTTTACAAAAGCCCCCACCATTCTTTTGTTGTTATGCAGCATTACGGACCCCTCCTGGGGGCTGGACTGGTTGTTGAAGTCCTTCCTCGATTAAGAGTCCTGGGCATCAATCGAGGGCCTATAAAGAGGGTGTACATTAGCACCGGGTGTGGCAAGTTTGTAGCTGGACAGCTAATCAGAATACTCCATTTACAGTCTGAAACTACTCTCACAGGCCTGTTCAGGGAGCATTCTGTAGCTGTCTTCTCCCTGTGCCTCGTGTCCACTGGGCTCATTATCAAGTGTCTCCTCCCCCCCTCAGGGGCTGGCAAAGAAAGGGGAAAGGAAAGGGCTTTTTCTGTTCAACAACACTCCTTTGGCATAAATTCTCAGCTGGCATAGCTGACTGAAAAGCTTCTCTTTCACACCGGCTCTTTCATCTACTCTGTAACCTCATGGCTCATGAATTTGTGTTTTTTTTGTAGGTCGATGCTGATAGCCGTTTTGCTGGTAAGTGCAGGGCAGTCACGGTTGTTAATTACCTCTCTACTGCTCTTCACATGTCACCCTGGGCCACAGTTGCGGGACAGGTAATTAACAGTCCTTATAATCTGCTTTTACAGGCAGTAATGCTTAACAAGCATTTACAATGCAACGGGTCTCGCGTTTGCTCATGTTAGAGCTGATCGCGTTGTAAACTCCTAACCCGACTTTTCACCTATCGGGCAAAAGTGCATTTATGTACATAACCCGAAAAAGTGAAATCAAGTATGTAAAGCGCTCGACTTCTGCCAAGCGAGATCACGCTCGTAAATTAGAGAAAAAAAAGTCCACAAGCCTGATGGAAAACAGTGAGCCTCGCATGTTTTCTGTACTTGGTCGCTGCGCTCGAGGAGGGCTAGCCACCGGAAAAGGCGTGACATATGGGTGCCTTCGACTAATGAAAGCAAGCAGATTTTATTAGGGAAGCCCACAAACCAATAAAAAACACTGACGTGAAGTTGACAGGGCTCCGAGCCCTTTTCTAAATACAAAAGAGTCTTGCTGTAATACGCATGCGCAAGCGCATGCAACGCAGGCTCAACTCTAAAAATGGCCTGAGACAGAGGCATGGATACTATAATAACATTATAGCAGTCCACCAACGAGAGTAGAATGTTCTAAATTAAAGAAGTAACGGAAAGGAAATAATTATACTACTGTAGTAAAAGGTATATATCAGCCATGATTGTCCACCTGACACCCCATTATCTTCAAAGTTAAATGGTGAACAATGGTTAAATGGTGAACAAATACATTAACTGCTGGATAAGCTAGAGTTGAAGAGAACTGGCTACGGAGAGACATCTGAGGACTGGTGTTAGTTTTGGCAACTGCTGAAAGAAAGGAAGTTCATTTGAAATCTTTAATGGGGAGAAAGGGAGTGTCAGGTGTTGGTCGTCCTACCAGTAAAGGACTCTGGTAACGCTTTAAATGTTTCGAATTTTGGGGTCTCAAAGTACCTCTATCACTGAGTGCTTACTGACCAAGCCTATTTGTCAGCAGTTAGGTACAGCGACAGTTTAGTGTTGCAAATTGACAGCCTGACATGTCAGACAGCTCACTGTTGTGAGTGGATTGGGCACAATCAAAGAGATCATTTTCTGTTGCAAAGCAGTTTGGGTCAAATGTTAGCACATATTTAGGCCCTGATTTCTCCTTTTTATCACAACATTACTGTAATCTATTGACGCAAAAGTGGTGCAAACTTACAAAATACAATTGTATGAAAAGTCTAAATCAGGGCCTTATTTTTTACTAGTAACAATTCAAACCCACAAGAACATTGGGCCAGTTTTGTACTTTTTGATGCAAACCTGCGTTAGCGCAGGTTTGCGTCAAAAAGTATAGCACCGGCTAGCACCATTCCAGGACGCCAGCTGAGCGCCAAATTTAAGGAATGGCGCAAACTGGTGCAAAGGCCCAGTTAGCATCAAAATACATGATGCTAACCGGGTAGGGGAGGCATAGGGAGGACTGGTGGTTGTGCGGGAAAGAATGGTGCTAGTCAGGCATGAGTAAAAAGAAAGTGACTCTAACCTGACTAGCATCATATTTTTGATGCAGAATCCCCCTGGACATGACTCCTGTCTTAGTAAAGACAAGAGTCATGCCCCCACAGCCCAATGGCCATGACCAGGGGACTTATGTCCCGTGAGCATGGGCATTGGGCACAGACCCATGTAGGGGGGCCCAAGTTAGGCCCCCTAATGGCACTTTGAAGAAAAAAAATACCTACCTGGACTTACCTGGGATGGGTCTCCCCCCCCCATCCTTAGGTGTCCTCCAGGTGTGGGTGCAGGTGGGTGGGGGTGTCCCTGGGGGCATGGAAGAGCACCTGTGGGCTGTTTCCATGGTCTCTGACCATGGAAATGAGACCACAGGTCCCCTAACACCTGCCCTGACCCAGGCGTTAAATATTGGTGCTAAGCAGGCTTAGCGCCATTATTTAAGGCCTCCTCCCGTGCATGATTTTTGCACTGGAGGATAAATAAGGCGCTGGGGCCTTTGAGTCATATTTTGCCCGGGAACGCCTACCTTGCATCTCATTGACGCAAGGTAGGTCTGCAGGGTAAAAAAATGATGCTAACTCCATAACTTTGGCGCTTGACGGGTCTAGCCCATGCTGGAGCCCCGGGGATGCATGGGATTGGCACCCCAATACCAGATTTGGCATGGAGGGACAATTCCATGATCTTAGACATGTTACATGGCCATATTCGGAGTTACCATTGTGAAGCTACATATGGGTATTGACCTATATGTAGTGCACACGTGTAATGGTGTCCCCGCACTCACAAAGTCCGGGGAAATTGCCCTGCACAATGTGGGGGCACCTTGGCTAGTGCCAGGGTGCCCTCACACTTAGTAACTTTGCACCTAACCTTCACTAAGTGAGGGTTAAACATAAAGGTGACTTATAAGTTACTTAAGTGCAGTGTAAAATGGCTGTGGAATAACGTTGACGTTATTTCACTCAGGCTGCAGTGGCAGTCCTGTGTAATAATTGTCTGAGCTCCCTACGGGTTGCAAAAGAAATGCTGCAGCCAATAGGGATCTCTTGGAACCCCAATACCCTGGGTACCTAGGTATCATATACTAGGGAATTATGAGGGTGTTCCAGTGTGCCAATCAGAATTGGTGAAAAATGGTCACTACCCTGCAGTGACAATTTAAATCAGAGAGAATATAAACACTGAGGTACTGGTTAGCAGAGCCTCAGTGATACAGTTAGGCACCACACAGGGAACACATATAGGCCAAAAACTATGAGCACTGGGGTCCTGGCTAGCAGGGTCCCAGTGACACATATCAAACACACTGACAAATAGGGTTTCCACTATGAGCACTGGGGTCCTGGCTAGCAGGATCCTAGTGAGACAGTAAAAACACCTTGACACATACTCACAAACAGGCCAAAATTGGGGGTAACAAGGCTAGAAAGAGGCTACCTTCCTACCTCTCTGCCCAGGCGAAATTGCCCTTAAATCAATTTGGTGATAAAACATCGACTCCCAGCCTTGGCCTCCCCTTTACAGTCAGTCAATAACATGTAGGATTGGTATTAACATGTTCTAAATGGGTAGTATTAAAGTCATATACTTCTTGGGCACATTTGTAATCTGACTATGACAATTAGGGGCAGATTTAAGAGCTCATAGCGCCTCTTTGTGCCACATTAGCATCATTTCTTTACACTAATGTGGCCCAGCAAGGCCGAAATCGCAGCGTCAAATTTACAAAGTGGTGCAATGAATGCATTGTGCCACTTTGCAACCCTTTGCACTTCATTATGCCTGCACAAAACAGGGGTTCCCCGTTAGGAGTGCTGAAAAAATGGTGCAAAGAAACCTAAGAGATTTCTTTGCGTAATTGTTTTCAGAACTTTTAACGCCTACTAAGAGCAGGAGTTAAAAGGAGGCACACCATTTTTCACAATGAGCCTCAATGGGCTTTGCAGGATTAACCTCAATTTTTTTTACAGTAATCCTGCAAAGCTCAGAAATAGCATCAAAAAGTCTGATGATAATTCTCTAACTACCGCCATGGTGCGGCATATATTAAATACGGTGCACAAATGGTGGCATTAGGGGAACACTAAGAGGTGCACAAAACAGCTTTGCTTAAGTCAGGCCCTTAGTCCGTAAGTCATAGGACACACTGTTTTTTTAATCTTCAAATGTTGGATGCTCCCGATCACAAATGTTGACGCAGATATGCTAATTAGAAATTATTAACAAATGTTTATATGTTTTGATTAACAAAAAGCTCATTGAGAAATTAATCATAGAGAAAATAATGCGGACGTTTAAAAATGTGCCCACTGGGTATGGCAGCCACTTATACGAAAGTTGTACTAAAATAACTAAAAAATGTGTAAAATAATGAAAATATGTAAGATTAATGTAGTGATATGTCATATTGAGATGTATAACCTATGTTTTGCATTACTTGTATAATTAACTTAGTAACAGTGATGGCCTAGTATTTTCCAGGCCTCACACAAGAAGCTGAATTTCTAGCGCACTGCAGAGAATCCGGTGCCTAACCTGACCCTGAACCACCCCATGTTAAAGATGCTTAGCTAGATTTTCTGCAATGGACCGACGGACAGGAGATGATGATGTCAAATTGATACAATTATGTGTAGAGTAGGCTAAATGTACTTTCCAAGGACTTGAACAATGAGAGCACTGACTGAAGAGGAACATGCAACATTTTCGATACCTGAAGAGCGGGATGATGAAGACATCATACAGTGGACCAATCCGGAACTGTGAAAGAAAAAATATTAGAACTCATAGATTTGAAAAATTACTATCATAGGTTAGAGTCATATCTGCTGATTGACTGACCAATTAGGAACTAGGGGGATGGACTGAAAAACTCTAATAAATAGTCATAACAAAGGGCTAAAACTTGAGATAGGGGAGAACTTAGGGAGATGCAAGGGTTGAGATGCTGATGACGTCAGGGGACGCGGTTCAAGATTCCGTCACTGGGCTCATACTCAAATCAAATCAAATCAAATCAAATCAAAAACATTTATAAAGCGCGCTACTCACCCGTGAGGGTCTCAAGGCGCTAGGGGAAGGGGGGTTACTGCTGCTAAAGAGCCAGGTTTTGAGCTGCCTCCGGAATGCAGGGTGGTCCTGGGTGGTCCTGAGGTTGGCGGGGAGGGAGAAGGATTTCCCACCTGCCGTGGTGCGGCGGATGCGAGGGACGGCGGCGAGTGCGAGGTTGGCGGAGCGAAGTTGACGGGTGGGCATGTAGAAACTGAGGCGACGGTTGAGGTATTCGGGTCCCGTGTTGTGGAGGGCTTTGTGTGCGTGGGTGAGGAGCCGGAAGGTGATCCTTTTGCTGACGGGAAGCCAGTGCAGGTGTCTCAGGTGGGCGGAGATGTGGCTGTTGCGGGGTATGTCGAGGACGAGGCGGGCGGAGGTGTTTTGTATTCGCTGCAGACGTTTCTGGAGTTTAGCAGTGGTTCCTGCGTATAGAGTGTTTCCGTAGTCCAGGCGGCTTGTGACGAGGGCGTGGGTCACAGTTTTTCTGGTGTCGGCGGGGATCCAGCGGAAGATCTTTCGGAGCATGAGGAGAGTGAGGAAGCAGGAAGATGATACGACGTTGACTTGTTTGGTCATGGTGAGAAGCGGGTCCAGGATGAATCCGAGGTTGCGTGCGTGGTCTGAGGGGGTAGGTGCGGTGCCAAGGGCTGTGGGCCACCAAGAGTCGTCCCAGGCGGACGGGGTGTTTCTTAGGATGAGGACTTCAGTTTTTTCTGAGTTCAGTTTCAGACAGCTGAGTTTCATCCATTCTGCGACGTCTTTCATTCCATCTTGCAGGCTGGTCTTGGCGCCAGTGGGGTCTTTGGTGAGGGAGAGTATCAGCTGAGTGTCGTCGGCGTAGGAGGTGATGTTGATGTTGTGTTTGCGTACGATGTCGACGAGGGGGCTCATGTAGACATTGAAGAGCGTTGGGCTGAGCGAGGAGCCTTGTGGGACGCCGCAGATGATCTTGGTGGGGTCTGAGCAGAACGGAGGGAGGTAGACTCTTTGGGAGCGGTTAGAGAGGAGAGAGGTGATCCAGTCCAGGGCCAGTCCTTGGATACCGGTGGAGCGCAGGCGGGATGTTAGGGTTCGGTGGAAGACGGTGTCGAAGGAAGCCGAGAGGTCGAGGAGGATGAGGGTGACTGTTTCTCCGTTGTCCATCAGAGTTCTGATGTCGTCTGTGACTGAGATGAGGGTGGTTTCTGTGCTGTGATTGGCTCGGAATCCAGACTGAGAGGGGTTGAGTAGGTGGTTGTCTTCAAGGAAATTGGTCAGTTGCTTGTTGACGGTCTTCTCTATGACTTTGGCAGGGAAAGGGAGGAGCGAGATGGGGCGGAAGTTCTTCAGGTCGCTGGGGTCCGCCGTAGGTTTCTTCAGGAGGGCGTTGACTTCCGCGTGTTTCCAGCTCTCGGGGAAGGCGGCAGAAGCAAACGAGCTGTTGATGAAGGTCTAGAGATGCGGGGCGATGATGTCGTCGGCTTTGTTGAAGATGAAGTGTGGGCAGGGGTTCCAGGGGGCACCGTAGTGGATGGAGTTCATGGTAGCTTTGGTCTCCTCCGAGCTGATGTGAGTCCAGGCGTTGAGGGTGATGGCTGGGGTAGTAGGTTCTGTGGTGGTTGGCTGGGTCTGGTGTCCGAAGCTGTCATGTAGGTCGGTGATCTTACGATGGAAGAAGGTAGCGAGCGAGTTGCAGAGGTCTTGTGATGGTGTGATGGAGTTGGAGTTGGAGTTAGGATTGGAGAGCTCTTTGACGATGTTGAAGAGTTCTTTGCTGTTGTGAGTGTTCTTGCCCAGTCTGTCTGTGAAGGAAGATCTTTTGGTGGCACGGATCAGCTGATGGTGTTCGCGTGTGGCGTTTTTGAGGGCAGACATGTTTTCTGCGGTGTGGTCTTTGCGCCAGGCTTTCTCAAGGGTACAGCAGTTTTTTTGGGATTCCTTGAGGGTGTCTGTGAACCATTGAGATTTCCTGGTGCTGGTCTGTCTCAGGAGGCATCTGAGAGGTGCGAGGTTGTCCGCGCAGTTGGTGATCCAATGAGTGAGGCTGAGGGCTGCGTCGTTGGGGTCAGTGAGGAAGGTGGGTTGGTTGTCGCTGAGAGTGGAGCGAAGCTGTTCCGTGGGGATTTTGTTCCAATGTCTGCGCGGGATGGGTTGTGTGCGGAGGTGGAGAGTCTTGCGACTGAAGGTGAAGTGGACACATCTGTGGTCGGTCCACTGTATTACAGGAGTAGTGGCTGAAGGATACGTGGTTGCTGGCGGAGAAGATGGGGTCGAGCGTGTGTCTGGCGATGTGGTTGGGGGTGTTCACCAGTTGCTTGAGACCGAGGTTGGCGAGGTTGTCGAGCAGGGTGGTGGTGTTGGGGTCTTTGTTCTGCTCCAGGTGGAAGTTGAGGTCGCCGAGGAGGATGTAGTCCGGCTAGGCAAGGGCGTGCGGGGAGATGAAGTCTGCAATGGATTCGCTGAAGAGGGCGCGTGGTCCAGGGGGTCTGTAGATGAGAGTTCCTCTGAGGGTGGTCCTGGGGTCGGTGTGGATCTGGAAGTGCATGTGTTCGGCGGCGAGGGGGGTGTCTTCGTGGAGGTGGTGATGTTGATGGAGTCCTTGAAGACGATGGCGATTCCTCCACCAACTTGGTTGGTGCGCTCTGTCCTGGTGATCTTTTAGCCGTCGGGGATGGCTATGGCGATGTCCGGGGCCGAGGAGGCGTTCATCCAGGTCTCAGTGATGAAGGCGACGACCATCACTGACGGAGTGTGCATTGATCAGGATGCATTTGAGGTGGTTATTGGTGCGTGGGCTGGCGGGCGGGGTGCAGTCGCGGTGGAAGGTGAGTTTGCATGTGAGGCATGCGAAGGGTCCATGGGTGCGTTTAGGGTTGGCTTGGAAGCAGGTTCTGCGCACCAGGTTGAGAGCGTGGAGGGAGGTGGGGTCGTAGCGGTTCTGCGGGGGTTGGGAGTGCTGGGGGCCAGGGGTCGTGGCGCTGGGCGCGGTCCAGGCGTGGACGGGCTTGCCATAAGAGGGAGGAGGGGTCAGCTGGGGGCGGGAGGTGGGAGGCGGGAGGGGGGGTGACGAATAGGAGCAGGGGGGGGCAGGGCCGAGCGGGAGGTGGCGGCGGGAAAGCGGAGGGCGGGGGGACAGGTAGAGGGGGAGGGGAAAAAAGATAGGGAAGGGGGATTACAGAGGAGGAGAGGAGTCAGGAAGAACAGAAGAGAGGGGTAGAAGAGTCAGGGGAGAAGAATCAAGAGAGAAGAGTCAAGAGGAAGAGAGTCAAGAGAGAAGAGTCAAGAGGTAGAGTGTCAAGAGAGAAGAGTCAAGAAGAAGAGTCACGAGGAAGAGTCAAGAAGAAGAGTCACGAAGAAGAGGAGAGAGGAGTCAAGAAGAAGAGTCAAGAAGAAGAGGAGAGAGGAGTCAGGAAGGAGAGGAGAGACCAGAGAGGCAGAGGAGGGAGGTGTCCCGATGCTGAGCAGAAGAGCACAGATGAAGAAAAAGAAGAAAGAACACGCAGGACGGGGTGCAGAGGAGTAGAAGAGCAGAAGAGCACAGATGATGAAAAAGAAGAAAGAACACGCAGGACGGGGTGCAGAGGAGGAGAAGAGCACAGAAGAACACAGATGAAGAAAAAGAAGAAAGAACACGCAGGACGGGGTGCAGAGGAGGAGAAGAGCACAGAAGAACACAGATGAAGAAAAAGAATAAAAGAACACGCAGGACGGGATGCAGAGGAGGAGAAGAGCAGAAGAGCACAGATGAAGAAAAAGAAGAAAGAACACGCGGACGGGGTGCAGAGGAGGAGAAGAGCACAGAAGAACACAGCTGAAGAAAAAGAAGAAAAGAACACGCAGGATGGGGTGCAGATGAGAAAAGAAGAACACAGATGAAGAGCAAAGCAGGAAGAGAACACGGTGAGGAAGAGGAGAAAAGAAGGGAAATGGACAGCAGAGGTGCGGAGAAAGGATGGAGGAGAGAGCGGAAGGCAGAAGACAGAAGTTCAGGGAAAGAGAGGTGAGTAGCGCGGGGCTGGGCGGGGGAAGTACTTACGGTTTTAGTAGGTCTTGCTGGGAGGTGTCAGGAGCCTGGGCTGGTGGAGCTGCAGCGGCAGGGGGAGCGACCTACCCTCAAGGGTCGCTGACTCTGCCGCGCAGCGGCCGGCATAAGAGGGAGGAGGGGGGAGGAGGGGTCAGCTGGGGGCGGGAGGCGGGAGGGGGGGTGACGAATGGGAGCGGGGGCGGGCCGAGTGGGAGGTGGCGGCGGGAAAGCGGAGGGCGGGGGCGACAGGTAGAGGGGGAGGGGAAAAAAGATAGGGAAGGGGGATTACAGAGGAGGAGAGGAGTCAGGAAGAACAGAAGAGAGGGGTAGAAGAGTCAGGGGAGAAGAGTCAAGAGAGAAGAGTCAAGAGGAAGAGTGTCAAGAGAGAAGAGTCAAGAAGAAGAGTCACGAGGAAGAGTCAAGAAGAAGAGTCACGAAGAAGAGGAGAGAGGAGTCAAGAAGAAGAGTCAAGAAGAAGAGGAGAGAGGAGTCAGGAAAGAGAGGAGAGACCAGAGAGGCAGAGGAGGGAGGTGTCCCGAAGCTGAGCAGAAGAGCACAGATGAAGAAAAAGAAGAAAGAACACGCAGGACGGGGTGCAGAGGAGGAGAAGAGCAGAAGAGCACAGATGAAGAAAAAGAAGAAAGAACACGCAGGACGGGGTGCAGAGGAGGAGAAAAGCAGAAGAGCACAGATGAAGAAAAAGAAGAAAGAACACAGAACACAGAGCGCAGATGAAGAAAAAGAAGAAAGAACACAGAACACAGAGCACAGATGAAGAAAAAGAAGAAAGAACACGCAGGACGGGGTGCAGAGGCGGAGAAGAGCACAGAAGAACACAGATGAAGAAAAAGAAGAAAGAACACGCAGGACGGGGTGCAGAGGAGGAGAAGAGCAGAAGAGCACAGATGAAGAAAAAGAAGAAAGAACACGCAGGACGGGGTGCAGAGGAGGAGAAGAGCACAGAAGAACACAGATGAAGAAAAAGAAGAAAAGAACACGCAGGACGGGGTGCAGATGAGAAAAGAAGAACACAGATGAAGAGCAAAGCAGGAAGAGAACGCGGTGAGGAAGAGGAGAAAAGAAGGGAAATGGACAGCAGAGGTGCGGAGAAAGGTTGGAGGAGAGAGCGGAAGGCAGAAGACAGAAGTTCAGGGAAAGAGAGGTGAGTAGCGCGGGGCTGGGCGAGGGTCTGGGCGGGGGGAGTACTTACGGTTTTAGTAGGTCTTGCTGGGAGGTGTCAGGAGCCTGGGCTGGTGGAGCTGCAGCAGCAGGGGGAGCGACCTACCCTATACTCAAGGAGAGCCTGATGCATTGCTGATCTACTGATGACCTGAAGAAGAAGACTGACTTTGTTGCTGATCCATTCTGTGGATAGGTAGCCATAACAATGTGACTGACTATTTTCGTGCCTTTTCTTCTAGGTACCAACTGCTCTGTTTTATAGTTTTCCTCATAGCTAGATGTTTTCCAAATTCACATTCCTAAATTGTTTTTGCATGAAATCCCACATGCTGATGCTAATCTGGGTCAGGTAGTTTTCTTCTTGAGCGACGTTGACAGTGACAAATGATTGACAAATTGATTGCTGAACTCTTCTATTAATGTTGTTATATTCATCTTTGTTGGTTTACGCTAAGGCTTTTTGATTATATGTTTCCTCAAGTTCTGATTAGATCGTGTTACTGGTGGTCGCAAATAAACTAATTCTGAGCTGATTGCATAAAGTTTGAACTAATCAATGCAATTAGAATTAAAATTAATAGGGAAATAAAAATTGTTCAACACTTCATTGAGTTGTGGTTATTCATTAATTGTTGGTTATAACTGTCTATTGACTAATGATTTTCTTAGTGTTATTGATTGATTATATTGATTACTGATGTCACTGATCACTACATGACTAGGATACTCCATGCGATCCAAAAGGTTCATCAGCCTATACGCATCCCCTTGTAAGTTTACTTATTAAGGACCAGGCGTGTTAGCACAAATGGCAGGGATTTGGAGAAGCAGTTCAGAGTGAGTTTTCTGAAGTCCTGCTTGGCATTTATCTGACCTTAGAGGGTTCACAGAGATTTAAACAATATTTATTAACCCTGTTTAACTAAGCCTTTCTTGTTTACTGAGAGCTGACACCAATGACAAGAAGTTGACAGTTGATTGGCTGTGTGTGGTCCCCTTGCATTGCTCCCATGCGGTGTCTCCCCCAGTTCATGAAATTGTGTTGCTGTCCTTTTGAACTGATGGCCATCTTTCAAACAGATGTGCACTTCTTGGACTGTATGTTCTTTCTAAGAACCTTTGTGATAAACTTAGCATGTGATAGAAGAACCATGTTTTAGCTTTTGAGTTGAACCCCTGTCATCTTGAGATGTCTCTCATTTAGGGCCTCAGACGAAGAAGTAGGTTTCCACTTTGCTACAATAGATGCATATGTCTTTTATACATGACTTCCTGATTGGTGTTTCTTTATGGAGGGTGTAGTCAATCAGTTGCTTTCCCTTTTAGCGCTGCTTAATACGAATGTCATTACCAGTCTTGACAGGTGTAAGTGAATGTGACTTGTGAACTTCTGATTCAGAAGTATTTTGCAAGGCAGAATGGCCTGACTTATGCTGGCTTAGACACAGGTGGGTGCGTAAGCTGGTTAACATTCCCTGAAAAAAAACTAAATCTAATGGCTATAGCCTGTAACTACACATTTTCAGCATTAGTCATGGGGAGTTTAATCAAGAATGGGGATATGGTTCCTGAACACACGAGTCTGACTGCCTGATTAAGTACTATTGTTTGTCAGTTAAGGGAGAGTCAAAAAGGAGTATTAGGGTTCTGTCTGGCCCTGATCAAATGTGATATCCAGGATCAAACATGTCTCCTTCAGTCATCTTAGTAGAAAAGTGAGAAATGGTATTGCTAAAGTTGCAAGATTCAGCATCACTTAAGAATGCTAATACTTGTGGGTAGTATTTAGGTACTTTCTACTTTCTAATCAACATCTGTAGACATTAGAGTAACACAGAATATTGGTCAAAGCAGTCCCACTTTCACCCAGGTAAAATCATGTGAATGGATACTCAACCCAGCACTTTGATCCACCAACAACTGCTGGTTCGGTCCCGCACTCCAGTACATTGCAATGGCTGTCACACTTTTGTGATCATGTGATCCCATCTCATGTAATATCTCCATGAATCCTATCAAACCAGGATTGACTGCTGCACTTTCTGTAAATTTCTTGAAGCTTCCATTTGTTTGGATGTGGAGAGTCACCTTTGCTGCTTAAGATGGTTGATATTGAGCACAATTCCCCAGACAAAGCCTCTAAGGACAATGTTTTATAATGATTAACTGGCTCTTTTCATGGCTAAACAAATTGGTAGCAGGTCATCGCATATTTTGTTCTGACCTAGGGACAGCTTTAGAGTTGTTGCCAGCCTCATGTAATAACAAAAATCACAAATAAAAAATACAGTGCATGCACTGTGCTGGGAGATGTTTTATTTACAATCCAGTGGTCTTACAACCCACCCAAAGCATACCATTAGTTGTTTTTCGATGCCACTCTCATTTGCAATCTTTTAATTGCTTAGCTACCGTAGGCTTCCCTTTCTTTCTTGTGTTAGCTCTTTCCTGGAACATGGACCAAACTATCTTTGTTTTTTCCTCCTCTTTTTGCAACACACACATTTTTTTATCTGATAAACACTTCGATATTATCCTTGGATGTCCAATGTGCTTTACTACTGTTAACACAGATATTCAGTTTCATATTCATGTTGCTTTCACCCTATTTGCTGTCTCTATTGATGCTTTAGTTATTTACATCAAGAACTTTACTACTCTACACCACTCTACTTACTCTACACTACTCCATTCTTTGCCACTTGACTCCACTCTATGCCACTCTACTCCACTCCACTCTCTGCCACTGTACTTTATACCACTTTACTCTACATCACTCCACTCTATGCCACGCCACCCTATGACACTCCATACTACGCCCCTTCACTCTACGTTACTCTTCACAACTTCACTCCACACCGCTTCTCTCAAAGCCACTCTGCTCCACTCTCCTTTGCACCAATCTCCTCTATGCTACTATATTCTACGCCACACCACTAACCTTTAGCCATGCTAAAGAGCAGCCATGCTACTGCACAACATGACTAAAAGACATTGGCAAAGGCAAGAGGCTTTCACTTACATGAGACCTATTGGCTTTGCCACGGATTGCAATTTATTTTAGTCATCATTCTTTGTTAAAAGCACACCTTCAGGTCACAGTATTTGAAAAACAATAGTAGCATTATTTTCCCCAAAATAGGCTGACCTTTTTATTATTCATACTCAGGATTTGCCCAATTTACTTCTGCTAATTATGATGTTATTATCACATCTCTCAACATATATATACCAATTCATTTCACCACAGCCTAATTTTTTTTATACATTTGATGGTGTAACTGCTGTGTACAAATTCTTATTATTGGTGCCTTCTAACATGAAAAGCCATTTGTAATAAAACTATTTTGTCCTATTAAAATGCCTATTAAAATTAATTATATTAGGGATAATGTATCCCCCACCGCTGTACATTATAAGAATATTACAAGTCAATGAGGCGTTCCATGAACCTACAGAGAAATTAAGCTTAAGGTCAAGTTCTGTAATAGGTCATGGAACTCTGAGATGACTTGTAATATATTTTTTAAATGTACAGCAGATGCTATTTTATTATTTGTGATACACGGTCACATCATCACCCTTCCCTCGGATCTTTTAAATCATTGATGCCTTTCTCTTTCATTTGAAACAAACAGTATAGTTGCAGATAAGAAGAATAAACGCAGCGTGTAATTAGTTGCAAAAGTATTAGAATCCGTTTACTGAAACAGATTTAAAAAAATGATGAGGCTCCAAAAGTGCAGAGAAATGTTGATATATTTTATTTTTCTTGTAATTACCTTTAGTGTGCAAAAAATAAACATGATCCCACAGATATCTCCTTCCTGTTCATAAGTGTTAATTTGAGAAAAAATAGGTCATAAGATTGAAAAGCCAGTTTTTCGTTGTTGCTGCTTTGTTTAAAAGGCAGGTGTTAATTATGCTCCCACCTGCCTTTCACCCCGCCTCTTGGCTCTGACATTAGAAGTTTACAGTAAAAAGCTATTACTGTTGAGCGGCAACCTCATTTCTTTCATTAGAAATGTCACAAGAGGTCCTGAAATAAGGACATTAGAGACAGGCTTTTATAAGGGGTTGCAGGTTCCCATGTATTAAAAAATGTGTATTGAGGTCACTGAGCCCCCTCAAAATCTATGCCATTTTTTTATCTTTTATGTTCCTGCTGCTGGCAGAAGATAAAGTATGTAAACAATCAGAGGTGAACAAAATAACAAGGCCATGCCTACTCGCAACCACTAATAAAGAAGGCTTGCCACAAACTCCTATTCTCTTGCCCACTATGAACGGGTACTTCACTCCAAAGGTAAATCAACATTTGCTGACAGCAGTAAACAGCACCGAGGCAAACCCAAAGGCTAAAAGTAGGTTTTCCTGAGGAATTTAGGCGAGGGCTAATAAATTGCTCATCCTAGGGTGCAAAACAGGAAGGCAATGGAGCTCTCGCTGCAAGGGGCTTTGGCTGTACCTTGTGTGGTTGACTAAGAAAGTATAGATACTCACTATTTATATAAGATAAAGATGGCTCTACTGCATATTATTAAGACTATTACAGATCAGCTAAGAATGTTGTGTCCTCCCCAATGCACTTGACCTGTAGTTATGCGATCTCTTGAAAGGGAAATAAAATATCTGAAACACCACTATTTATAAGAAATTTGGGGGGTTATTCTAACTTTGGAGGAGGTGTTAATCCGTCCCAAAAGTGACGGAAAAGTGACGGATTTACCACCAGCCGTATTACGAGTCCATTATATCCTATGGAACTCGTAATACGGCTGGTGGTATATCCGTCACTTTACCGTCACTTTTGGGACGGATTAACACTCCTCCAAAGTTAGAATAATCCCCCTTGGTATTTAGTTGTGTTGAACGTGAGTGTTGCACAAGTAATAGGCCCACAACTGTCTTCTTACTGAAAACTAAGCACTCCATTGTAGCACTTGACTCTTGCACAGTGTTGAAGCAGAGCAGTCCAAGAACTACTTAATAGATGTGGTATGGGCTAGTAATCTCCATTCACTGACACATGATAATAGCTCTAAATGAATGATTGTCCATTTAAAAAAAAAAAAAAAAGTATGTCTATTACTCACACATTAATAAACACTATGCATTCATTTACAAATACATACATCAGGCATATTGAAATACCTTTTGTGAGATTCTGAAATCACATTTGACCACCTACCGGTTCATGACACTCCAAATCATACACCCCCACACCTATACCAGATGCAACATCACTGTACAAAGAGGGCTGTCATTTTAAATAAGCAGGTCTATTGGTTTGTGAAAGGGCCACCACAACATAATATAAAGCAGACCTATTGGCTTTACCAAGGGGCCCTACATTAAAATTTGAGGCAAGCCTGTTGACTTTGTCAACAAATCTCCACATCATAATATAAAGCAAGCCTAATCGCTTTATCACAAGATCACCGCATTAAAATACCAATAGCCACATGTTACAAATCATTGTCATACCAGTTGATTAAATAATCATATTTAAATTCATTCATTATTGGCAACAAAAGCATTGCACTGTTTATCAAAAACCACTGGTGCAATATATTGTATATAAAGCATTGAAAATCAACTTAAGTGTGTGTTTCCCTCAAACACTATTAGGCCACATAACATGCAGCCATATTTCTTACCACTGGGGACCCCGGCACTCCCAAGCTGTAGAACAAACCCTCCAATGCACAAGTGGGTGAAAAATTGTTAAAAGTCTCCGTGGACATTCATTCAGTGACCTGGGAGACATAGGGTTCACTCTCTAAAATTTCTTAAGAGTGGCTGCTGCGATCCTGCAGACGCTACTGCACTTAAAAGTAACATTGGTGGAACCACTGCCTCTCATTGGGACACCACAAGGAAGAAAGTAACAGGAAAATTAAGGACAGAAGGGCATTATGGGGTGTTCCAGGCCAGGAGCCTGAATACTAGATGAGAGGGTTCTCCTGCTGCACAGCTTTGAGGCATGTCTCCATTTTCCTTTGTTTCTGTTTTTCTTCTCTTTTTTTACTTGAGTGCTCAGTTTCACCTGGGGCACCCAGAGCATTGTACATCATTGGGGAAGCACGGGGATCCCACTCCTGTGCTGAACGCTCAGCTCCCCTGTGCCTTCCAACAGTAGTGAGGGAGCTGGCAGCAGCTTTTCCTGTTCCTGCTGGATGGGAGCTGCCTTTATTCCTGGCTCCCACCAGCGGTTCCTGGTATTTGTCTTTGGGGCCCAGGGATGAGGTTGGGCTCTCTTTAGGTTTGCGCTAGTCAGGAAAATCCAATCTCTACGCCAAGTCGAATTTTGAGTAGGGGTGCCCCACGCATGGCCCCTCCTTAGGCATAAATAACTAACTGATGCTTGTGTTGACCCCTCAGCCCTGGGCCACCTTAGGTTTATTTTTAGAAGTGGTGGAAGAGCCACATGCTCCATCTAAATCTTTAAATGTGAATAACTTGGGGGGTGTGGCCATTCTGAGCATGCTCCAGCACCACTGATCGTCCCCGTGGACGCTTCGATAGGTGTGGACCAAGAAACGGGGAGTGTCGAGGTCGCGGCACTCCTGTGGGGGCTGAAATTCGGACGGACGCTGCAGCCAAAATGGCGGCCGGGGCCTGTGCCGGCCGTGGTGGTGTGCGCTCCCATCGGGGGTGCGCCTGAGACAGAGGAGCCGGGTGAGCCGTGTGGGCTCGGCTTGGTCCGCCGCTGCAGCCAAACAAGGACCCTAGTGAGGATCTGGAGGAGGGAGGCATTGATCTGCTGCCCCCCCCCGGGACTGCGGTGAGGCGCTCTCTCTCCATGGCTGCCCCGCGCGGAGAGGATCAACACCCCTCGAGTCAGGGATCTCCTCCCTTCATCGGCGTGCCCCGCCTGGCTGCCCCGTGGGACTGGGCGTGCGAGCCCGCGTGGGGCGTTCCCGCAGTGAGGACACCGGACGAGTTGTGCGGGCCCGCTCAGACCGGCACCGCCGAGCGGGGAGATTGGTGGAACTCCGGAGGGGAGGGCAGCGGTCGGCTGCCCCCGAGGACGGCAACGGGGCATTCCTCCTCTGCGTAGCGTCCCCTGGGGCGGTGACTCCTTTCTGGACATATATTCGAGATCGAGGCGCCCTGGCCTCGGTGGAGCAGCGAGAGGAGGCCTTTCCCCGCCTGGGCTGCCTCGTGTGACGGAGGCTGGGTGTCGGCCGGAGGCACCTTGAAGAACCGCTGGCTTGTATGGACCGATTGCACCCCCTCCCCCATGATTGGATGGCATAGAGGAGTAGAGGGGGGTGCAGAGAAAACTGGGCCTGCTCTTGCGCTGTGAGGTGCGTCGGGGTCACGACCTGGGACTGGGAGAGTGACTGGGGGCTTTTTGGATCGGTCCCCGGGCCCTGGATGGAACCGAGGAAAGAAAGGCTGGTCTGTCCCCCCACGACGAGCGATCCGCTTGAAGCACCTGGATTCGCCTTCCGGGGCCGGGCGTGGGACCCTGCACGCACCCTGGTCTAGCTCTCGGAAGGGCGGGAGATCCTGAGGCCCTCCGGTGCTCCTGGGTGGTGGCAGAATCTGTCGCCTCATCATCAGGGAAGAAGAGACACCCTCTTGGTGCCCCCCCATTCTAGCTGCATGAATGTTTGCTCTCCATGAGCTGGTTAAACCCCTAGTAGCCCGAAGTGACAGGAATAAAGATCCCAATCCTGTCGAGTATTTCGCACAACTCTGCTGACCCCCTAAGAAACCATGGGGAAAGATAGAGCACAAAAAACACCCGCCAGCATCCCAACAAAAGATTGACGAGTTCACAACGCCTGCTGCCTCTCGGAGTGATGGAGATGTCGGCGCCGGAGGCCCCTCCCCTGACGGAGGGAATGCTATCCTACAGGCGATCCAAACCTCGCAACTTGCTGTGGAGACTAAAATTGGAGAGGTGAAGGAGGATGTGGGCCTCATAAGACAAGAACTCAGAAACGCAGTAGGTCGCATTACCACCGTGGAGGCCCGCGTTTCGCAAACCGAAGACGACCTGGCTGACCTCAGGGCTAAAGTAGCCCAACTACAAACCCGTACCGGAGAACTGCACCGACGTGCTGAGGACGCCATAATCTCCGCTTCGTTGGTGTTCCGGAAGGTGCGGAAGACAGCAAGGCACCTGATTTTTTGGAACAGTGGATCAAGACCTGGATGCCGGATCACACTCTCTCACCCGGGTTCGTGGTTGAGCGGGCGCACAGGGCCCTAGCCCTACGGCCTCCTCCCGGCAGGCCCAGAAGACCTATAATTGCACGCTTCATTAATGTTAGGGAACGAGACAGCATCCTTAGGGAAGCCAGGTGATCCGCTGACCTCTGCTGGAACAACAACAAGAGCTTAATATTCCCTGATTATACCAGGGAGGTCCAAGCCCGGTGCCGGTCATATAAACAGCTCAAACAAAAGTTTCGGGCGATGCAGCTCTCGTACATGCTCCACTTCCCTGCATGCCTAAAAGTTATCATGGCAGGCAAAACATTCTTCTTCGATTCACCGGAGGAAGCGTGGGACTGGCTGATATCGGGAGTCAAAAAGGTCCCCCGAGCTTGGGTGCCTCCTCTGAAAGCGGTCCCGGGCCCCAACCGATCCCAGAAGGAGGCCACAGGCGCACTAGATCCAGGAGGGAAAGAAGAGAGTATCCAATGACCCGCCTGGGTGTGACCCTGGTTCGGAAGCCGGTTCCCAGGCGAAGGTGACAGGTGCACAAGCTCCGAGATCCTGTTCCCCGTGCAGATGTCGGGTAACTGACTCGGATAGCACTAAACTCATGGCCCAGAGGGATCCTATGGATGACGCTTGGCTCTGTAGGTTTCCAACAGGCATAAATCAAAACACTTCCGCAGATGTCAGTCGCTGTAGCGCTCGCCAGCTGGTTCGTCAAACTTGACTTATACTATTAAATGGTTTAACATTCTGTCTGAATGGAGGGGTCCATCACTTCACCTTAGTGACAGCCCACCTGGCTGCGTTACCTCGTTTGGGTAGTTGTACAACAGATGCTTTCAGGGTAGAAGTATGGGGTGGGGGAAGTTGGGGGGTGTGAAGTTAGCAATGGGATTTAGTACTGTTATTTTAATAAGTTTCCTTTTCCTTGTTTATGTTTACATTTCTTTTACTTGGCTGGGATGGCCGACCTTGGGCCCCTTGGTAGGCTCCCAATGTCATATTGCACCGACACAATGGACAGGTGGCCCACACTAACCCAAATATTATCGTAGAACGTGAATGGCCTGCTGGACAAAATTAAGAGGTCCGCAATGTTTAGTACCCTCCGTAGATACGCTCCATCAGTGGTCTTACTACAGGAAACCCACCTGCATGGCACCATTTGCCCTATGTTGGCACGAGGGGGATATGGTAAAGTCTACCATTCTGTTTTTACGCGAGGGTCAAGGGGGGTGGCCATTCTTCTTCATCGTTCACTGCCAATGGTCGTCACCTCTACGAGGTCCGATCCACAAGGGAGGTTTGTGATTGTGTTCGGGTCACTTCACGGATCGGCGTGTAACTTTGTATGCGCCTATGCCCCCCCCCCACCCCCCCACCGGATTTGACAATTTTTTTTAGTGCTCCGCCGAGCTCTGGCAGACCTCCCTCAGGGTTCCACCCTATTGGGAGGAGACTTTAATTCAGTCCTGGACCCCTCATTAGACGTCTCCGGGACAGTATCTGCCTCTCGAACTGCACGGGCATCTAGCTTGCATGGATGGGCAGAGAGCCTCGGAGTGTGCGAGGTGTGGAGAACCTGGCATCCAAGAACGAGGCAATACACACACACTTCGGCAGCCCACCAATCACACGCTAGAATTGACCTTGTGTTTATGCCGGCTCAGGATGTCTCTAACGTCACCGGTGCAGAGATCTTACCTCGGGGGGTTTCCGACCACTCACCAGTGCGGATCAGATTGGGTGGTACGGACCCGACCCGACGTCCACTATGGTGCCTAAATGCGTGGCATCTGCAGGAAGGCGAATACACCCAAGAAATCAGAGACCATCTCACCCAATATTTTGAACACAACTTGGGGTCGGTGCGGTCACCGGGCACGGTTTGGGCAGCTTGCAAGGCTACCCTTCGGGGTTATGCCAAACACCATGTTCGTATCCGGGAACGCGCCCGTGACGAACAGATGACAGTTCTAGAGGCCAAGGCACTACGACTTGAGAGCCTATGCTCAAGGGATACATCAGCCTCCACCCTAAGACAGATTACCAAGACTAGAGAAGAGATCAGACACCTGGCCCTCGAGTCCACAAAACACATTTGGAGAGCGAAGGCAGCCCGAACATACGGCTGGGGAGACAGGAACGGAAAGCTCCTGCACTGGTTGGCCACACGACCTCTAGCTTACAGGGTCATCTCAGAGGTCCTTGACGAGTCTGGGGCGCTCGCTAGGTCCCCATGCGACATCGTCCAAAGCTTTGCTTCCTGCTATACGCGGTTGTATGGGGAGCGCCCCAGACCCCCTGCCAAAAAAGAATCCCCCCTTCTGGAAGACGCTGTGCTTCCCAAGATCTCGCAAGCAACTAAGGAGATCCTGGATGTAGAACTAACCCTTGCAGAGATAGTAGTGGTGATAACCAGCCTTTCATCAGGTAAAACCCCTGGCCCGGACGGCTTTACGACGGAACTCTACCACCGATGTAATGACATCCTGAGCCCCCACCTCCTTAACATGTACGAAGAGGCTGAGAGGGAGGGCCACTTTCCCTCCGGGATCGACCAGGCCATTATTGTAGTAATCCCCAAGACCCAGCCCCGTCGCGCAGCTGCTCAGCATACCGACCCATCTCCCTTTTGAACACCGAAATCAAGGTGCTGTCAGCCGTACTTGCCACCAGGTTGCAACCTGTGCTCCCCGCGCTGATACACTCTGACCAGTGTAGGTTTATGCCCTCACGCAGTACCAGACACTGCATTCGGCGGCTGCACATTGCTTTAGCACACCGTGAGGTTTTGTCCCGGTCACCCTTGGCTCTTCTTCTCTTAGACTTCAAAAAAGCCTTTGACACTGTGGACTGGTCCTACTTGGAACAAGTCCTCCGGAGCAATGGGATTGGGCCGAAGTTCCGGGGCCTTGTAGAACTACTTTATTCCAACCCGATGGCACGTGTCCAAATAAACAGGGTGGTCTCGGATCCGTTCCCCATACTTCGCAGTACACGTCAAGGATGCCCTCTATCCCAGTTACTGTTCGCACTTGCGATAGAACCCTTGGCGAAACTACTGAGAGAGGACCCCCTACTAGACGGTTGGACATGGCCAGAAGGTCCTGGGGATAGAGTGGCACTATACGCAGACGATGTTCTCGTTTACTTCTCAAATCCAGCCACAAGTGGCCCACAGATCTTGCAGCTCTTGGACCTCTTCTCCCAGGCCTCCGGTCTAACTCTAAACCCTAGCAAATCCCGCCTGGTCCCCCTACACCTTTCCAGAGAGTGCATTGACTGTCAACGTAACATTCCAGTCCGACAAAATAATTTTAAATACCTAGGCATACACGTAGCCTTGTTACCCGAGCTAGCATGGGAGTTAAATGTCTCGCCTCCTGCTAAAAGAATTAAAGAAGACCTCCAAAACTGGAGGAACTTACCCCTCAACCTGCTGGGCAGAATTGCACTCTACAAAATGATAATACTCCTCAGATGCCTATACCTCCTGCAGAATTTTCCACACCCGGTCCCCCGAAAGTGGTTCACTGAAATGGAAACAGTGGCTCGTCGGTTTTTGTGGCACGGCTCTCGCCCTAAATTGGCCCTTGTCACTTGCCAGAGAGACACCTATGATGGAGGGTTGGGCATGTCTAATATCTACTTCTATTACCTTGCAACCCACATACTAGTGATCAACGACTGGTTGGGGGGAGGTTGGTCTGATCCTGCTTATAGGCACGAGCTTCAGATACTTGGCCACTCCAGAGTCTTTGATGCCCTATATGGGGGCCGGATCCCCCGAGACACCCCGGAAGTCACAAAGGCAGTGCTGTTGGGTTGGCATGCGGCCCAGAAAGTGACAGGCTGGTGGGAGCGTCTCACCCGGCAGACCCCCTTGTGGCAGGGGAGTCGCCTGCGAGAGGTCTCAGCATTAGAGGGATTCCGGAAATGGGACAACATTGGAATATCCACCCTAGGAGACGTCTGGGGAGAGTCGCACATGCGTCCTTTGAGGAAATCCAAGAAAACTACTCCCTAAATAAAACCCAATTCCACAAGTATTTAGAGCTCAGACACGCACTTCTGGTACATGTCCGACCAGGGGACAATGTCCCTGAATGCAGCCCTATGGAGGCCAGGACCTTGATGGGAGGCCTGGGCAGGGGAGGAATCTCCCAGCTTTACCGCTCCCTGCTCTCCAACACCGCCCCCTCCCTTGAGAGTCTTCGCCAGAAATCGGAGGGTTGGGTGGGCCCCATTGAGGAGACAGACTGGAGAGATGTGTTGATGGCCCCTAGGACCCTATCCATGACGTCCCGATTTCGAGTACTCCAGACACTCTACCTCCACACAGCATACCTCACTCCTGAAAGACTATTTAGGGCAGGACTGCAGCAGACACCCGATTGTCCTCGATGCTCCAGCCCGGACGCTGATTTTTTCTACATGGTCTGGACATGCCCCATCATATCGACTTACTGGAGGGCAATTGTAGGAGAGATTTCGAGGGTCCTACAATCAGAGGTGGAGGTCACCCCCCTTCCCCTCCTCCTGGGGGTGATGGGGGAGATGGGACTAGGAAGAGCGGATCGTATCTTTTTAGGAGTGGCATGCCTGGTGGCAAAAAGGGACTTCATGACAGATTGGAAGGCGGGAGCAGCTCCCACGTTGTCCAAGTGGAGGCGGGGTGTTGATTGGTGCGCACTATGTGAAAAGCCTGTGTACGAGGCCAGAGGATGCCCAAGCAAATACAACAAGATATGGGGGAAATGAGGGTGCTTGTAAGGTGCCTGACCGGCCGCGGAGTGAGCCCCTTCCCTGGCGTATAGATACGGGGGGTCACCTCTTGGCAGGGGTCCTCCTAGCCCTCCCACCTCAAATGTCCAGAGCCCTCAGGTCACGATACGACTTTGTTATCCAAGCACCACCTAGTTGATTATTCCCATGCTTATTGTGTGCACGTAGCTTTTGATCCTGAAATGTACAGGCCTCTGGTCAAGTTTCGGTCGTCCCAATTTTACAATATTTGTTGTCATGATATTTATTCAATTTACGTTATTCTTATGTTCGCATTTTGGTTTTGCTTTTCCTTGTATTTGGAATTTCTATGCATTCCTCCTCTATAAAAACAATAAAAATATCTTTATCAAAAAACAAATGTGAATAACTTGGCCTCGATGGGACAATTTCAAAGATTATGGGCTCATTTTACCCCTAGCAGCGAGCACTAGAGGGGTGGAGCTTTCGGGAAGTTGGTTTTACTTGCTCCATGCCATTGCCCCCTCTTCTGCAGGGAATTCCTGCGATCCAGGTACCCTACTTTCCCTCCGGTGCCTCCGGCGAGTCGCATCTTGGAGTTACTGTATAGGTCCTCAACACCCCGCTGCCTTATTACCAGTTTGTATGTGTTTATGCAGGCAATAGCACCCGTGGCACCTTCTAGGGCAATAGCGCAATGGGAATTCGATGTAGGGGAGACCCTGACAGTTGATGTATGGAGATATTGCTGTGCGCATATGCGGGAGCTCTCCCCCAATTACAGGTTACGCTTACTGCATTTAAAATTTCTGCTCCACTTCTATTACATGCAGCGCTGCCCCAAGAGGACGGATGTTCAGTCTGATGACCAATGCGATAGGTGCGCGGGGAGAGGATTTCCTGCACCTGGCGTGGGGCTGTGGGGGTTTTGGAGGGATTCTGGACGGACGTGCTGAGTGTCCTGGAGGATATGGTCGGACTCAAATTACCGAACTCTCCCAAACTTGCTCTTTTGGGCTATATTAGGGAGATTCCCCCTAAGAACAGGAGATTGGTGGGGTTGCTTTTGGTGCTGACGAAGCGCAGAGTGGCGATGTGCTGGTGTAGAAAGCAGGCCTCTCGTTGCCAGGATTGGCTGCGGGATGCTATGTACTGCCAGGAGCAATTAGCAGCTTACTGGGAGCCAGTGGCGTAGCGTGGGTTGTCAGCACCCGGGGCAAGGCAAGTAATTTGCGCCCCCTAACCCGGGGCAAGGCAAGTAATTTGCGCCCCCTAACACGTGGATTTACTCTCTTCCAAGATGTTGCGCCCGGTGCGGCCGGCCCCCCATGCACCCCCCACGCTACGCCACTGCTGGGAGCTGATGCCGCCCAACTCTTGACCAAGGGATGTGTGGTCCCCTCTGAGGACCTTCCTTGAATGTGGGCAGTAGAATGATGTGAAGGCGACTGGTGTTTAGCGTTGCCGCTTTGGCAGCCCCCTCCTTCCTTTCCCCTCCCTTCTTTCCCCCTTTATTACCATGAGAATACGCTTGGCTTGCTCAGATTGCCTGTGATAGATGCAAGGACTTTTTTCTATCTTCCTGCTTTTTTTTCCTCTCTTCTCTGGCTATCCTTTCTCATCCCTTTGTTTTCTGATGCTGATGGGACATGTATAATTGGGCTCTTTGCCTCTTGTTTGCCTATACTTTGTTTGCATTGGCAGGGTATTGTTGGTATCATCACTACTGGGCACGATGTGTCTGCTCATCAGATTCTAATGTTTGATGTGATTTTTATACCTTGTCCTCTGGCCACGCTGCCGGATGCGTCAGCGTTGTCTCTTGCTTTGTGCCATACTACCATGGAAACGCCATCAAAAATATATATATTAAAAAAAGAATCATTGTTGTTAATACACTTAACGTGGGAAAGATGGTGCAGTGGGCTAGCACAGTCTGTTAAGTTCTAGACACTCCTGCTATCCATGATAGGGCAGATCACAGTATCATAGATGGTTTTCCTGCCTCCACCCCTATACATGTTGCAGACTGTGATGTGCTCCCATCTTCCACATTTGCACAGTTGGATAAACTGCTGGGGGATGTGGTCTAGGCTGGTGGATGGAGTTGCATCAAACTTTACAGGAATGGAAGCCTCGGCCTTCGGGATCTATTTTTGTACTACGTGGCACCACAACTCCAGCCCTTAGTTCAATGGCTAGATAACAACCTAAACTCGGAAAAAAAAACTGGCAAGAACATGCGACTCACACATGCTTCTGGAGGTTGCCCAGATGGGGACAACAGAGCCTGACTTTCTATCATATTTAAGCAACATAAAGGTCATGTTTGGTGTGGGGTGTTGACGGTGGACCTATACAGGGCGCCATATGAAAACTATCTTTCTCTCTGGGCACTTCTAATATTGTTACCTCCCCTGTTTTTAGTGCTTGAGAGCACCCACAAAATGTATCAAAAATCGATACAGCAAGATTTGAGATGATTTCTTACTAATAAAGTGCCCTAGGTCTGAACTGACTAAACGTTAGAAAAGATATAAAGACATTCAAAAAAATAGATGCAATTTAAGAGGCTTTCTAAACATTTAGAATGGTTCTGTATTGTGTGCAACCCAAGACGAGTCCATTCGAAATAGAGGAAGCAGCACAAGAAGGAATATCCCTCTACACACTGTCATCAAGTCTTTCTAAATCAGGAGGCCTATAGCAGGACGGAAAATCCTAAATGAAGGGATTGCTTAGAATTGGAAGAAAACACATAAGCAGGATGGGTCCTTTTTCATAACAGGCTCGGTGGGCAAAGTAGAGTGCCTTATAATGGATCTTTCTAGAAACTTGCAGAAATTCCAGCTTAGGGGGAAGGAATGGGCGGAGAATGTATGCTGGCAGGAGGGAGCATGTAATACTCCTCCTCTGCCTTGTTTGAGGTTTGTACAGGGCTTATAGACGGAGTCCCTTGGTCAAAGCAGGCTTTTCACACATTGATTTTACCTGCTGGGTTTTCCAGCTGGTAAAATCTGGTTCACTGTTTCCACACGCAGTAAATCTGTGTGCAGGTACACTGGGCCTCTTATAATTGTGCTGAATGGAATTCCACCCAGGAATACCACTCCACACATTTCCCAATCAGGGCCCATGTCTTCTATGGGCACCTTGCAGGTGGGATCATTAGGCAGAGAGAGCACAACACTGTGAGGCATGAGAACCGATGAAACAATAAACAAAGACTACTCTAACAGTAAATGTTTTTGGAAGCCGTAGCCTCTTTTATACTGTGTGTAATATGGAGGGCGAGCCAACAAATTAACACGGACAGCCGAGTCATAGCCAAAGCAACAAAGCAAGCCGAGCAGAGGAACTGGCTTAGCTTTAATAGTGCACGAGCTGAACCCTGAAAATGTTTGGCATGTAAATTGGGCAGCTAGCATCATGTAAAATTATGATAAAGTCTCTAGAAAAGTTAAAAAAAATATATTTGGTAACAAGCTGAAGAGTTTCACCTTAGTACGTAAGAGCACCTCACTGCCTTGAGGTGCATGTCTTAAAAGAGATAGTCATTAAAGAGGAATCTAGAAAAATGTATCCCTCCCCCCCACCTGGTGACTTTGCCATTAGTGAACTAAGGGCCTGATTTAGAGTTTGGTGGATAGGGTTACTTCATCGCAAACGTGACAGAAATCTCTTCCATCGTACTACAATTCCATTATGTCCTATGGACATTGTAATATGGTGGATAGGCTATCCGTCACGTTTGTGACGGAGCAACCCGTCCGCCAAGCTCTAAATCAGGCCCTAAGATGCAAATCATTTGACATGCACCCTAAATGTGACCTACATTTATTACATATGAGCAACAAAATCAAATTCAAGAGGTTTTTGTACACCACAAATCCTGAGGTCATGTTTTTCAAAGTCTTCTCATATGCAAATATGAATTAAAAGGAGGCACAGCAAAATAAAATGTATCCGTGTGATCATACAATTTGGTGAAGTGGGGAAGGCATGACCAGATTTGTTTAGGCTTCATGTAGTGGAATTCAGTCACTAGATGGGCATTTTTTCTCTCTCAACATCGATTGTTACTATTTTGTCTTTAATTCTTAGCACATGAGGTTTGGGTGCACATGAAAGCTCAGCTCATTTAGGGCTTGAGAGTTCAAGAGGACCTGAAAGCTGAGTGCTTGACCTAAGCCTTCTGTGACTCACCCACCTGTAGTTTAATGTCATTTTAAAATAAAGGCTTATGTATTCACACTGCTTTCAGTCGCAGGCAGAGGCCTTGCAGCACTATAAATGTGCATACACTATTCTCCTGTACAATTACTAGAATGCAGTTTGTGACTCTCTGATTACACACACACACACATCTGCAGAGATCACATTAACCAATTGAGCTGTCCTATTGCATAAAATAATGCATTCCCCATCAATTACTTTAACTTGCATTTATTTTGTATTTAAAGTGAGTACATTATACATAAATATTAATTTAACTGAAGGTGAAAGGCATACAAAATATGTGTAGTGTTTTGTCTCCTTGAAGCCCCAGCCGCCACATTCAGGGTCACAGTTCCCATGTTTAATGTATTTCTATTTCTGGTTGATGTGCAAAATTCTTTGTAGAAGGCTATCAGTGCGTCCCATCCGTGGCACAGCCCAGCACAGTTGCAGCCCAGGGTAAGACACACGACGGGGGTGGCTGAAGCCCTTTTAGCCCAACGGGCATTGTGCCCCTGCCTTTGAAGTATAATAAGGGTAGGGCACAGCTCCCCCCCGGCCATCCTGTCAGGAAGACCCACTCCCATCTATACCTAGGACCCTTTGTCTTCTCTCCGGATCCAAGACACATTTTCCAGTGGGAGAGCCATCACAAGCGATGAATCTGGCCACTCACAGAAAGGGCCCATAATCTATAGACAGGAAAATGCCAACTTTCTAGAAGTGCCATTTCCAAAATAATTTTAAATCCGACTTTACCATTAAAGAGGGTTTTAAATTACAAATAAAATGAGTGGAAGTCAAATTTCTCTAGCCGCCACCAATTTGAATCTAGCTTTTAATAAATGTAGCAAAGTAGCCCAATAATTCCCTGTAGCAGACAGCCTTCCTACAGTGAAAATCGTTTATGGGGCTATTTCACTATAAGGAAATGTTCAACATTAATTTCTACATGTCCTACTTTTATATATCATGGAATCTTCCTTTGTGGGCAATAAGGGCATACGGGCAACATAAATATTTTAAATTAATGCTTAGGCGTGTCAAAAGTGGTTACTTTGACAGGTCTAGTTCGCAGTTTAAAACTGCTCCACGCAGGTTATTTGTGTGCAGATACAAGGCTCAACATGACTTTAGCTTCTTGCGCACAGCCTGTACACATACACATACACGCATGCATGTGCACACACATGTGCAAGTGTTCAAGAGTAACCAGCCTACTGCCCCTTTCCCCAGCTCCATTGCAGTAGCCTTATCTTAAATGGCAGCCAAATTGGTGGTAAACATGGGCATCCCAACTACCATGCAATAATCATGAGTGAAACTCCGGTAGTGAGACTCACCCACAATAAAGGTCGAAAAAACCAGGTTACCAAAAAGCAAAACAATCCTGGTGTACTAAATGGGCAGAACCCAATTCCAACGAATACTTTTCTCAACTTGTAACAAAAATAGTTGGATATCACGGAGTGAAAAAAAAAACCTATGTTGACAATTGCCACTACACTATGTGTGGGACGGCAGGCCAGTTTTCTTTTTAGCTACCAGCACCTTGTATGTTGGACTTAACAGCGTCTGCCATACCCCAAAATGCAACATGCTGTTGGCTAGTGAGGAATAGCTAACGGAGAGAGACAGGGCAATAGAAAATTGGGCAGTGATGGTATTTACAGCTGCCCATTTTTGCTACAACCCTGGAGAACAGAAGATCTCAGCCTGTATTAAATTTAAACTGTAGGCGACACTATAAGGGAAACAGGGATAACAATGAAGCTGATTCATTGTCAATAAGCAATTATTGGTCTCATGATGCAATACATTAGATGATGGAATGCAGATCCTTCCCCACCCGAGGATAATAGGAATTGAACTCTTGATGGAGCATCAAGAGTGGAGCACTCAAGCAGAAATGGTACCCCTTCAGCCACTACCTTAGCCCACTGAACAATAAAAGCAAATAAGTCTCCTGGTGGTGGCCGACGTGTCTGACAGCACTGCTTGCAGCTCTGTGGTGCACTTCAAGAAAAGCTGAATCCCAAACTCAAGGGTGCACGGAATACATTTGTTCATTAGTGCAGTCGAGGTCTGCTTCTCTTGCGCCCTCGTCTCCATCTGACTCCAGGGTGCTTCCCTTTTAATGGCGGGCTGTGTCTCTGTTGGTGCTCCGCTCACCGCTCAGACAAGTAAGCCTGGCTGATTTGGACATGATTAGAAGTGCCTTTGAGAGGAACACCCAACGCATGAGCACTTCAATGGAAGCAAAAAGGTAACAAATGTAAACAGAAGATCTACAGCGCTGAAGGAGTACAGGGTGTTCTTGAAGAACCTTTATTGAATGAGGTGCTTTCTTCAGAAAGATGATTTTGCTTCCTCGGGAAAACTGGTGGAAAGAACATCGACAACATTAATAAGCCTGCCACTACTGCCTTTAATTCTAAAACATCCTGTAACTCTATCTTTAGGCCTAACCAAAAAATCCTATCCCTCACACGAACCTTAGCCCTAAACCTGAATCAAATCCAAAACCTAATGTTTACTGTACACCTAATATCTCACTATCTAATCCTAGTCCTAAACATAATTTACTTTCAACCTGACCCGAAACCTACCACTGCGACTACCCTTATAACTGATCTTTTTGGAAAGCATCTTCTCCTCACTGTTTTCTCATTAATTGTTTTCAAACAATGTGGCTAGAACTATATATAATTTTAATCAACGGAATAGGACTAGTAACTGAGTACCAGATCTTAACATACTTGTCCATCAGTCAGAGAGCTGTGCATGCATGTCTTGCATATTACTGTAGGTTTCAACTTTTGAATTTCCATCTCTCACTCAAACTACCTAAGATGTTGACAAAGCTCCCATTACCAGTACAAACCTTTTAATGTAAACATTGAATAATTCACACAAAAGCTACATTTGGCTTAGGTGACTGAGGGAAGACAGCAAGAAATACTCAAAGAAGCAAACCAAGAACAACAACCTTGAGCCAAACCCAAGACCTTGCTTAGTTTGCAAAATGGAGAAAAGAATTTCAAACGTTTATTTTCTTTCTGCATATTTTAAGGTTAACTTTACATTCTTACTGTACAAACAATCCCATATCTGAGTGTGCCAACAAGCAGGGAAAATAAACATATTTTGCTGGTTTTATGTTTCCTTTTAGAGCGCTAGAGGGCTTAACTTGACTTTTGTTGGCGAGTAGAAAAGCACAGACAAGGCTGCAGAGCAGAGGAAACCATGAATTTTGACCTCGCTGTGATTTGTGCTTATTTTCAATTTATGTTCTCCTTGTCGCATAGAATGGATTACAATAGCCATAATCTTTCTTTTTTCCTGTATTGCTTCCTTTGAAATGCAAGATGTTTGATGTCCTTTCCTGTGTTGTGTTTCTTTTTAAGTTTATAATGCAAATAAATTGTGATATCACTGTTATCTTCCCCTGTGTCTGACCCCAAAACGTTTTGTATTTGTCCAGTTATGAAAGCTGTAGTACTGTGAAAAGAGGTTTTAACATCGTATTCAAAAGTTAAAATGTAATTTCTCATGTGAATTTAGGTCTTTATATTTCTTTATAAATGCTTCATTGGCAATAGCTAGCTTAAAGCAGAACAGCAGTTAATGTACAGAGTGAAACGACTATTACAAGAACTGGAACTTCAAAGCAGTCACTCATAAAATTAAGCGGTGTCTTTTGTTAGTACACCTCTCCATCCCTCAATGTCGCACTCCCAACCCAGACACAGAAGACAAAAGGTGAACATGATATATTAATTAAAATTACATTCATAAATAAAATACCTTTACATTTTAACATAAATAAACCAATTATTAAAACAAGTGAAAATGTAAAAGCTCCCCCGTATGGGAAAGTTCAGAGCAGCAATATACCCTACTCCTTTCTAAAGGAGTACACGTTAAGAAACAATGGGTCACTACTGGCTCATTTATTTATTTATATATATTTACTTTAAAAGGCAGATGAATTGTCCATGCAGTTAATGCTATGCAGAACCAAACTAGCTAGCACATACATATTTATTGACAATAGTTAAGGTGAAAATATCTGTAAACAAGGTGCTTGTTGAGCACACAGTGGAAAGCCAAGTGACTGAGGGCCTCATTTTGAGTTTGGAGGACGGGAAGCCCGTCCGCCAAACTTTTGAAAGGGTGGCCGCCACCATGGTGGCGACCACTCCCCCGCACCTATTAGTAGTTTCCCGTTAGGCTGGCAGGTGGAAATCTTGGTTTACGCCCGCCGGCCTAGCTGGAAACAGGCTACAGCATTGTCTCCGGCTCGTAATCAAGACTGTGGCAATGCTGTTGCCCACAGGATGCACAAGCACCCTCACAATGCTCACTGTCTGCAAGGCAGACAGTGAACATTGCTCCGGTGCTGGGCAGGGGGACCCTTGCACTGCCCATGCCAAGTGCATGGGCAGTGCAGGCCCCCCCCCTGCAACCCCAACACCTGTTCTCTGTCAGCCTTTTCATGGCTGTGAAATGGGCATGAAAAGGCTGGCGGAGGACGAGGTCATTATCTGCAGGGCAGTGCTGCGACCACCAGGCCGTTGGGATCATGGATCCTGGCGGTGCTGGCGGAACCCTGTCGTTCTGACCGACAGGGTCTTTATGTGTCAGTCGGACCGCCACAGCAGCGCGACAACAGCTAAAATTTTGAAAGGGCTACAGAAGAAAGCATGTGGTTTTTTCACTGAAAATTGCATCAACAAAGGGTTCGCGGTGCTAAAATCACCATCCTCCCATCTTTCAGGAACAGGCAGACTTGAATCAGAAAACCACATTTTGTAACACAATTTCAGCATTTTACTGGGACATACCCCATTTTTACTAGTTTTTGTGCTTTTAGCCTCATTCCAGTTAGTGACAGAAATGGGTGTGAAACCAATGCTGGATCCCAGACAGCTAAACATTTCTGAAAAGTAGACAAAAATCTGAATTCATCAAGGGGTCATTTGTGTAGATCCTACAAGTTTCTCCTAGAGAAAAAAACAGCTGAAATAAACAAATATTGAAATTGAAATGTAAAAAGCAGACATTTTTCGCCACGTTTTGCTCTGTAACTTTTTTCTGCGATGTCATATTTTCAACAGTAATATACTGTTACGTCTGCTGCACTCTTATGGTTGCGGGGATATGTAGGGCTTGCAGGTTCATCAAGAACCCTAGATACCTAAAGCCAATCAAGGAGATGCACCTTGCAATGGGTTTTCAATTTATACCGGGTGTACAGCAATTCATTTGGTGAAATATAAAGAGTGGATCAAGGAAACCTTTGTATTTCCAAAATGGGCACAAGATAAGGTGTTGAGAAGCAGCGGTTATTTGCACATCTCTGAATTTCAGGGTGCCCATACTAGCATGTGAATTACAGAGCATTTCTCAAATAGACATCTTTTTTACACTGCCTTACATTTGGAAGGAAAACAATTAGAGAAAAACAAGGGGCAATAACTTGTTCTGCTATTTTGTGTTTTCCCAAGCCTCCTGATAAAAATGGTACCTCACTTGCGTGGGTAGGCCTAATGTACGCAGCAGGAAACAGAACATGGACACACCACATTTTTACTTTGGAAACTGGCGTGTTTTTTGGAAAGTGCCAAGCTGTGGATTTTGGCCTCTAGCTCAGCCGGTACCTAGGAAAACCTACCAAACCTGTGCGTTTGTGAAACCTAGACGCCTAAGGGAACCCAGGATGGGGTAACTTGTGGCACTCTCACCAGGTTCTGTTACACAGAATCCTTTGCAAACCTCAGTATTTGGTAAAAAAACACTTCTTCCTCACATTTCGGTGATAGAAAGTGCTGGAATCTGAGAGGAGCCACAAATTTCCTTCCACCTAGCACTCCCCCAAGTCTCCCGATAAAAATGGTACCTCACTTATGTGGGTAGGCCTGGTGTCCATGTCAGGAATAGATCACACCACAGTCAATGTTGGTCCTTACATGAGGGCAACTATTGACCCTGGGGTGATTCATTCCTGACACAGGCACTAGGTACAGGCACTCAAGTGGGGTAGTGTTTTTATCAGGACAGGTGGGGAAATACTGGGTGGTAGGAATTTTGTGGATCCCAGAATATTCCTGTAGTTTGTGTGACAGAACTACATGAAAAAAATGAGCTTTTAATCAACATTTCACCTTTGCATGGAAATCTGAGTAAGAAAACTTTGGGGAATCCACACATGTCACACCTCTGTGGACCCCCCAGATGTCTAGTTTCCAGAAATGTCTGGGTTTGGTAGGTTTCCCTATATGGCCACCGAGCCCAGGATCAAAAACGCAGGTGCCTGCCTTACAAAACCAGGTTGTTTTGTAATAGATCATTTTGATGTCTCCACAATATGATTTGGGCAGTGGAATTTGGGGCTGACCTAAATTGGGGAGCTCCTAAGAGGGCACTCTCTCTGTGCTTACCACTGCATGCACCTGCTGTCTGGGTTGGGCAAACCCGCTATTGTCCCGCTGCACAGATTGCGCTTTCAAAGGGACAGTAGGACTGCCCTCATCACCTCCTTCATAATCACTGGAAGAGGAGTTCTCGAATGGGACTCCCACAACTGAAAAATGACTCCCAGAGTCTGCTCGATTGTCCTATCCCTCAGATGCTGTCTCAGTCTCTGATCCTACGTCAGAGCTGCCCTCTATAACCCGAGTGAGGACTTGAGCTGCAGTCATCCAAAGAGATGCCGCCTCTGCCACTGGCTAAACTGTCGCTCTAAGACACTAGCCTATGTAGACAGTCACAAAATTGCTGGTGTCTGTGTGTGTGATACGTGCAACAGTAGAGGTCACCTTACCTTCGCTTCTTCCCTCAATTAGCACGTTCTCTCAAGACACTTAAAAGAAGACACGCTATTATTCACCTTGTCACATTCAAATCGTCACAGACTTTAGCACCTCTAGTGCCCAGTACAACAATCATTATTGGTGCTTCCACTCCCATTACCTCCTCCTCCGATTCCCTCACTACCACCCATCAAAAATGCCCTTCATCTCTCCATAGCCCCCCTCGTACATACATTTCATCTGTATTATAGCGAAGGTAATGGCTGGCTTTACTAATCTACTAAGCTATTTAAATAAAATATAGATTTGATCTTTTCAGTAGGCATATAAACCTTCTGCACTACTTTATGGCATCAACACTGCCACTAGACAAAAGTCAGATGCTTTTGTAGCAGAAACATAATCACAAGACTTACTTGACTTTTTTATTGCTGCCTAAAAGCTACTGTTGAAACGCATCAGTTGAAGTATGTGCATTGCTTTGAAGACTCAAGCTGCAATTGCAAGAGAACTGGTGGCAAATATATATATATATATATATATATATATATATATATATATATATATATATATATATATATATATATATATATATATAGATCCCTTTTATATGTGGGTCTGGTTTTCCTAGGGGCCAATCACAGCCCGCAGGGAAACCACACATGCGTTGACAAAGAAATATAGGTAGATAGATATATCTATTTATTTTAGATATATAGATAAATCTACATAGATGTGTGTGTATATATATATATATATATATATATATTTATATTTATAGATGTGTGGTTTCCTTTGGGGCCATAGTGGCCCCCAGGGAAACCATACAACTATTAAAAAAAATTATTGCCCCCAAAGGGCGTCGCTCTGCCCACGGGTGACCCCCTGTCAATTTCATTATTTGTTTTTTAAAGTTTTTCAAAAATGTAACCGGGGGGGGCGAGATCGCACCCTACCATAGGTAAACCTACCTTTTGTTTTTTTAAATTCCCCAGGTGTGGGGGGCCGCCCGTTTTCCGAGGGGGCCGACCCCCCCAAATGAAATCCCTGGTCTCTAGTGGGTTTTTTTTTTTTGCCCCCCAGTCAGCACAGTCAGAATGTGCACTGTCTGCCACAACAGAGAGTGCGCATTCTGACTGTGCTGGCACCACAGTCAGTGCAGCTGACATTTGCCTCGGTTCTTTTTTAGACCCGAAGCCAATGCCACTGCATTGACTGTCCTGCCAGCCCCAAGGGAACATCATAATATGGCAGCCTGGAGGCTGCCAGCTAGGTGGTGGCCTCCAGACCGCCATATTGGTGGTCCAACAGTTGGACCGCCAAACTTGTAATGAGGCCCTAAGTGTTGAAATGACATTGTAGCATTGCAGCTGCCTTTAGTATGAGTCCCTTGTTAGGGAGTAACTTAAGTTTGTCTACTTCACAAACAATAATAAAAAAATATCAGGCACATCTAAAAGGCATGTTACATAAAAACATGACTAGCAACACCTTCACATTAGTGATTTTTTTATTTGATAATTTTTATTGCAAGCATATCAATGGCTGCATGTTATCTTTTTTGGTATTTATTTTTGTGTCATATGCCTGCAATAAAATATATATGTATATATTGCACCAGCTTGCCAAGGCCAGACCTCTTGTCTCTGCCCCTGCTTGTTTGTTCTTGGAGTTCAAAGAAGAAGCTATAATGCACCAGTTGTGAGGATTTAGAATCGCATCCACATTTTACAGTCTTAGGTCTGGGCAACTCCTGTCACCATGGAAGACGTCAGAGTGAATACATTAGTTCTGAACAATAAATCCTGGTGTATTGATACAACCTCCAAGTCACTGGGGAAGATTGAGCTGGACGTTGCTAATTTATGTGGGTCAATGTAAGTTTGCCTTTTATCATTTTCGGTCGGGCTATAAATTAGCCGTGTAGAGGGCACATTCTTAGCATGCCGCAGCCACCATTTCTTCTTTACAGACATTGCTGTAAATCGTGTCACATAGAATCTCCCCACCATAATTCATTTACTCCATTTTGCAGCAACCCTTCAGTGGTAATTAATGAAAGTCCAGACACCCAAAAGTAATGTGCCACATCACTATATTGGGCCTTCATATCTGTATTAAATGGTAATCAATGTATCAGTGCATAGATTATAAATAAGCCCTCTATGCGAAAGTGATGGACAAGAGAATTTTAACAAGCACTGGTAACGCCAATAGGTTTGATGTTTGCATAATGTATGAACACAGAGGCACGCCATCTGTGGGCACGCATGAACACACAGAGAAGTGGACATAGATGAAGAGTCCTACCTAGTGTTATGCAGCACGGGTCATATGCAGGCACAGACTGTAATAACAGAGTTGTGTGCAACAAGGGGCACAGTGCGATGTGCACCAGAGGACTAGAAATATTACTGTATAGAGTGATTGATCATTATTTCTGTTTCACTCGTTTGACTCCACTTCTTTTTTTAATCTTGGTCCCTGCCTTCCAACTGGTTCAATAAATTATTTACCCGTTGGAGGTTGTGAGAGCCAATTTTAGTCTTTTTCTATTTTTGATCTCCTTCTTTTCCCTACTCAATCCTGGGGTCATGGCACTATCATTGTAAAAGATCTCCGGCAAAGAGCCCCCCCATTCGGGGTGGTGCCCGTCAGACATTGCAGCGCCGGTCTGACGAGGAGCTGTACCGATGATGAAGCATGACATCCTTTTGGATGTGTGAGGTTATTTGCTCCTAAATTTTAGGACTTCCCTATGTGTTTTCGTCCTCTTTATTGGAACAGTGTATTTATATTTTTTCTATAGCTTCATTGGGAGGATATACACTGGACCAAAATACCTCCCTATCCCTCTCTATTTTAAGTTAAAAATATCAGTACATTTTTTCTTATGTTCGGAAATATGTTTGAAAAATATATACAATACATATACATTAAATAAATGTTGAAAAAATAAAAATCACAAATTGTGTCATGTACATGTATTACTGCAAAAGATGCAAATATTAATAATATATATGAAAACTGCAGTACTTAAAGTGTTACTACTAAGGCTTACTCTTTAATAAAAATATTACAATAAACATGTTATACCAAGAATTAACTATATTGACTACTCCTACTTGTATTGTAACCATTATGAAAACTATGAGGCATATTTACAAGCCCCTAGCGCCACAAGAGCATCACGTTTTGTGACGCTCCAGTGGAGCTGTGCACTGTGTTATATTTACAAGGCGGCGTTAAGCCACCTTTGTGGCTTAATGCTACCTTTATTGCTACCTTGTAAATATGGCCCCTTCACACGCACAATTTGCATGGAAGGGGCGTGCAATGCGTGTTGCTGTGGGAGTTCCACAGCAATACCCATTGCATTTTGATGCTGCCCCATATTTATGAGATTTCATAAACCTGAGGCAGAGCCAAAATCTAACGCCACCCCAGAGGTGGCGTTAGCATGGCACAATGAGGAGGAACACTTTTATTCCTCCTGGTTTCCTCCTGGTTTTTTGCTTTTTCTATGTGTTCTGCATTCTGCAGCACACATAGAAAGAGCAAAAGGCCATGAATGATTCTCCCTTTCTGCACATAAGCAATCATTAAAAGTGATGTAGTACCACATAGAAGTGCCAAATCGCCATTGTAAATTGTTTACGTGCAGGATGGGCTACCTTCCTGCACATAAACAATCACTACCCTAAACGCAGACACCCTTGCACTATGATGCAAGGATGTCTGCGTTGGCACAGGTAGCTAAATTTAGTGCCGGCGCAGTGGGAAACACAGGGGTGCACCATATTTTTGTAAATATGGCGCAACCATGTGTTTTCAAAGTGATGCTGTGTGGTGCTGCAAACTTTGACGTAGCACTGTACCATTTTTTGTAAATGTGGCCCTATATTCTACACTAAAGACACCTACATTACTATTTCTACTCCAATGTAACTCATTTAACCAAGTATTTTGTACACTAAAGGGTTGAAACCTACTAATCACACTTCAATCTCAACCATTTAATACAAGGCATTAGAAACTAAAAGAGGGACATCTACTAATCACACACTAATGGAAGCCATTTATGGGAAAGTGTTGGATACTAATGATATAACAATTACTATTACCACTCCAATCTAACCCATTTAGGGCAAAGTGTTGCACACCAACCATATACCACTCACTATTCCCACTCCAATCGTAGCTATATAGTGGAAGGCACTGGATACTAAAGGGGTAACATTTACAATTCTATCTCCAATCTAAGCCATGTAGGGGAAGGTGTTGGCCCCTCAAAGGGACATTTACTATTCCCACTCCAACCTATACCACTTGAGGGAAGGTGTTGGATGCTAAAGGGGTAACATTTACTATCCCCATTCCAATTGAAACCATTGAGGGGGAAAGTGTTGGACACTAAGGGCCCTAATACAAGTTTGGCGGTCTCAAGACTCGCGGTGGGTCCGACCGTCACATTTCGACCCTGGCATCGGACTGCCAACAGACCACCGTCTCCGCCAGGATCTTTGATCTCAACAAAATGATGCCATGAAAAAGTTGGCGGTGAGCAAGTGCTGGGGGCCACAGGGTGGCCCCTGCACTGCCTATCTCATTTCCGTGGGCAGTGCAGGGGCTCCACTACCGAGCACAGGAATGAACAGTGTTTGCTCAGCAACAGTGCTATGGAGGCCCCCTGTACGACAGCACTGGACTCAGCTCCATGTGGAGCCAAGTCCAATGCCGCCGCACATTTTCCACTGGACTGACTGGTGGAAACCTCAGCCCAGTGAAAAACTCATAATAGGGCCGGTGAGGAGCCTGCCAGTACTGTGGTGGTCTCCTCATCGGGAGTTTGGCAGTCAGTGTTCCCAATTAACTCGTAATCAGCCTCTAAATTGTTAACATTTACCAGTCCCACTCCAATCTAGGCTGTGTAGGGAAGACATTAGGCACTAAAGGGGTAACATCTACTATTCAAACTCCAATGTATGTCAAGTAGAGGAAGAAGTTAGACACTAAAGAGGTCACATTTACAATTTTCACTCCAATGTATGCCATGTACTGGGAGCTGTTGGACGATAAAGGGGTAACCTTTATTATACCTACTCCAGTCTAAACCATTGAAGAAAAGAAATAGGACACTAAGTGGTAAGGGGTAAGACTTAACATTCCAATTCCAATCAAAGTAATTTAGGATGTTGGACACTAAAGGGTTGACATTTACTCTTCTCACTACAATCTAAACCATGGAAGAGAAGCTGTTTGAGAGTAAAGGGATAAAAATAACATTTTCCAGTCATACCTAATAAATCTTGCAAATGTAATAAACAATAACAAATATGAAAACCTAATTTAAAAAAAAAAAATGTTACAATATTGATAATATTTATAAAAATGTATTGAGAAATTATATATCTACTATATAACATACCACATTAACAAAAAATAATAACACAACTAAACAGCATACATCAATAGTAAAGTATATCTTTACAAATACAAAATAACTGATACATATACAATATATAGCCAATCTACATTACACACATAAGTAATTAACAATATTAAAAATCACTAAACTAAGCATAATACAACAATCAATTATTAAACAGTTATGTATATATATATATAAATATGTATTTTATTAAAAGAAAATAATTATTATAACCAACACTATAATACTGTACATTATTTAATTAAAGTAAACATAGTTTTAATTTCTACAACATACTTAAATACAAAATCAGTCAATTAATCACATAAAACATACATTTTATAATAAACAATATAAAAAATGACATTGCATATGCAAATTACCAATTACATAAATAATGACAATTAATATAACATTAAAATAGTTCTAATTGTTACAACTAAAAACAAAAACATTATTTCATTTCGAAATTAAAGTTTATACAAATTTTGAAAAAGTATAAAAATTAGCAGAGAAAAATATTAAATTAAAAATTTTATGTAAAACAATTAACCAAATCAAATTATTTTTACAAAATTAAAATAAAAACATATTATTTAAAATAATAAATAAAATAAACAATAAAAAAGTTACCAACAAAAATATTTAATTTATCAAACAGAACTATACATTATTTATGAACATCTATAATAAGAATTAATTAAATAATACATTTTTAAAAACAGATTTATGTACTAAATATATTAGGAATTATTTATAAATAATCAAAAATTATTTTAAATACATTTTCAGTATTAAAAACTGTAAACTTCGTACTTGTACAGCGCACTACTCACCCGTTAGGTTCTCAAGGCGCTGTACACATACCGCTGTGGAACCCCTCCTGGCTTTTCCCTGTGAGGTGCCCACTCCTGGACAACCTCCAAGGTGAAGCCAGGCATCCCAGCGCTGTTGGGGCCCTTGTGGAGATTAAGCAAACTATTGCCCAGAGTTACAGAGTGGGAACCATGAATTAGATTAGGCACCGATGCAAGAATTATCAGGTCCGAGGAAATTGAGCCCAAGACCCACTGAGGCAGGAATTGAACGTGGTCCCGGGCCAGATTTCTGGATCAGGGTCTGCCGCTCTAACCATTGAGCCACACTTCTCCAGTATTAAAAACAATATAGTATTATTTAAGAAACCTAAATTTACAAACAAAGTATTATTTTCTTATTTTAATAATCTCTTCACCCTTTTCCTTGATAAACCAAACATCCTATAACACAATCACATATACATTATTTAATGAGCTATTGTAAATAAAAATTAAAAGCGTTTTTCTGATTATTGACGGTTGCAATAAGAAATCAAATAAATATTAACACTAAATTAACCATAAAACTAAATTAAATACAACAATATTTTAGAAATCAATATTTTTAAACAATAAAGCTTCAATATTCTTGTCCACAATATTTTGACATAATGATATTCTTGACATGATATTTAAGCATCACAATATTTTTAATTTGATATTTTTTCCAAATACCCCACTGCCAGTCCTTACCAGCCTAACTGGTATTTTCATGCTTAAAACAGGTAAAAAAATATCAGAGATCATTAAATCCTTTTTCATACAACATTAAAGTAGCACATAGAAGATGAAATCACTTTTAGGAAGGGATAGTCTAGCTATCTAGATTGTTCCTTTCTAAAGGATGTTTAAACAAATAGGTGCTGAAGTGCAGAGTTAAAAAGAATATAGGGGATTTTAGACAAAGGGGATTTTGAATGTCAGCTTCCGCTCCTTCCAAAACCTCAAAATGTGCCCAAATTGCCAGCATTTTCTCTGATAAATTTGGCAACCCTACTCACATGGGACTGCAACACTTCTAGATCCTCATTGTGAGAGCCATCACAAGAAGGGATGAAACATTGAAGATGAATAAACAATCTTGGTTTCTTTCTGATAATAATCTTTCTTCAGAAAGAAAACACCACATGAATATGATCTTCAAGATATGGTACAGAGGACCTGTCAGCTAACTCCATTTAGAAAAAGCTATTTGAGGTTTTTTTTTTTAAAAGGCCAGATTTTTCCTATGGCTAAAGCCACTCTTAGTCATTGGTTGCTGTATTTATCAGTTACATATTGGCCAGCTTATGTTATTCTGTCATTGCTTGTTTGCACTGTCACTACGATTGGCATTTATCTTGTTTACTACAGTGCTTATTGGTGGAGGAGATGTATCATCCACACGAACGCTGGACAGCAAATGAATTCATCACTATACATCGGGCAACACTGCCCACATCCAATGGATTGTTTTACCTGATGTTGTGCAATGCTACCTCACCTTCACTGATGTTGCTGTGCTACAGCAATGATGCCTGTGGCACTGTCAGAGCAATCTAGCACACAAGACCTCCAAAGAATGTAAGCACCCTACATAGTCAAGTGCTAGACTGTCATTACAATTGTGACCGATCTGACCAACATTGCTGTGGCAGCCATGCCCTAGGCTGATAGGACCTGGCACTGCTGCTGCTTGGTGATGTGACGAGAGAGTGTGTAGATGGGGTGGGGAGTTTAGAGGCTTGGATATGAAGCAATGTGCACTTTGACCAGTGATAAAGCAGTCACTGGAGGGTCCGCAACATCTGAGTTTCAGTACTGTGAGCCAGTCAGTATGAACAGTGTTGTCAGTCTGATTATCATTGCCTGTCAGTGATCTGTGAAACACACCCATGGTTCTCAGGAGCTGGTCCTGTGGCAATAAAGCATGAATCTTGCCCTTTTCACTGTTCCCTAGTTAATACAAACATTTTGATCTCTGAGTTCATTCTAGGATATAAACATAGCAGCACAGCACTGAGGTTCTTTCAGGTAGAAGGCTGGATTCCATTGTGTGCATGAAGGGATAGTTGAGGAATTGTGCAGGGACTCTGAGGGAAGGAGGGAAACAGCTGTTAGCTATGAAAGCATCAACAGCAGGCTCCTTCCTCTGAAAGGAGTATATTAGGTCAACAGTCTGCCTCCACTGTCCTCCAAAATACCTCTCGCCTTGGTCTGTTAAGTACCCTTCAACATTTGGAAATCTCGTCCACCTGCTCCCATCCATACCTTTGATTCATAATAGCACACATGAGCTGTATGCCCAACCCAATTGCGTGACAAAGTCTTCTCACAAGGTACAGTCAGATTCATGAGAAAGAGAATCTGCAGATGAAGAATAAGGGGGTCACTAGGAGTTTGGCAGACGGAAACATCTGTCTGCCAAACTTCCGACGAGGAGACCACCATGGTGCTGGTTGTTTCATCACTGGCCCCATTACAACTTTCCCACTGGGCTGACTGGCAGAAACCAAGGTTTCCGATGGTCAGCCCAGTGGGAAAGGTGCAGCAGCATTGTTACTGGCTCATAATTGAGCCTGCGGAAATGCTGCCCCACGCCGGGTTCAACAGCACCCTTGAAATGTGTACTGTCTGCAAAGCCAAAAGTGCACATTTAAAGGGTTTGCGAGGCAGGGGGACACCTGTACTGCCCACGCCTGAGGCATGGGCAGTGTCGGGGCCTTCCTGTGGCCCCCTGCACTTGTTCTCCACCGGCCTTTTCATGGTGGTGAAACCGCCATAAAAAGGCTGGTGGAGAAGAAGCTTGTAATCGTCAGGGCGGCGCTGAGTTCAGCGCTGCCCTGGCTGATTACAACCAAGACCGCCTTCAGCCTGTCAGGATCTTTGATCCTGGTGGGGACGGAGGTAGGTTGGCGGGTCTGCCTGCAAGCCTCGTGGTAAGAACTCCACAGCGAGTTTGTCGGTTTTGTGACCGTCAGACTCGTAATCGGCCCCTAAGATTAGCACACCTGAAGCTGCCAGAAAAGAAGTTATCGTAAAGTGCAACCCTGTTTTTCTGAGCTCTAATTGATAAAATAGAGATCTAGCATTCCCCATCAGAGGTGCTGGACCATTTAATAGATAGTCCACGTTTCCCTAAATTGAGGATTCACAGTCTTAAAAGCCATAAACATTTTCCCGCACTTAGAGACACTTTTAAGTATTCATGAGTGTTTTGCATTCATCAAACTTAAGATATCTGCCAAGCTCTTTCAATTGCTTCCTGTAAACGTATGTAGTTACATGAAACTAGCAGGAAAAATATTTAGGGGCTTATTACGAGTTTGGCGGTTGGAAAAACCAACCTCCCGATGAAGAGACCGCCACAGTGCTGGTGGGCTCCCCACCAGCCCCATTACGAGCTTTCCAATAGGCTGACCGACAGAAACCACGTTTCTGCCAGTCAGCACAGTGGAAAAAATGCAGCAGCATTAGACTCGGCTCCACATAGAGCCGAGTCCAATGCTGTCGCACAGGGGGGCCCTCTAGCACCCTCGTAATGTGCACTGTCTTCTAAGCAGTCAGTGCACATTCCAACAGTGCTGGGGAGGGGCACCCCTGCACTGCCCACAGCAATGTCCCACACTGTGGACTGCAGCACTTGTTCTCTGCCAGCCTTTTCATGGCAGTTAAACTGGAATTAAAAGGCTGATGAAGAACATGGTTGTAATCCGCCAGGTGGCGCTGACTTCAATGCTGCCATGGCTGATTATAACCATGACTGCCGTCATCCCATCGGGATCAAAGATCCTGATGGAGACTGCGGTCCTTTGGCGGTATGACTGCCAGGGTCATAATGTGACGGTCGGACTGCTACAGCCGCAGCGATTTGACCTCTACTGCGAGTTTGGCGGTCTTCTGACTGCCAGACTCATAATAGGGCTCTTAATTTACCTCATTCGCACAAACGAGAAAAAAGCAGTTCACGCTTACCGGACACTGAACAGTCAGTGCAAAAGGCAGTCAGTGCAAGTTTGCCTGATACACAAAAATCAAAAACATTGTGGATACCACCAGTGCCCAGTTTCATCTCACATACACAGCGATGGCTGACATAAATTAAAAGAGGTGGGGAGGGTCGAGGGCGTATGTAGGGGGGAACGGGGAGCGTGGGGGTGTTAATCAAAAATACAAACACCTGAAGCTGCCGGCCGCCTCATGCTCCTCTGCTTCCTTGTCCCAGCACCAAAGTCTCCCTGTGCAAGCCCTGTGCTGCTCTCATGCTATAACCTAGCATGAGAGCAGCACAGGTATTGGCCTGAGCTAGCTGGTTTGCCTCTAGCTCAGGCACAGGGAGTCTGTGCTGTTTCTCCAACCTGGCGGTCAAATACAGCTGCATCCGAGAAACCTAACTGCGCATGTCTGTTTGGCCAGATGGGAACAGTCAGCCAAACAGACTGCACATTTCCCCCTCACATGGCCCAGCCCCGTCCCTCCCTGCACAGGCTGACTCAGCCAACAGCAGAAAAATAAAACAATAGTGAAACATTGTTTCATTTTTTTGCTGCTGGCCCTCAGTAGGGCGATGCTCCTCCATCATTGCGGAGGAGCAGTGCTTAATTTGTGCTTGATGTTTCCGGTGCTGGGCACCAGCACTTATTTTTTAGGGCTGTGGCTTTTTCTTCTGCCTCAAGTATTTTCTGGGACAAAAGACACATATGGGAAAGATGGAGGAAGGGAAAAAAGAAAAAGAGTCACAAAAGGAGAAAGTAGAAAGCTGCAAGAGTGAGCTGACGGGGCAGGGAGTGTCTTTATATGGATTGAAGAGGCCGAAGATGGCTTCAGGATTACGCTGCCTCAGTATTCCGTGTTGGCACGAGGAGGACTTTAGGCACACGCACCTTTTTACTTACAAATGAAGCACTGCGGAGGAGTCACCACTGCACACACAGGTATGTTATGGACAGCAGCAGAGCACGCTTTCATCATAAAAGCATGCATGCACTCGCACACGTACACACACACACACACACACACACAACAAACACATCGTGGGCAGTGACAATTCAAGCTGCCTTCATAAAAGGCAGGTACAATAAAGGCAGTAAAAGTTTCCTCCACGCATGCGCACACACAAACACGCACACAAACACCCACACTGTTTGCATAATAGCTTTGCAAGCTTTGATCACAAAAAGAAAGTACAACAAAAGCTGTGCAGACTTCTTTCACAGCTACATATTCACAACCAGCACAAACTTTCGACCAAAAGCAAGATACATCAAAGTCTAAGCAAGCTCCCTTCATACACGCAGGTAAGGTATGGGGACCCTCAATATAAGCATTCATCATTAAAAAGCGGGTACAACAAAGTCAGAGACCATAGGCTGGTTCGTACTTCAAACATTAAGAAACATAACTGGCAATTCTGTTGATTGTGGTTTGTGTTCTCTTGAAGATCACTCATTGATCCTCTACTGCTCTCCTTCTGTGTTTTGCACTAATCCACATACAGTATATCTCCTAATCAAAAAGGACAAATGTGTCTTCTTAATCAAGGTACCGGTGTTACAGGTAACTGGAAAGTTATGAGACAAGTATCCAATCACTTACATTAGTCAGGAGCATATGTTTCCTAACTAAAGCCCTGTAAATAAAATAAATCAATTAATTATTTAACAGGATAAAACCAAACATTCAAAGAGAGAGTGCAAAAAAACGTGAACTCGAGTTGGGTTGGTTTGAAAATTGTCCAACCTCCCTCTCATTCATATATTTCTACAGTAGATAGTCAACTTGGTCCTGGCGAAGCATCAATGGACCCGTATGGGCCACTAGGATGCGAAACATGTTGACCCATGAAAAGGGTTGGTTGTGAGAGCCAATTTTAGTCTTTTTCTATTTTTGATCTCCTTCTTTTCCCTACTCAATCCTGGGGTCATGGCACCATCATTGTAAAAGATCTCCGGCAAAGAGCCCCCCCATTCGGGGTGGTGCCCGTCAGACATTGCAGCGCCGGTCTGACGAGGAGCTGTACCGATGATGAAGCATGACATCCTTTTAGATGTGTGAGGTTATTTGCTCCTAAATTTTAGGACTTCCCTATGTGTTTTCGTCCTCTTTATTGGAACAGTGTATTTATATTTTTTCTGATATTTTTAACAACATTTTAATACATTTTTCAAATAAAGTAAACGTTATATGTTCTTCACAACATTGACTGACATTTTTCATGTTCACCTTATTTTTTCAAGTAAGGTTAATTTTGATTCCTGCTGCTGAGTCACTCATAATTCAATCAAGCCTGACTCAGCATTTTATTGACCACACCAGGATATTCCATGGCTGTTGCAGGTGAGCCAGGAGATAAGCATTCTGGCCAAGTTATAGGCTACAGGCATGATGGAAGCCATAGGCATAAGTAATTCTACGTGTGTAACAATGACTTGGTTTAGCAGATATGATGTCATCCGCCCAAGCACCTTAACATGAAAACCAAACCTGCCTGGGTGACAGGTACACTTTTATGTGCAGCAGAAATAATCATCAAAAAACATTCCCAGATTCTACACCTCTGTGGTGGGCTAGGTCATTGGGTTAGAAAGGCATGTCAGAATCATGTATTACAATTTTCTGCAAGGGGTATGACTCAAAAGTTCTTTCTGAGTTTAGTATCCTTGGTATCGTCTAGTTAGCAAGTACAAAAATAGGAACCATTCCAAAGAGGACTGTGTATTTTGGCATGCTGCTGCCAGCTGAGGCACTCTGTTATCTGCTAGCTAAGCCTAAGTCTGATCTGCAACTTAGTGAGTTTATCTTATCACCAGCCAGTAGCTCCATCTTGTTTATATTGTGGGTGATTTTTAATCATATTAACGTTTTGGCAATCTTGTAGTCTGGTACAGTCTAGCGATTGACCATGATACATTAACATGAGAAATGTAGGTAAACTGCCAGGTTTAAAATCTGATCCCCTGTAAGGATGAGAAGGGCATCATGTATAGATGTACCAACTCCATAGAAAAGGCACAAACTCTGGAGTGCTGGTACAAAAGGGTGCTTTACCCCGTAGTGGCAAAGTTAAAAGTTGTAGACCCGACAAATTTCAGTTCCAAAGAAGCTTGTTCACATTGGGCACCATATGGTCACATTAATTTTTAGGTAAACAACAGTGAAGAAAGTAAAGACAGGCTACAGGTATGTGCATATTAGTCTTTCCTCAATTCCAGGCAGCATTCCCATCATCCAGGCGCAAATGGGCAAAGATGTCCATGATCTGCGGAAAAATAAATAAAACAATTAAACAGAAGACAGAAAGTGCATAAATTAAAACCAGTATCTGTCAAGAAACCCACCATTAGCAGAATCACTAGCGAATTATCATTGTAATTTAAGATAGCAAAGCACTAAAATTACATAGAAACAGAAATCTCAAGGGCCAATATTGAGAAGAGGATTAGAAAACTTGACGTGTTTTCTGGGCACTTCAAAGTAAAACAATCTTCTGTAAACTGAGGCATCATTGTACCTTTTTAAAAAAATGAAAGCAAGGCAGATTCCAATGTTATTGACTGGTTATATTGATTATCATAATTATTAAAGTCATCACGGGATGGATACCTACAAAGTGACAGGAGTGAACTGGGGCAGAATGAATATAGACTTTAAGCCAATCAGACTTCAAAGATATCAATAACTCTAATGATCTCTGTATAGTTTTTCATAGTGTTCTAGCACACTACTGAAGTTTTAATATTGACTGGGACTTATATCAGGGTGTACTACCACAGTGTTGAAATGTTACTATCGATCTGCTCTTATGTTGTCACGATATCGAATATGAACATATCAGCAAGAAAAGTAGATGTGGGGCTAAAATAGTAAATCTTTACTCCCCTATATATATCTACTTGAAGACATGTAGGCACTCAATATTTTTACATTTTTATTAGTGCAGGACGATTCTATTGACGTTGCTATTGTGGCATACACAACTATAAAGGTTTAGGATGAAAATATAATATAGGGAAACATGTTTGTTTGGTATGTTATCTCATATTGTGTTAGATTACATTATGTCTTGTTAGATTGTTAGCTCATACATAATTAGCACAAATAATCCTCTAAATACTACAATACCGGCTATTTGTATATGGGGATAAATATAACTTTGTGATAATGGAAGACATTCATGTTTGTTAGGAAAGACTGGGACCTAGTCACATCACAAAAAAAACTGAATGGCTCCTTTAGCCTTCTGAGCTTGTCACAATAGGCACCGTTGGATAATTATAAAATGTGGATCTTTGCTCTCGTACTAGTGCTACTCATGTGAAATGGTGTAAACTATAGATGCTGGTTTGATTACGTGTGTGTGTGAAAGTGGTTTTTGAGGTATAAATCCGTGTGTGTGTGAAAGTTGTTTTTGAGGTATAAATACGTGTGTGTGTGTCAAAGTGGTTTTTGAGCTATAAATACGTGTGTGTGCGAAAGTGGTTTTTGATTGATGAAGGAAGGGTTCACCACAAGGTGGTGTACTGTGATTTATTTTGACTACATGCATTTGCGATTTAGGATAAGAATTTTTAGAAAATTTAAGACTAGGTGGGTGGATGAATATAAATGTTGGAAATACCACCATGCATCCGCACATTTTACTAAATGATGCTTCAAAGAAATGACACCTAAAATATCATGGTAGTTTAGCACAATGTTTCTTTCCTAGTTACATTGTTTGTGAAGGTATATTGAAAGAAAGGAATAACAAAATTTTGCTTTCGAGCTTCTGCAGATATTTGCATCTGATGAGAGAGCATTCTGGAAGAATTGTGCTGGGCATTTGTTTACGGTAGTTCCATACCCCTGGTTGTGTATTTCTTCATAGCTCTATAGAGTACATATTAATAATTTAGTCATGTTCAATGACAGAAGAGATATAGAAATTAACAGAAGTGCTAAAATGTGATGAATTGTAAATAATATAAGGAAATAACAGATATATAAAAATGTGGGTTGTTGTTGGGGTGTAGAGTGAGTTAATTATGTAATAACAAACTTCTACTAAGGTGTATTGATATTTAAAATAAACACATTAGTGCAGTAATAATGATTACACATGGCGTGTTAGTGACTGATCGATTTCACTTCATGAGAGGCTAAAAGAAAATAACACAAGTGGATGTTTAAACATCTGCAGTACATGTGGTATGTTGAAGTCATGTGAGTGCAACCAGGGTGTAAAAAGGGCAATGAATGGGTAAAAATGCAGCACATTTGTCACAAATGTGTTTTATTTTTATGGTATTTTATTTTATGCATTTATCTGCAAGGTCCCGTCCCTATATTAAATTGTAGCAGTTAAGATTACCTTCCCCATTTCTGAAAACCACAGACTCTGGGCATGACTCCAAGGGCAAAGCCACGGATTGTTGCGATATGTTACCATGCCGTTCCAAGTAGAAATGTAAAATAAATGTGCAGCTGAATGTTACAATTAATTTTAATATAATATATATGTGCATATAATTGGCGGCAGGAGGAGTATTTTTCTATCCATGTTTTTTCCTAGGTTTCAGAACATGGACGAGAAGATGTGGTTTCTGTATCCGTCTGTCTATGTTACGTTTTATGTTTTCATAATTAATGGGAGTCTTCCGTGGTACATCTTAATGAGCGCAGTGACATGGATTGCCTTCATGTGTTGGTAGATTGCAACTAAATATTCTCCAAACTGGTTTTGGGTATTGAAAATACCTATATTAGGATAGAGTTATTACTACCTTAGGATGTGCTATGAAGTACTGCAATACAGCTATGAGTAATATACCTCTGATGATGAGGGTGCCAAATATAAATAAATAAAATAAATATAATATCTTAAAGGAACATCAGCATTTCAGAACATCACACTTGTACGAGAAAGGGGAAGTGACTTCTGATGGCAGTGATGCCTGCAAAGTCCTAACCCTTCCAGCATTGATGCAGATATTCTGGGTGTTGAAATAGAATAATAGGATAAAATGCTATGTTAACATTTTTTTACTGGCTGTATACCAGTGTAACATGTGTTTTCTCCTGACCTTTGGATCACCATTTGTTTGGTGAAATAGTTTGTGTGAATATTCCACTGTTACTGAGTGTAATTGTTATTTATTTTTTGAGTGTTTATTTGAGTTTAAGAGTGTGCTAGTTACCCCATAAACAAGTCAGATATGTCCCTTTATAAGATTTTGTGCATCTGCTGAGCGGTTCTAGATTGATGCACTACCGCTTGCTTCATTGGTCAAGAAAGGCACCCTTGACAAAGTTGTCAAAGTGAGCACCGACTGAGATACTGTTTGACTGGCCTATGAACATGTCTGGTGCTGAGAAGTTATTGTCTGATAAGACATTTTGACAGCAGTTTGCCTTACCTTCAGCATTTGGTGCTGCAGGTCCTTCCTGGCTGGACAACACTACCTGGACATGATCTCCAACAGGGAGATTGGGCTTGGGTCTCCTGAAAAGTAGGAGGGAATGACCTCCTGGATCCACAGCTATTACACCAAGAAGGTACACCACCGGAACACGACTGCATCCTGAAGACTGGGTGTGGGTAAAGGCCACACCAGACGTCACTGCCTTCAACAACGGTGGAAGGGACCACACCAAGTCTTGTTGACAACAGCCACAGCAGTCAGGTGTGAGGGCATCACATCCTGGGTCCATACCTCACACACCAAGAAGGCCGCTGAACCAAAGGATGACCAGCCGCCAACAAAGTTGCCGATGAGAGTAATGCCACCTTCACCACAGCGGTACAACCTTCGTTCAACAAGCGCCACCAGCCAACACTGACGGAACTGCTCGTGCTACACTCCCACAGGAGTCGGAGAGTGTAAGAGGGTTCCCCAGTACACCAGAACATTGTTCTTGGACTGCTCGTGCTGCAACCCCACAGGAGTCGGAGGGTGCAAGCGGGTCCTCAAGACACCAGGATATTCTTTCAGAACTGCTCGTGCTACTCTCCACAGGAGTCGGAGAGTCAAGCAAGGCCACTTAAGTATTAAAGACATCAGGATATAAATGAACAGAATACTAAAAGTCTGCTAGAAAGATTTGCGCCAAGAGGTACAGATCCCAGTCCTACGGAAGCGGCTGGTCACTAGGATCAGTGCGGTTTGTAGCCCCATTGGGAGGTGCCTCTTCCAATTAGGAATATAGCAAAAATAGGACAAAAAGGCCATCCCTCTGCACTATCGCATCCAACTCCCTTAGAACTGGACATTGGGATTCATCCCTTTATACTCTCCATAACTACAAGTGTCAAATAGCATTCAATGTCGCCCCGAAAATATACAGAAGGAATAGACTACTCGTGTGTCACTCCTACAAGAATAAGGAGGTACCAAAGGCTACATACCAATAGAACTGGTTTCAAGTGCTAGCCACATCCGACCACACCCTATAAGGCGACATGGATTTCAGATCACAACGTAAGAAAAAGGAGCAGAAGAAGTGGCCCGTGGTGGTCACAGCATTACTCACCCCGGTAGCAGCTATAGTACTAACAACAATCCTGATAGTATATAAAGACGACATACATATTCCATGGCTCGACCAGGAACACTACATCCCCAAAAATGGCCAAGGTGAAAGAACAACAGGTGGTGAGAACAACAATATCTCAAAATAACATGAGAGGGTGGAGGATAAAACAAAATGGGGGAAATATACAAAATGGAAAGAAGATGGAGAAGATTATAAGGACAATACATTTGTGCAAATGGTATCAATGTACAAAGAACTAGCAAATGTGTCTGATTGTTATATATGTACCCACCTACCGACCACTAGCCAGGAGAAAAGAAATTACACTTAAATGCCCCTCACAGAATTCGTGGCATGTAACATATTAGATAATATGTTAGGGGGAAATTTAAAAGGAATGAGAACAAGGAAAAGGGAAAAGGAGAGAATAAGAGAAAATATAAAGATAGGAGAAATGAGGAGAAAAAGGGATGACTATGGTTTGGAAGAGGACCCTTATGTAGGTGATATGCAAGGAAAATTGGTAGAAAGAGTGTAAAATAAATTGAAGGAAGAAGATAGAAGGAGAAGAAAGAAGTGTAGGAGATTAGAACCCGAAGAAAGAAGAAGAGAATTTATTGAATGCATTTACAACAGAAAGAGGGAAGGGTTACACTGAAAGAGATCATGGCTCAGAACAACGAATACCATGCCTGGCCATAGATACAGAAATAAAGGCACCATGGTGTTTGTCAAGAGGTAAAGCAGACACTAGCAAAAACGGAATTGATGTGGGACATAGTATTTGCAATACAACATTGAGCCCGGACTACAAAAGAAATGACACAACAGGCTTGTCCATAGGCCTGACACCTCCAAAGGAATATTTATTATATGTGGGACATCTGCATTTTTTTAAATTGCCAGCAGGTTGGCAAGGTACCTGCTACCTAGCATTCGTGCTACCAAAAATGGCGCATAGAACACAATTACAGAAGGGGGAAAAGAGAACACCTGGCGTGGTGCGGAGGAAGAGGACACCAAAGTGGGGAATATAAGAAAGGAAATAGAGGATATAAAAAAGGTAGAAGAAGGAGCTGGGAAAGTGGGAGATGGGAGAGAAGTCGGAGGAATGTTTGATCGAGTAGCAGCATGGTTCAGGGGTTAGGGTAACTGGTTGGTAGAGGTACTAGCAATAGGGATCGTGGCACTGATAACGATATGTGTGCTCATACCAGTTTGTCCATCCTTCCTGGCCCTGCTCTTGAAGAAAAAAAAAAACTGTCACCAGAAACACACACATTATCAAAGAAAAAGATATAAGGATGACAACAGGGACGAGGAAGAGGTATAAATGAGAGCAATACACCATGACCCTTAGATTTGTCATTGAGTATCAGAGGGCGGAATGTGGAATCCCATTTTAGAGTTCTTAGGGATGCTATGCCTAGTGGCCCCTGTGATACACAATGACAATCTCTGCACAGGCCTAGCATTAAGTAAAGAGGCCTACAAATGTAATTCACTACTGCTAGGAACACATTATGTTGCAAGGCTTGCCCTCTGAACAGCCATCAGGAAATATAATTGTCATTGCATGCTAGCTGAAGCAATCTCCCTTCTGGAAAGTACCAGTCTGAGTACGTGATGTTCTCAAGTTCTGTCACAAGATGGACCATGTGATATTAGGCACGTAGGCCACCTTGTGTAAAATCCTTTTCTATGCTTTTTGTTACTATATATGGTATGATAGGAAAAACGACCTCAGCCATAATGGAGAAGTAGTCATACGTCAAAGCCAAAGAACCAATAAGACGTTGAATTATGTTTGTGGTTTAATACTATAAAAGATCGTGTATTACTTCCTTGTATTAGGCTGCTCGAGTGTACACTAGTACAGAGCATCCTCCATGTCCATGTCTTTCTATTCTATCCCTAATAAATTCATTATGTTTATCTAGAAGAGCTGGCTAACAGTCGTTTGTATCCTGAATGGGTGCTGAATAATTAGGCTTCTACAATTATCATAATTATTAAAGTCATCACGGGATGGATACCTACAAAGTGACAGGAGTGGACTGGGGCAGAATGAATATAGACTTTAAGCCAAGCAGACTTCAAAGATATCAATAACTCTAATGATCTCTGTATAGTTTTTCATAGTGTTCTAGCACACTACTGAAGTTTTAATATTGACTGGGACTTATATCAGGGTGTACTACCACAGTGTTGAAATGTTACTATCGATCTGCTCTTATGTTGTCACGATATCGAATATGAACATATCAGCAAGAAAAGTAGATGTGGGGCTAAAATAGTAAATCTTTACTCCCCTATATATATCTACTTGAAGACATGTAGGCACTCAATATTTTTACATTTTTATTAGTGCAGGACGATTCTATTGACGTTGCTATTGTGGCATACACAACTATAAAGGTTTAGGATGAAAATATAATATAGGGAAACATGTTTGTTTGGTATGTTATCTCATATTGTGTTAGATTACATTATGTCTTGTTAGATTGTTAGCTCATACATAATTAGCACAAATAATCCTCTAAATACTACAATACCGGCTATTTGTATATGGGGATAAATATAACTTTGTGATAATGGAAGACATTCATGTTTGTTAGGAAAGACTGGGACCTAGTCACATCACAAAAAAACTGAATGGCTCCTTTAGCCTTCTGAGCTTGTCACAATAGGCACCGTTGGATAATTATAAAATGTGGATCTTTGCTCTCGTACTAGTGCCTCTGAAGGTCAATAGGGCTGGGGGAGAGGCTGCTATATGTGTGGAGTCTAGAACATCTTGTTCATGCTTTCATATATTTCCGATCAGCAGAATGAGAATGCGTGAGACGTAGGTAAGAGAACAATAGTATTTCCTGTCACACTTGACATGTAACCTAATCTGCTATTACAGCACTTTCAGAGGAAGAAGCAAGGAATGTTTTTGCTTTTTAGCCATCTTGGTTTAATGCAGCCATTAACTGCTGAAGCTTCACAGCCTGGACTGCTGGTGGTTGAGAAATTACGGACTCTGACCCAGAGCTACCTGACATGAGCCATGAGCAATCCCACTTTAATTATTGCTCTACGTACTAGTACTAGGGGCCAGATTTACAAGAAACTGGTGCCAGTTTGCTTGCGTCGCCCCTACCCCACCTATCAACTCCATGTTTATAATACAGCGCACCATGGCGGTCGTTAGGCCTATAGCGTGAGAATTTTTGACACTATATTGGCGCTTTGCTCTACTAGTGTAAAAAATGTTGACACTAGTGGAGTAAAGTGCAAGGAGGACCATAGGTTAATATGGGTGCGTCATTTTAACGCCTGCTATAAGCAGGCGTTAAAAATGATGCCAAAAATGTTGCAGTGAAATCTTGTAGATTTCACTGTGCCATTTTTGCGGGCTTCCTAACGCCAGAATGCCTCCCTTACATACATTATGCCTGACACAGGCATCATTGGTGCAAGGGGTGGCAAAGTGGGGTGGAGAAAATTGCCTCCTTGAGCCACACTAGCGTAAAAAAAAATTATGCTTGTGTGGCACAAGGTGGCACTAGGGCCTTGTAAATCTGGCCATAGGTAATCAACCTGAGTGAAGAAGGGTGATTCTGGCATACTTGGCACGTGACTGATTGTAACCCAGTCTTACTAGCTTTTCTGGGTTATTAGACTATCACATGAATATCCCAGTTGTCCTCTACATCTGTTCACCTCTACCCTTTTCATGCCCTTGTCTGATAATATCTCTTAGCAGAATAGTGGTAGCTGTGTGCAATCTGTTGCTCATGGTGTCAACTACAGTAGGAAAACTCAGGTGATTAATCAAACGACGAGACTACAGATGTACTTATAAGTTCAATGCAAGTAAGGTATCTCAGGAGGTTAATGTGGCAGCTCAGCGCCACTTTTTCAATAATATAGTATAAGAGGTAAATGCACCTTTTGTGTCACAGGTTTCCATGCAGAAAATTATACTAGTGGGTGAAGAGCATCTGCTCCTCGATTGCAAATTAAAAGTTTAAATCCTGGAAGGGTTGCTTAATCTTTTCATTATTCTATGGTTGACAACAACGAACAATCAAGTTGAATTATTACTAAGATCGCAGTGCAAACAGGTTGACTGTATGGACTGAGATATGCTCTATTTAATAAGACTATAGAAGAATCTCTCTGACATTCAACTGCTTTCACTGTCCTCTTTCAAATACGAGTGCAGAATATTATGTCAGCTTTGCTAGTGTTTTATAAACAGTTTATATTTTCTCCAAGTTCTGCAACCAAATTTCCTGGGTGGAGATTCTGAGGCAGAGCTCCATCTTCTGGAGAACTCATGACACTAAGGAAATGGCGTTGAATGCATTGCTTGATGTTCGGTGGTTCTTCGGACCTCATTTAACCCGGCACTACTTCTATGCAAATCGTTCCCAGAAGCCAAGGGGCTGTAGCACAGAAATCTGTAAAAAATTATGCCAGTTAGAGTAAACTCCCAGTGCATGAAGGACATTGTGTATGGTGTCCTGAAACTCGATATCCACTTTAGACTGCTGGCACCATGTTCATTTAACCTATCCAGATACTTCCTGCACTCAACAGATGTCAACCCCTTCTCATAACCTACTACACACTCTGGATATCCTGGTGAAACACTATGCGCCTGTCAAATCTTTCATTTCCAAGCCTAAACCACCAACACCTTGATGCACTCAAGAACTTTCTGATAACAATCACTCCATACAAAAACAGGAAAAGAAATGGAGAAGATCCTTACCTTTCTGAAATCACTCTGGTTGAAGTGTCTCTACATTATCACCACATATAAAGACAACTTATACAAGACTACCAACAATTGATCAATCAACAAAAGCAAAACCCTCTTAAAGGGTCAACATACAGCGTGCCAACCCTATCCCAGAACCCGCTATCCCACCCTCAGCAACTGATACAATACTATCAACCTCTCCTTCATGGAAAAAATCAATAAAATCAAATCAAACATCTCCAGTTCATCATGGTCATCCACACCATCACCTATTCCTAGCTGCCACTTCACTAACTGGTAATCCCTAAACACCACGTCCCGCACAGACCTCTCCACCATTCTGAACTCATTCAGACCCACCATCCACATAATCAATTCTTGGCAAGGAGAAGTCAGCACACCCTTTCCCACACTGTCAATGCCTCGCTTACCCTGGACACCTTCTTGAAGAGCCCCAGCTGAAAAAGGATTCACTAGGCCCAATCAACTTGCCCAGTTTTCGTTCTGTAACTCCCCTCTAAATTGTTGGAAAAATCATTGTCACTAACCATTTATAGAAGCATATCAACAGGAATAACTTGCTTCAAGACTGTTTATCAGGGTTAAGACCACACTGTAGCATTACCAGATCTCGGAAGTTACCGGACATTCGGGGATCCATCTATTCCCTATTCATTTATATATTACCCTTGGGAGCCATGCTTATAGAACAGCAACATCAAGATCCCCAGCATGCTTGATGTCTCAACTCTCCTTTTAAATATTCTCAAACAATGGCACATAGAGCCTCCTTGCCTAACTCAAACGCCTTTGATCAAGTGTTTTGGTGTTTCAGCTATCTCTTGCACCAAGGAGACTCAACCCGTTCATACACCCTTCCTTTCGAACGTTTGCCAGCTGCTAAACATTGAGCCTGGTGGGTGGTGCATTCCTGCATTGTTATACTGAGAACTGGCACATTGGAGGCTACATAACCCATGTGCCTTTGTGGTGCCTTGTACTGCTGAAAACAGCGAACCCTTTTTTATTACCAAAATTAGTAAATCTGTGGAAGTAACCTTTCGTATAGGAACAAATATGTTGCTGTTTACAAACATTCCCAGTAGAAAACCTGGAATGCTGTGGCAGGCACAGGTTCCAGAATTCTATTGAAAGTGTCATGTGACAATTCCTTCAGGGTTTCTATTACCTAGCACTGATGGCCTCACAGAGGAAATAGAGCTTCCTGTCCTAATGCACGTTTTTCTTTTCTCCATAGGGCAAAATTCCCTGGGAGGACCTTGTGGTGTTGATCCATGCCTCTTCCGATACTAGAAGGGGAGTGACTCCAAGTATTGGGTGAAGTAAGTCTCCCACCATTTCAGACAGTGGGACGGGGTTGGAGAGGAGTCTTTGGAAAATCCCCTAAGGTACACATCGGTGGGTGTTCCAAACACCAAAAGCAAACAGTCCCTTGGAACGGCGGATCCTCACTCATTGACTGGTACTTGTGTCTTTGGATTTCCATTCACAAGTCGCGTTAGAAAACGCATTTATGACCTTTGGGAATCCTCTCATAAGTTCTTGGCAGGTGTAAGAGGGTTATTTTGGGCTGTAATGTTTTGTTTATAGCCGAAAATACCTTTGTGAATAGGCCAAGTTATTATGCTATCTGCTCTTCTGAACTCATGCTGATTTCAAGCACTGACCCTGTTTCGCCCTTGACTTTCCTCTTATTCAGTAGCTAAATGATGTTGAAAAATGAGTCAAGAGAAGAACGCCGTGGATGTCAGACTGGTAGGTGCCAGCAGGCCAAAAGCCACATTGCAGACCACCGTGGTGGGGACTTTTCCTTCCCTGAACATTTATATTCTCAATGTTCAGGCTCAATATCCTTTCCCAAGGTTTTGGGTCATGGTAAGAAGCTATGGCAAATTGCACATATTAGACATTATTCATAAAGTCATGCAACGGCAGAGGAATTTCTTTTGAACATGCCTGCATTGCTTCTTTAACTATTCCCATCTATGCCCCCAGATACATGGTGCACAGTGCTAGCGGGGTGTTACTGTATGCAAAATAACATTACAGTGCAGAAACACCCCGCCAGAAGCCTGCAATTATGAGTTAATCCCTTGGAATGGGGAATAACTGTGCTGACCTTTTTTTTTTACCTAGCATAACTATTTCCCTGTTTCGGAAGCATTAATACTCACATCTAACATCTGCTCTGTGGAGGTGATAAATGCGTGGTGGGGGCAGATGTTCAGTAGAGGTGGTGGCCGGGTTGGAGAGAGTAGGGGAATAGGACAAAGGTAGCTACGCAGGATAGAGCATTACATACTCCCCTCTTGACGAAAAGTGACTCAGCAGGCTGTGGCAGCAAATCCTCAAGTGATTTTATCAGCAGTTACTTCCAGCTGGCAGTATCGGGTCTGGTGTTCCTGCACCTGGGAAAACTGGGTGCGGAAACACCATACCAGCAGCGCTTACTTTAATTCTCAACAGTCCACCACATAGTGGCACGGTCGGTCTAATTTTGAGTTAAACACAACAGTGTTTAATAATTCAACATACATTAACAATGAATAACACCTGAATAACACCTGCCACCCATGCCATTTTTACAGCTTTGGGTGGCCTTAAACATTTGAGTTGTCACAGTTGTAGGAGTGAGATGGTTAGTTGTTGGGCTGAACAGTTATTGCCAGTGCTGATAAGGGCAATGGGCGGTGCAGGCTACAGTGCACTGCCTAATGATAATTCTGCTCCACCGACTTGTAATTCAGGGCCCAAACAGGGCCTAAATCGTCCTCTTGTATTTGCCTCTATAATATTCCATAAACCACAAGGTTAGTGGTGATCATTATGACTGTCAGGTGGGTGATTTGTCATGGGTTTTGTAGGGGGCTCTGCAGGGAAACCATTGCACCTAAAAGAAAACACATACACACATGTTGTTAATTATCAATAAGTGCAAGAATCAAGAAGACATTTTAATAAATAGTACTCAACATTTCCTCACAAATAGTAGACTATATAAAAACTCACACTCCTGATGTATGTGACATCGATTACCGCCTGAGTATTTGCCAGACTTGCCAACTCCCCTACTGCCATTGTGCGCTGCATGATATTGGCTCTCTTCATATGGTCTCCCAGTGAAAAGCTGATATCATGTGGTGTGTACACAGTGAGCTGGAACCCCCTAAACAGAGCAGGTTTCCAGGTCATTGTGCTGGAGGCTTAGCACATTCAATGGCCATCATGGTTATAGAACCTCCCGGAGCGGTCAGGCGTGGGCAAGATGGCGGATGGATAGGACATGATTTCTTTACCGTCCATCTCCATCAGACCCTGGTTAAGCCTCCTGATTACAGCTGAAACGGGTCCCACACTGCCCCGCTCACAGTTGGGGACCCAACAAGCACTGAGAGACCCGACGGAGCAGATGACGACAATCAGCCGCAGCTGAATCAGCACCACACTCCGTCCTGAGCAGCAAGATGGCATTGGCCACGTTGCTGCAGAGAGAACTTGGGCTGCAGTAGAGCCTCCTACACTGTAGTACCACACAGTGGCCCCTGAAGTGCCTCAGTCCAGCACCGATCGACCACTCATCAGCGGCCCTCCAAAAAGTGCATCTGAGGACACAGAGCCCTGCCAGCCTAATCCCCACGATTGCCTCCAGCGGCCCTCCTTTTTCCAGTTGAGTTGGCACTGGCCACTCTGTGGCTGGGCACAGGCCCGCGGCCCTACGGTCTTCATGGATGATGGGGGGGTGGTCTGTGACCCCAGGAGGTAGGCCACAGCAGCGGTGCCCCCTCCTATCTCCAATCACTTGACTTTCCTGCTGCATACGCTCTCAGGCGCTAACAGTGTGCGACAAGGTATGGGAGTGCAATGCAACTGCGGGCCCAGAGAACATCACCCCAGCAGCCTGCTGAAGACCAACAGGCTTCTTCATACTGAAATCCTATGGTTTCCTCTTCTCTGGACCCTCCGTCCTCCAGGTTGGAGCAACACATTATTTATGGAGTTGGGACTGGTATCTCCAGATATCCCCACCAGTGACAACCCACCTACATCACATTGACTTCAGCCAGGACAAGTGAGGGTGGCTTTTGACTTGGAGGAGACAGGAGGTGGACACCCCAGGATCTCCACACCTATTGAAGCACAGTACCTTTTCCGCACTATGGTGACTACCGCACCTAGAACTTGGGAGTCCCCCCACTCGAAGACCTACACTCAATCCATGATGCTTTGCAATGCTGCAAACCACTTGGATGTCGCGCAACTGCCCAGATCTTTTGAGCTGTGCTTCACTTCTCAGGCAGAGGTCTGTAGGAGGCTGGCCTGGCTTATAGTGGGTACCTTGTGGTACTTACACCCTGTGCCAGGTCCAGTTATCCCTTATTAGTAGAATAGAGGTGTTTCTAGCAGCTTAGGCTGATAGAAGGTAGCTATGGCAAAGCAGCTTAGGCTGAACTAGGAGACATGCAAAGCTCCTACTATACCACTTATATCATATAGCACAATATCATAAGAAAACACAATACTCAGAGTTACTAAAAATAAAGGTATGTAGATACATTAGAGAAATTCTGTGATTATCTCAATCAGAACAACGTTAACATTAGATTCACACATAAATTTAGTGAAACTAGTATAGAGTTTTTAGATTTGGAATTATTTGTAGAGAATAATAAAATTGAGAGCAGACTATACCGTAAGCCAACTTCCTGTAATACGTTATTGCACGCAACGAGTGCTCATCCGAAATGTCAAATAGAGGCCATTTCATCAGGAGAAATGATTAGAGCTAGAAGAAATTGTAGTAGAGATTCTGATTTCAGGAAGGCTAAAGATGACATGGGGCATAGGTTTGCAGCCAGAGGTTATTGTAATTGTAATTGTAATTGTAATCGTATTTATATAGCGCTTACTACCCATGACGAGGCGTCGAAGCGCTTTTCGATGAGTAGCACGCTACTCCGGTACCCAACAAGAATTAGTGATGGATTAGTATAATTTAATAAGGAGTACAGTTTTAGTATTATTATGAGTTAATTTGAGTTGCGGATATGAGAGTTTGTTAGTTAGATTGACTGGAGTAATGGAGGGGTGGAGGAGGAAAGAAATCCAGAAGTGTTAATTGGGAGTTTATCCTTCATTTGCTCAATCCAAAGGCTTGAGATGAATAAAAGGGGGGCGGAGGGGAAAGAGGATGTGGAAGGGTTAGGGAGAGCATAGTAGCAGGGTGAGATGAATGCAGGAGAATTTAGTAGGGTTGTGTGGGAGGTCACAGAGGTAGAGTGAGGTTTGGTGAGTTAGATGTGGGGGTGGAGGGATGAGCTTAGGCAGAGATATTTAGGAGATGGAAGTGGTCGAAGGGATTTGGGATGAGTCCGAGTGAGAATGGAGGATAGTTTGATAGAGACATGACATAAGAGCGATGAGTAGATAAGTGTGATAAAAAGAGAGCAGAAATTCATAGAAACATGCCAGGCACAGAAACAACATATACACATATATATATATATATTTATACACACACACACACATGACTATACACACACATCTGCACATACAATACATAATTAGAAACATGGGTAAAAAATACTTAGTCGTCCATCCATCATCCTGGTAAAAAGGCGGGAACTCCCCCACCTACCTCGAGGGTGGACGGGGCGTGGCCCAGCGGGCGGAGCCCACAGGTGCTCCACAAAGGGAGAAACCCTCCACTCTGTGTCTCCAGCAGAGGAAGACAGAAACCGCGCGTCCCAGTCAGACACAGACCACGCTCCAGCACATCATCAGCTCACCTCCAGGAAGGATTCCAGATCCCCTCCGCCATGGGATCTCTGAGCGCACAGCCCCGCCCCGCCCCATCCCTGCTAAGCCCAAGAGCCAGGGTGGGCCGTCCTTTCCAGAAGGTGAGCTTCAACCGCGGCATCTGCCGCGTCCACATTGTACACTAGGGTACGTGATGGGCCACGGGGGCAAAACGTCTTCAGCAACCTTGTGTGCCCCCGGCAATGTCATTGCCACTAGTGCGTCCCCGCGGAGATGTCCTCGCGCCCCTGCGCATCAACAACGCACCACGCGAGTCGGCGGCAAAACGCAGTGGGGTCGCCTTGGAAAGCTGTCCATCATTCTGGCAAGAGGCGGGAATTCCCCTACCTACTTCGAGGGTTGACGGGGCGTGGCTCAGCGGGCGGAGCTTACAGGTGCTTCATAAAGGGAGAACCTTCTACTCTGTGTCTCCAGGAGAGGAAGATAGAAACCGCGCGTCACAGTCAGATACAGATTACGCTCCAGTACATCATCAGTTCACCTCCAGGAAGGATTCTGGATCTTCCTCTGCTATGGGATCTCTGAGCGCACAGCCTTGCTTTATCTTTGCCAAGCCCGAGAGTTAGGGTGGCTTGTCCTTTCCAGAAGCTGAGCTTCGACTGCGGCACCTGCTACGTTTATATTGGTAAGTGCTTCCTTTGAGGTTTAGTTTCTGTAAAATGAGCAGTATCAAATATATGTAAATCTCAAGATAAGGTTTTGAAGATTCCTCGCTCACAGACATTGGTCTCAAAGACACAGGTAGATATTGAAAGAATGAGAAGCAAGACTCAGAAGTTAAGGATTATATTAGACCACACAGAGACTTCTCAGAAATTGTTGAAAACCATGAAGAAACATTGGTCTCTACTTACTCAAGATGAGACACTTAGAAAGTTCATTGGGAACAAACATGAGGTTATATTTAGGAGAGGTAATACCCTCAACAGTATCTTGAGTCCCAGTTATTTGCCTGATAAAAAGAAGCCGGACTGGCTGAATGTGCATAATCTTGGCTTTTATAGATGTGGCTCATGTGCTATGTGTAAATGGGCTTGGCAAGCCAAAAAACACTTCCTTGATAGAAGTGGTCATAAAGTGGATATTAAATCACATATAAATTGTAACACTAAATATGTAGTGTACATGCTTATATGTAAATGTGAGAAAATGTACGTGGGAAGTACGATACGTCCTCTTAAGGTGAGAATTGCCGAACATTGGAGAGCGATCCGACAAGAAGACGAGCGGTACCCCATAGCCTCACACATGAGAGTATGTGAGGCACAAGGAAGTCATAAGGAATTTAATTTTTTGGCTTTGAATACTGTGATCAGAATCCTAGGGGGGGAAATAGGGAATTGGCCTTACGAAGACGAGAGTCGATTTGGATTATCAAATTAGGAGCAGTTGAGCAAGGATTAAACACAGACTATGAGATGGAGTATTTTCTAGGAGAGAGATAAATAGATGGTGTTTGATCTTGAGATTGTATTACCATATGGGTTTTGAGGGTAGTTGATAATTTTATTGGGTTTCTTACAAATACAATTCTCAAATAAGGATGAAGGATTATATGTTGCGTCTAGTCGTAATTTGGGTCATAGCTATACTAGTTTTACTGTCCAGTCAATGGTGCAGTGACTGGGGAATTTTGGTGTACCTGAATTCAGATATAACGGCTTTATCAATAATTCCGATGTAATTAGTACAATGGAGGTAATCTAGTGGGAATAAAATTATTTGGGTCTAAATACCGGGTAGTTAGATTTGTAATCTTGAAGATGTCATTATTATTAGTTAATAAGGTATATTAAGGAAGATTTTTTGTCTGTATCAGGCTTTCTTTGTAGTCATTGCAGTTGGTAGTCCGCTTTCTATTATTATGTTCACCAGAACAAGGGATGATATTGAATATTAGTAGTCCGTCCTCGGTGTCTCCCAATTTACACAAGGACATGTGAGAAGTCCTTTTTCTATTTTTATTCCCGAATCGGGGGCTTTAAATACGACCTATGCGAGGAGACTCGGGTCCTATCACAGCGCGTCGGCATACTCGCGGCACGGAGAGTGAAATAAATACAATTGGTGACTGAATTACAGGTAAGGGTTCTATCTAAATTGCAGGAGTTTAGCTCCTTTTGAGTTTGGTGAGCCGATAGCGTTACAATTAGATCTTATTGATCTTTTAGGGATCGATGTTGAATTTGAATTTCGGCCCATTAATTGGAGGATCACACTATTAATATTGAAAGATTGGTAAGCGGCAATTACGAATATTTATTTCTATAGGTGTTAACATAATATAGAGTCTCAGACATTGATTAATATCTTAATTCACATGTTTCTAGCTCACCTGTTAATATTTGGATGCTTCAAAGAACCAGGGTGTATAAGATACTCATACACAATATGCTATAGGAGTCTAAGGTACATGTTCTCTTTTCTTTGGATTTACATAGTGTGGTGGCACTTCTTAGGTTGACATATTGATTTAATCTTGGGAGCACGTATAGTATAGGGCTCATAGGCTATTATTTATATTTTTTAGGTTTGTCCTAACCACAATTTATTCATATTTGATATTACACTGTCACTTACAGAGTAGGGGAGATTTCACTGGTTAGTGTAATTAATATTTTGCATGATTTCCACTACGAGGGGATAAAGGAGAAATGTTTGGAATACTGACAAGATATTGTATAGAACATGGATATTGAATTTTGTTTTGTTAATTATGGGCAATATTATTCTAGGAGGTCCTGATGAAGTCCAGGGGTACACCCCGGATGAAATACGTGTTGACCTTTTTGAAGAGTGACCTTTATGAGGAGTTCAATTCATTTGCGACAACCTCTTGGAGGGGATATGTTGATTGAATTGTAGATTTTTAGTGATGTGAATTCAACATTTGTTGAACCATCTAATGGTCAAGAATTGGGCAAATTATTCATTTTGTTATGATTTCATTATATTGTCACGGACCGTTATGAGAAATGTATGTCATTTGTAAACGTACTTGATTATTTCAGTAAGAATAGGATTTGTAAATATATGGTCCTTTCATTGTGTGAAACATATTATATAACAATTTATTTCATAAATTTTGTTCAGTCAGATTTATTAAGTATATGGTCATTTCATTGTGTGAAACATATTATATACTAATTTATTTCATTAATTTACACGTTTGCCATGACTTTTGTTCAGTTTAGATAACAGTTTTGTAATCAGTCAAGGTGTGGGGGGTGCAACCTTAGTTTTTGAGCACCGTGGGTACTATTTTTGGGCTTAGGAATATTAGGAAATAGGAGCGCCATTGCACTCACGGTTTCCCCCTCTGAAGTTTACTAAAAATAAAGGTACTTTATTTTTATGACAATATGCCACAAGTATCTCAGTGAGTACCCTCAGTTAGAAGGTAAGTAACATACACAAGTTATATGTACACAAACCCAAAACAGGTAAGTAACGGTAAGAAAAGTAGTGCAAACAATGTAGGATCACAATAGGATGCAATAGGAAAACATAGGTCTAGGGGCAACACAAACCATATACTCCAAAAGTGGAATGCGAATCACGAATGGACCCCAGACCAATGGGAGCTTGTAGAGGGTCGCTGGGACTGTAGGAAAACAGTAAGAGTGTCCAAAATACCCCACCCCAAGACTCTAGAAAGTAGGAGTAAAGTTACCCTACTACCCCAGAAGGACACAATAGTCGTGATAGGGCGATTCTGCAAGAACCACAAACACCAGAAAAGCACTGAAAACGGATTCCTGGATCTGAAGACCTGCAAGGTAAGGGGACCAAGTCCAAGAGTCGCGATAGTGTCCGGGGGGGCAGGAGCCCAGGAAACCCCGGATGAAGGTGCAAAGAGGCTGCCTCTGGGTGGAAGAAGCTAAAGATTCTGCAACAACGAAAAGGGCTAGGAACTTCTCCTTTGGAAGGAAGATGTCCCACGGCGTACTGGATGTTGCAAAAGTGTTTCCATGCAGAAATACCGCAAACAAGCTTTGCAAGCTACAAGGGTCACGGAAGAGGTTTTTGGGTGATGCAGGGGACCAGGAAGGACCAGTATGTCGCCCCTTGGAGGAGGAGACAGACGGGGTGCTCAGCAACTGAGATAGCCCCTGCAGAAGCAGGCAGCAGCCGCAGAAGTACCAGAGCAGGCACTTAGAAGATTTGTGAACTGGAGTCACAAAAGGAGGGTCCCACGACGTCGGAGTCCAACTCAGAGGGTTGAGCACTGCAGGACGGAGTGCTGGGGACCCAGGCTAGGCTGTGCATAAAGGAATCCTTGGAGAAGTGCACAGAAGCAGGAGCAGCTGCAAATCACGCAGTACCCAGGTTTGCAGTCTAGCGTAAGGAGGCAAGGACTTACCTCCACCAAACTTGGACTGAAGGACCACTGGACTGTGGGGGTCCCTTGGATCTAGCTCCTGTGTTCCAGGGACCATGCTCGTCAGGATGAGAGGGGACCCAGAGGACCGGTGATGCAGTCTTTTGGTGCCTGCGTTAGCAGGGGGAAGATTCCATCGACCCACAGGAGATTTCTTCTTGGCTTCCAGTGTAGGGTGAAGGCAGACAGCCCTCAGAGCATGCACCACCAGGAAACAGTTGAGAAAGCCGGCAGGATGAAGCGCTACAATGTTGCTGGTAGTTGTCTTGCTACTTTGTTGCGGTTTTGCAGGCGTCCTGGAGCAGTCAGCGGTCAATCCTTGGCAGAAGTCGAAGAGGGAAGTGCAGAGGTACTCTGGTGAGCTCTTGCATTCGTTATCTGAAGAATACCCCAGAGGAGAGACCCTAAATAGCCAGAAAAGGAGGTTTGGCTACCAAGAAAGGAGGATTGGCTACCAAGAGAGGTAAGAGCCTATCAGAGGGGGTCTCTGACATCACCTGCTGGCACTGGCCACTCTGAGCAGTCCAGTGTGCCCCCAACACCTCTGAATCCAAGATGCAGAGGTCTGGGACACACTGGAGGAGCTCTGGGCACCTCCCCTGGGAGGTACTGGTCAGGGGAGTGGTCACTCCCCTTTTCTTTGTCCAGTTTCGCGCCAGTGCAGGGCTGGGGGATCCCTGAACCGGTGTAGACTATCTTATGCAGAGATGGGCCCCATCTGTGCCCATCAAAGCATTTCCAGAGGCTGGGGGAGGCTACTCCTCCCCAGCCCTTCACACCTATTTCCAAAGGGCGAGGGTGTAACACCCTCTCTCAGAGGAAGTCCTTTGTTCTGCCTCCCTGGGCCAGGGCTGCCCAGACCCCAGGAGGGCAGCAACCTGTCTGGGGGGTTGGCAGCAGCAGCAGCTGCAGTGGAAACCCCGGAAAGGCAGTTTGGCAGTACCCAGGTTCTGTGCTAGAGACCCGGGGGATCATGGAATTGTCCCCCCAATACCAGAATGGTATTGGGGTGTCAATTCCATGATCTTAGACATGTTACATGGCCATGTTCGGAGTTACCATGGTGACGCTACACATAGGTAGTGACCTATGTGTAGTGCCCGTTTGTAATGGTGTCCCCGCACTCACAAAGTTTGGGGAATTTGCCCTGAACAATGTGGGGGTACCTTGGCTAGTGCCAGGGTGCCCACAAACTAAGTAACTTGGCACCTAACCTTCACTAAGTGAGGGTTAGACATATAGGTGACTTATAAGTTACTTATGTGTAGTGAAAAATGGCTGTGAAATAACATGGACATTATTTCACTCAGGCTGCAGTGGCAGGCCTGTGTAAGAATTGTCTGAGCTCCCTATGGGTGGCAAAAGAAACGCTGCAGCCCATAGGGATCTCCTGGAACCCCAAAACCCTGGGTACCTAAGTACCATAGACAAGGGAATTATATGGGTGTACCAGTGTGCCAATGAGAATTGGTAAATTTAGTCACTAGCCTGCAGTGACAAATTTAGAATGCAGAGAGAGCATAAACACAGAGGTTCTGGTTAGCAGAGCCTCAGTGATACAGTTAGGCACCACACAGGGAACACACACAGGGCATACACTATGAGCACTGGGGTCCTGCCTAGCAGGATCCCAGTGACACAAGGGCAAAAACAAACATACATACAGTGAAAATGGGGGTAACATGCCAGGCAAGATGGTACTTTCCTACAAGGACGATGAGGCTTGAATGACTCTATGTACAGAAAGGAGCTACCGGGGCTTAAAGAAAGAGCCATCTGGAGCCTGGGTGGTGGTCCGTGGGCTGACGGGTAGAGCTGGCCCTCTACTCAGCAGCAGAGGGAACTGCTGGACACTCTGAAAGGTAGCAATGTGCTGTGGGCTACAGCACGACTGAGGAAGGTCAAACAGAATAAAGAAGGGAGGTGTGGGGCAAGGTGGCTAACAGAATTGAGGTGGAACCCAGGCAGAGAGCAGCAGATTACACTGAGAATTTCCCGGGCCCCAGTCGCCTGCCCACGCCCATATTGGCACAGCAATCTCTAACGTGCACCCTCCTAACCAGTGGACCAAAGCATCCTGAGGGCTCCTAGTGTTGTCTTCGGACTGAGACGTTTCCTGGGGTCAAGGCCTTCACCAATGTACCTGGTTATCACAGCAGCACATACTAAAAAAGACAGCTCCCTCAAGGATATGCTCTTGAAGCCAGCGAGGGGCCTGGAATGTGATTGGCCCCCTTCTGCCAGCCAGTGGCCGCAGCTGAGAGAAAGAGGAGATGGAGGGTCCATTGACTCGCTCTTTCTTAGAAGCCCTTTTTGCAACTCTAATAGACGATCTTCAAACTGTTTTAAAAAATCGCTCCCTAGACATAAAGACAGTACATAGGGATTTGGCCGAGATGGTCACGAGATTAGCCAGGATGAAGATATTGAGCAACTTCAGCAGGGAGTCACCCGCCTCTGGGATCACAGATTCACTCACAATCACACGTGAAAGACATAGAAAATAGATCAAGACGTAGCAACATAGTCATCAGAAGGGCCACTACCGCTGCAGAGAAGGGTGACATTGGCCCTATGTGAAACCCTCTTCGCCCAAATTTTGACATCTGTTATGCTATGTTATGTTAATTTGATTTATATTGTGCACAAATCACCCTGGGAGGGATACCTCTGTGTCATTTTGCCATGTACACCACAGACAAGGAAGACTACAGAACTAAAACAGCACAGTCTTGAGCATTTTTCTAAATTTAATGTGATCAGTACACATGAGGATATGAAATGGTAATGCAGTCCAATAAAGAAGGGGTAAATAAGAAAAAGGCCTACCCCCGACCAGGTCCTTCTAATTCACAGAACAGTAAGTGAAGCTTTATCACTCGATCAAAGAGAGCTGACTGGACGATAGTGTGAGAGCTTCAAAGCTAGAAAGATAGGCCCTTTCCCAAACAGTGAGTAATGTGTCAGACAGCAGATTTTAAAAAGAATCTTCTTTTGGATGGGCAGCAACTGTAAACTGAGTAAAAAGGGAGAGGATGCTTTCCCGGCTGGAAGATTGCAGATGAGACATGCAGCAGTGTCCTGGACAACTTGTCATTTAGATAGTACTGTCTCATTTGCAGAAGCCAGCAAGGCAATACCATAATCTAATCAGCAAATAAGCAGAGCTTGAACCAAAGTGTTTCTCACAAAGAGTGGAAGGAGTGGGAAACCTCTACTCAAAACTTGTTATTTCATTGTGAGGGACTGGTCCAGGCAACCCCCTGAGTTCCTAACTACCTCTTTGGGGCTTGGAGCTGTGTTCTGGAGCTAATTCTGGAGACCACCAATAATGAGCTCATACGTGTTGTTCCTTACTAAACAGTATGGTCTCCGATTTGCCTTCATTCAGCTGAGAAGGGCTCTTTCGCTTTCACCAGATCATCATCAAAGAAGATTATTAGCTGTGTGTCATCAGTGTAAGACAGCTGTTTGAATCCAAACGCTTTGACGATCTGAGCAAGGGGAGCAACATAGATATTTAAAAGCGTGGGGCTGAGGTAAGAGCCCTAGGGCGCCCCTTTATCCAGCCACATGGTCTGGGATTTATGAGAACCTAAAGTGATAATCTGAGTTCTGCTGGAAGAAAATCCACAAACCATTGTAGTGCTGTGCCATGGATTCCAATCTCCCTCAGCCTTTGAACCAGCCTGGAATGAGACACAGTATCAAATGCTGCTGACTAATCCAACAGCACAAGCAAAGATGGAATATTGGCATCAAGAGAGCCTCTCGTATAATCTGTGACAGCAACTAAGGATGTCTTGGTGCTGTGAAAAGGTTGTAACCCAGATTGTGACAGGTCCACAAACTTCTTAACTTCTAAGTAGTCCATAAGTTGCTTATTTACTTGTCCTTCCAGCAGCTTGCCCAATAAAGGAAGCAGTGAGATAGGTGGATAGTTGGTAAAATCAGTGGGTGACAAATTGGCCTTCTTTTGGATTGGCATGATCTGCTCTGCTTTCCAAGTTAAGCAAATGTTCCCACAATTAACACATAGATTAAATAAGGAACAAACAGCAGTGGCAAGCTGGTTTGATAAAGCTGCCTACATCTTGGTGGGTGCTGGGGGAAATGTGTAGGCAAGATACAGATTTGGCTAAGTCACGCCCTTCCTTAGTTCAGTTTTAAAACAGTGAACTTATCCATACTGGCGGTACAGTTTGAGGACAGTGAATTAGGATTACACTGATCACACACTGAGTTAGGAACGTTTGATAAATCACATTGATTTTGTTCTTCAAAGTGATTGGTGAGAGAATCACAGTGCTTGGGATGCCTGTGTGCTTTGGGAACATGCATGAGGATTAATTAAGGAGTTAAGCACTTTGAATACCTATTTAGAGGATTTACAGGCTTGACTGAGTTCATTAGAAATATAAGACTTCCTGTTTTTTTTTTATATTATGGCAGTACATTGTTAATGTGGGAAAGTGGCATTTTATGTGGTGTGGGGGTTAGTCATCAACATGTAATGCTTTCACAAAACCCCAAAGATGTTCCTTGGATACACACTAGTAAATCCTTAAATCAGTCCTGGCAAGGTGGCAAAGAAGAGTTATGCTTTACTTAGAGGAACATGTGTTAAGTATTTTTACAGTAAAAACCTGGATGATAAGTAATTGACACAACTCAAAAGAAATCTGACACCAATTTATAAAAATAGAGCTTATTTTTATATAAATTTTGACATCAAAACCAACAGAATTGATACAGTAGAGATATCAGTTTTAGAAGTAATAGAAACTTACTGAAGAAATGGTATTTAAATGTCACATTGAAGTCAATGGCAAAATATCATATACTGCAAAAATGCACTTAAAAGATGAGTTGCATGAAACCCTTGGGGAGTTAAGGTAGCGCAGTAACTAGGACCAGATCATGACAGTCAAAGCAGTTTTAACTGGTCTGGGGCATCTGGTTACAGAGTTGTCCTGGCTGTCCATGGTGCTGAACAGGACTCAAGTTGTAGTCAATGGCAGAGATGCCACTAGTGACAATGATCACTTAGACTTTAAGATGCGGGAACCCTTACAGGGTTAAGGTTGTGCGGACCCTGGGACCTGGCCACAACAGTCAGTTTACTTCTACCAGGTCCCTAGGGTCAAGATGCAGAGTTGTTCTGGCTGTCTGTGGTGCTGAAAGGAGCTCACGCTGGTGCTGATTTTACTACTAGCACGACAATGCTGGCAAGGGGGTTACAAAATCTCAGCTGGGGCTTAGTTGCAGATGGATGTGAGAAGCAGGTTGCACACTGTGCCCTGCATCTGCAGCATCAAGTGAAGCGGTTAGTTATCATGCTAGCAAACAGAAAACCTTGGCAGCAGTAAAGGTGTAGGAATCCTTTTGGAAGGTACCAGGGTCCAAGGAGGTGAGGTTGCGGCCTGAAACCCGGAGGCAGACTGGACTATGACTCACAGAAGACACTGGACCACTTGGTTTTCGACTATCTCACAGCGGCCCAGTGGCCGGTGAAACTTAGTATCCTGCTGTCATGTTTACTTGCAGTGTGCAGGAGACTGGTGCCACCAGTCTTGGGGAGACTGAAGGTGTTCTGCCTTCCCCAGGTGTCCGTCTGGTCAGGAGTGATGAGTTTCAGCGAAGGATGAAGGTCAATCATGCAGTTCCCAATCTGCTGCCTCAGGGACAGTGTTTCCACAGTGTTTCCACCTTTTGCTTTCGAGCAATGGGCAGAGTGCGGTTATCATAGATGCAGAGCTTCTCTTGGTCCTTCTTTGAAGTTGATCAATCAGGTTTGAGGTTCTGGTGTCAGGAGTGTCCCTTAAATCCTGGATTTAGGGAGCTAGGGGTGTGGAGACTAGTGGCCAATGGGCAGCTAGCTTCTACAGCCAATCCGTCCCTGAGTTGACCACATCCAGTAGGGCAGGTCACATTTAGCTACCCAGAACCCTCTATTCTACCATTCCTAAGATGGCAGAGATCAAAATTGAGTGCAGAGACCAGGCTGCTCACCCTAGAGGTGTGGTCAGTCTGCTAGGGGTGTACACAGTTCTGCATATCTAATTTTCCCACCAGTCCATGAGCAAATGTGCCTGGGGTCAGGGGGAGGGCTATTTCCTCACTGGAGGACAGTGCTGCTGGATATCATGGGTGCTGAAGCCTTTGAAGCTCACCGCCCTGATGGCACAATTCACTAGCCTGGATGACAGGCGGGAGGTGTGACCTCCTTCTTGCCTCAGCCTTATCTTTCTGACCTCTTTGAGCACCCAGGCAGTCTGGCAGAACGTCACAGAAAAAGCGTGGGTTACTCGGCCAGAGCACAAAGGATCCTATGAAAATATCCTATGGACCGGCCAACACTTATACTGTACCTTAATGGAAAGGACGTTATATAGACATATAAGCTTGTTCTTATATGTCTGTATCTTAATTATAATGCACCTAGCCTCCTGGGCTGTAGAGGCCTTCCTTAAGGGTGTCTGACATACATATAAAGTAGTGTATGGGACTGTCCCACTCTTGGTGATGGCACTGTTGGACTCAAGCAGTTTGCACTGCTCTGGCAGTCTGCCACAGCCGGCCTGCATCAGTAGTATGCTTGTGTCACCTAGGGTGGTACAAACTAGTGCTGCAGCCCTGGGCACTACTTAACCACCTATGCCCTGGGTACCCTGGATACCATTTACTATGGGCTTACAAGGGGGTAAAGTTCTGCCAATCAGGAATTTACCATGCCAACAATTAATTTAGGGAAATAAAAGATACTCTGGGGCTGGTTAGCATGTCCTAGTGCACTGTCAAAGTTGAACAAGCAGCATCTAGGAGTCCAAATGGGGGCAAAAAATGAGGGGCATCTGCAAAGATACCAGTTTTCTTACAGTTAAGGATGCTCTATATGTTGGTCTCCTTACAAGATGGATTAGTTAGCAGATGCCACCGCCTCTCCAACTTTTTACACATAGCTTTTCCTGTTTGCAATTCTGTTGTATACCAGAGCCTGTGAGAACCATGTTTTGTTAAAGAAGAAAGTTTAAAGGAGACTATCTTATTGATTGCTGGATTTAAAGGTTAATGATACCCTGATAACAAAAGATCTATATATACTACAGACATTATAGTGGATTTACCAAAAGAGCCAGGGGTAACTTTCTTCCAATGCCTTGCCATATTTGCTTCAACTTGTTTTGTAGTTCTGATCGCATTTGGAATCTGGAAATTAATTATGGAGTCATCTGTCCAGAGTAAAGACTGAGGAACTTCACAAGTCAAAGATATTGAGTTTGTAAAGATTAAATTTAGAGTATGTCCAGCAGCATGGGTTGGTCCATTATCTTTCTGATATGGGCCAAGAGTGGCTAAGACTGCGGTGAGCTGGGCAAGCTCCTCATTTTGGGAGCCTTTTCCATGATAATTAAAGCCTCCCAGAACTGTTAAGATACCAAGGCGTGGGTCGCAATATACTCAATAGGACGTTGTCTGAACTCTTTTTTGGGTCTTTGCAGACAGAACAATAAGGGCTCCAGAAACTGACATAGTGCTGGCATCCTGGTTTGCGTCTATGTTTTTCCACTCAAAGAATGGATTCTACGCAAAGCCCTGCAGGTCACATGTCACACATTTTAGACTTTACCAGGATCTCTCAACACTCAATTCAATAGAGGCGGCAGTTCCGCCCAGTGACTACCTATCTCTGGGCGAGGGGTATTCCCTACTTCTGGGGGCATCCATTCTGGATTGACTTTTGCTGGGACAGAAAACTTCACCAGATTCGATCCTTGGCTGCTACCTGTGAGGTGCTGGGGATTGAGGACAACACTGATGCTAATGCTAAGAATACCCCCAGGGATCGAAAAGCCACGAAGCGCTCCAGATGGCAGAGAAGGTGATCACATCTAGAAGCCTACGACCCAACCCCGAAACCATGGCCCACGAGCGGTTCTGGAGGTGCTGATCAGTGAATCTCATAAACAAGAGACAACCTGAAGTCTAATGGGGACCCTCTAACTGCTTGTGATGATTTTAGGGGCGGGGTCTGGTAGGGCAGGATGGGTTGAGACAACATGGATGTTGCCAAAGATGTTTAGAAGACCAAGGACAGCAACCTTCTCTGGGTTGCCTTGGGATCACACAGTAATGTTTCAAATTAAACCATGGGACAAGAGAAAATCATGACCATGTGATGGTGTCATCACCTACAATGTTAAATTCTGAAGTTGTGTTATTAATTAGGCTTTCACTGATTGAGAGCAGAGCAGATTCCTTTGGACTTTGAGAGGTACAGACCTGTGATTTTCCCCTTATTAACCAAACTTTGCTGAGTGTGTCTTAGACTTACACTTGATTCTCAAAGAAGACTCTTGACCGAGCTTCTGAAATACTGACACCTTCCCTTTTATTTTATTTTTCCTTTCACCTTCATTCCATTTTTCCAAATTGTTTTCATCCTATTTTTGTTTCTTACTTTTTACCATTATGCCTTTTAGTTAGATTTGGTTCTTGAATTCGCTTAGGAGGTAGGAGGATTCCTGCTTGCCCATAGTTTACTTAGAAAGAGGATTTTGACTTGCTCTAATATGTAAGAGAATAGACTGCCACTTGTTTTCTGAGCATCAGATACGTTTTCTTATAATTTGTATCTCAGTTACAGACTTGTTAATTTGCCTTATGCTAACTCTTCTAAACTTCTTCAGATGATTTGGTTACCCTGTGGTTATTTATTTTGTTTCTTTACAGTGTATTGTTGATACTTGTTTATATTAACCTGAGTGTTAAGTTGTTGTAATAAAATCCTTCAACTTGATTTCTGATTTGGGTTTTCATTGTGTGACCAAATTGGTTACACTGTGAAATAAATGTTGATGAATTGTCTCCTAACTCTCTAATTAAACTCCTTTGCATAGACCCAAAGGTTCATTGGGTTCAAATTGGAGCATTCAAAATGCTCCAGCAATAGATCATGTTATTACAGTGAAAAGCAAAGAGCTTTTAGAAAGCACTGTCATTCCTCGCTCTGGATAAAATAATGCTAGTCTACATTCTTAGATATTAAAGTCCAATATTGCACATAATGGTCTGTATTTTTTTTATGCTTTCTAGCGACAGAGACTATATGTTAATGTTTTTATGATTCTTTTATAATCACAAGTTGATGGAATAAAGATTGTTGACTGACTGACAGAGGCTATGGTAAACATTGTCTGACAAAAATAGAAAGTATACACCTAATATGACAATATTATTGCAAACGATATTTACCTATTACCTATACAGAAAACATATTTCCTATTTCAGAAAACATGTTTTCAAAGATATTCCAACATACAGCCGCAGCAGGTCACTTGCCATTGTTGGTTATTTGAAAGTAATGCAAACCATGAGCCACTGTTGCGCGCTTTCGCTCTGTCACTAAAATGTCTGTCTCTCCTGCTTGTTCTAGCTTCATTTGTGGACTCAGAATTACTGGGCTGAATTCTGCACTGAATTCCCCTCTCTGGGAAGTTTGACGTAAGCATTTACCAACTGCCCTAAGCTGCACTGGTGCACACACAAGCCTGCTCTGTTTGCCTCTGATGGACTAAACGCACAGAAAAAACAGAATTATTTGCAGTTGAACTCTTCTTTCCACGCGAGTGCCGCGTAGGAGCTCCCGTCATGCTCCGCAGCTAACCACGTGCTCGGGAAGGATACGCGCTAGGAGACAGACGTGCTTATGGTGGCCCCGCGTTACTGAACGCGGAAAGAGAGTTTGAAGTTCACCTAGTGCCTATGAGGCTTCCGATCGCGCTCCCCCCGTTTTTCGCCATTTGGAGAGAATTTGAGAACTGTCCCTCCGATATTGTGACCTCGGATACTTTGGCTGTCGGTGGAATCCGCTTTAAAGAGGCTTGACACTGCATGTTTGGAGTCCTGCCCTGAGGAGAGGAGGACAGGAAACGGAGGTGAGGTGGGGGCTACGGACTGCAATATTCTTTTTCACTGAGGAAAGTTTCACTTTTTTCTTTTTTTCCCACTCTTTCAAACATAACATCTGAAATAAGTTACACTGCTGTGAGCACTGCCTGGTGAGGTTCTAGTGCAGTAAATATTTGTACATTTTTAGCACATTGTGAGTCCTGGAAAGCGTTGGTTAAGAGGACACTGCCCCCGCAAAAACTTTTTTCTAGCACAAATCTGGCACAAGGCCAGTTTCTTTTCCAGAAGTCTGCTGCATAGGGGGGAGAGAAAGGGGGCTGCATGTTGCTTGTAAGGGCAAGGGTAAGGAGAAGCGCTGTATAATGCCCCAATCTCCGCACTATCTCCAGGAAAAAGGACGCCCTGCCTCTAAGGCTCCTAAAGCTGCTCACACTGCTAAAAACAAAGCGCCCAGCCCCATCCGACAATCACCTGAATATGGATTTATCTTTAAATATCGCTCCTCCGCCGACCATCGACTTAGCTCTTAGGGATACTTCCCCTCACAGCTTACCGCCCTCTATGACTAGCTTGTGGGGTCAAAATTCTGGTTCTGACTCTCCACTTGAAGAGGATAGAAACTCGGACTTGGACTTGGATTTAAATTAGCAGTCAACTAATAAAGTTAGCCCACCTCTGAACCAATCAGCCTTGAGCTGTAACTCCGAAGTTATTCACAGCCAGGCTCTGGATACGGGTGCAGGCTCCAAGCTACTGTATCCTCTGTTTGGTGGACTGGTGAAGGGCCAAAAGGGCGGTCTTCCTGCACTGATTAGTGACTCTGCCTCAGCTCCTCAGGCAAACAGCTCCCTACTTGATCTATCCCGTGAGTCCTGCAAGTCAATTTCTGCATCAGGGATGAGCACTACAGCACTACAGCCGGGCCCCCCCCCGAACTCCTCCGTTAATGGACCCTCTGAATTGGCCCAAGATCAGTTGAACTTACAAGTGGGCTTGTTTTCTCATGCACCCAGAGACAAGGCAAGCTCCGAAATCCCCTCAGAAAGTTTGCTCCTTCAGATCTTATCTGAGTTAAAAGCTTTGAAAATTTCGCAAAATTAGGCAAATCAGAGAACGGAATCGCAATTGAATTTAATTTCGAGTAATATACAGCAACTTAACTTCCGCATCAAGGCGGTTGAACAACGAGTATCTAACCTGGAGGATGCTCACTTCTCTGTGGAACCGTCAGTGGCAAAATGTCAAGCAGATTTGTTAGACTTACAGATCCAGCTAGATGATGCAGAGAATTCCTCATGCAGATCAAACTTGAGATTTACACGAATCCCTGAAGGGCGCAGAAATGGACAGACTGTCAAAAACTTGATCACGGATCTTATCCTGCATCATGTTCTCTCAGAACCAGCGGATAAACATTTAGATCTTACCATCATGCGGGCCCATCGGGTCCCTGCAGTACAGCCACCTCATGCAAAGTATCCTCAAACTATTCTCGTCAATTTTGGTGATTTTTGCAGGACTTGCACAGCAATCTAAACTTAAAGTGCTTTTTCAGGGACATTCTAATTTAATTCATACAGTTGATGCTGCTAAGACTTAGTTGCATTCAATTCAGAAGCAGTCTGGGCAGAGGGAGGGGGTAGGGGGATGGGGGTGTACCAGGTTGGCCGAACGAATACACCAGACTGCCCGGTTTGAGTGATACGTAAAGTGCTTTTATTACTCTTTATACAAGTTCAACGGGGTTGTGGGTGGTTGGCTTGTAGGTAGGTATTGGTGACTCTCTTTGCTCTTCTTCCCAATGATCTCGTCTTCTTCTTTCTTCCTCTTCCAGGGGCCTCGCGGGAAGCGTGTGGGGATAGAAGAAGAAATAGGTGTGGTAAGTGTTTGTTTACCCTTCTTTTATTTCTTTCCTCTCTACTACTCCTCTCCACTCTTCTGTCTTTAACACGTGGATTTCTCTATTTGTGAGCTTCTTCCACTCTCTGTCCTTTCAGCCTTTTGGTTATGCCTGTGGTCCCTTAGTATTCCCTTTATTATCTCTCTGTCCTGGGCTGGCGAGCTTCTTTCTTTTCTTTTCTCTTTTCTCCCTCGTATACGTCTTATTTCCTCTCCTTTTCTTGGTCTGCTCTATATGTAATATATACGTCTCGCTACTGTTCTTTCCTTCCTTCCTCTTAGGTCGGTTCCTTGTCTTTTTTCTTCCCTCTCTTATTATTTCCTAAGCTCAGCTCCTTGGTTCTCTGTATGCCTCGTTCCCGTGCTACTGTTTATTTGATTCCTCACGCCCTTCCCCTTTTGTGCAGTACCCGTGGTTTCCTTCCCTCACCCCCTTTTGTGCAGTACCTGTGATTTCCTTCCCCCATCCTCCTCCCTCTTCCCGCTCCTTCCTCCCCGTCCCGAGTTCCCGTACCTGGCTTGGCCACGCTTCTCCTGAAGCGTGGCAGGCTCATTCGTATGCTCCCCCGGGCCAGTGATTCTCTTCACGAGGTTGAGTCCACACGACTCCGGACTCCGGCTCCTCTCCAGGCTGTCGGAGACAGGTCCTGGCGTCTTCTGGATCGTCCTCGTTCCTCGTCCTCCACTATTCTTCTCTCGATTCCCTGTCCGTCTCCTTCGGTCTCCACCACGGAATCCTTCCTCTTTCCCCATGAGTGGGCGGTCCCACTCCTTTAACTGTGGTCCGAGTCGCGCGGTTCTGGCAGGGAGCCAATCGAGAGAACAGCTCCCTGGGACGCTTCTGTGCTGTTCATGGCAGCGACAGCACAAGTCCTCCTCGTGTGTGGGTCGGCCCGGTCCGACCCGTCACAGGGTGAAATATGATTAGGAGAGGGGGAGAGGAGGATAGACTATGCACTGGGAGGGGAAACGTTGCTTCAGAAAGGTGGATTTCACAGAGTTTAAATCAAATGCGTCACTATGGTACTTATATTCCAGTCCTTTTGGAGTCTATGGTGTAGGGTGCCATGCCAAGGCACCCGATTAAGGAAGGATGGAGTCAGGGGGTCGGGGTGGCCCCGGATTGCTCAGATGGGAGGGCCCCAGGTTTCGGCCACCCAAGGGTTGGGGCGGGGGTTGAGGGTGGGTGTTGGGAGGGTTGGCAAGGGGTTCAGGATCCTGGCTTTCCACACTAAATCGTAGCTATGCGTATTTCAGAACAATTAAGGTTATAAAGGGGGTGATATTAATTGGACCAGGCCAAGGCTCGAATTCCCTGGTGGGTTCAGATCATTTACTTCCTCTGCGATCTTCTATGAGAACTCAATGGCAAGGTTGAACTTCTCATTAAGAATAGTTTCCTGGAATGTCAACGGTTTAAATAATCGGAGGAAAAGGTCTGTAATTGAAGAGAGGGTAACTGCCCTAAATCCCTTGGTTATTCTTTTACTGGAAACTCATATCCCAGTTAAAAAAGTTGCAGGCTTCCACATGTTTAAAAAGTTTGCAGATTGTAAGGTGGTTGCCGCAGCCCCAGCAGCCCATAGAGGCGTGGTGGTCTTTCTACCTAGAGGCCTCAATGCTCAGGCGCTTGATTTTCTTTGCGATCCCGAAGGGCCATGGTGCTGGATGCACTGTTTAATTGCTAAAGAAAGATTTATCTTTGTTAGCTTTTATACATCCTTACTAGATGACCCAGTTCCCTATGTAGGATTGTTTCAATCCCTTTTGCAACTATCGGGTAAAATTATTATTGGAGGGGATTTTAACTTTTTTCAGGATCCAATTTTGGATACCATTGTTAGGGGTAAGAAACAGCATAAACCTAGAGTTGCCAAAATCTTTAAAGACTATGCCAAAGTGTTGATGCTCTGTGATCCTTGGAGAATGAGCGCCCCAAACGAGAGAGAATATACGTGCATCTCAACCCAGTTCAAAAGCGCCTCTCGCATTGATTTGTTTCTGATATCTAAAGCATTGCGCTTCAAGACTCAGTCGGTGCGGCACTCTGGCTTATCTGACCATGCCTCCCTGGTGCTGGAAGTGCCTCTTTTTTCGGAAGTCCCCAAGCTTCAGACTAGAAGGTGGGTCTTTAACCAACAGCTTCTTCAAGATGAGGGATGGGTACAGATTTCTAAGGACAAAATAAGTGAATTTTTCAAACGTAATCAGGGATGTTTAACTCCGGCTATTCTCTGGGATTCGTTTAAGGCCTTTTTCAGGGGCTTGGTAATCACCAAGGAAGCAACAGACAAACCTTCATAGAGACAACAAACCAGTGCTCTGGAAGAGGCAGTGCAAAGGTGTTTAACTGCTTACCTACATGCCCCTACGGAAAACAATAGACAGTCTTTTGAATTAGCTGAAAAGGCACTGGCCAACAATTTTCTCAAGAAGGTTGATATAGGATATCAGACTTATAGACAAAAGGTATATGAAGAGAGTAACTTCACAGGCAAATTCTTAGCATGGCAAGCTCGGGAACAAATTGCTGGAAATATGATACGTGCATTGAAATGCCCTGTCACCGGGGATTAGACATATTGACCCCAGTGCTGTGGATGAAATTACGGTACAGCATTATAGGCGAATTTACAGCCATGCTACCGATATTGACCAATGGACCATTAAGGAATTCTTGGGGAAACTGGATATTCCTAGTCTTACAGAAGAAGACAGCAATGCTCTAATACGGCCATTTGCGAAGTTAGAACTCCTTGAGGTTGTCAAGAACCTCCCCACGGGGAAGGCTTGTGGACCTGATGGCTTTCCCGCTGAATTTTATAAAGGTTTCATTAAAGCATTCATTGACGATTTTTGGTCTTTAATTAATGGCCTGCTTAAGGGCGAACAGATTCACAATTCTTGGCACTCAGGGAATGTGGTTAGTTTTCCCAAAAAGAATAAGGACAGGGAAGATCCTAATGCATATTGTCCAATTTCTTTGCTAAATAAGGATTATAAAATTATTACAAAACTTTTGGCTAATAGGCTCAACGGGGTCATCAATAAATTGGTGCATCCCGATCAAAACAGGTGTCCATGCTTGTCGGCAACTTGCAACTAATACGCACTTCTTGGTCGAGGCTCTTGATTATTTCACTTCTAATAAAATTTCTGCCATCGTTCTTTCATTAGATGCGGAAAGGGCATTTGATTTGGTTGTATGGGATACACTCTTTGCAGTACTGTCTAGCTATAAGGTGCCCTCTCAGGTCTCTGCATTAATTCAAAGGTTGTATTCAAACTCTGAAGCCTATATTATTATTAATTCTGCGTGTGTTGATCAACTTCAAGTACAACGTGGGACTCAGCAGGGTTGCCCTTTATCCCCCATACTTTTTGCTCTTTTCATTGAGCCCTTAGCCATTAAAATCAGACAAAATAATTAGATTCAACCCCCTTTGAAGTCAATGGGGAAGATTAAACTCTATGCTGATTATATCATTATGTTTTTAGATGAAGAGCGCACTTCCCAGGAAGCGGCTTTTAATGTGTTCGCCGAATTTGCAAATTGGTGGCTACAAGATTAATATGAGTAAGACCGATATTATTCTGTGTGACACTTCTTCTATTAAACTGCTCCCCGAATTAAGCCATTGTGTGAATGTTATGCCAAAGAGATACCTTGGGATTAACTTTTCAGATGATATAGGAGACCTGTATGACCTTAATTACGCCTGTTGCTCTCGCAAACTCAGGCTTTGCTTGCTCGATGGGGGTCTCTCCCCCTTTCTATATAAGGTCGAATTGCATTGATCAAAATGTCAGTATTACCATTATTTAACTTTCAGTTCTCGGCCATCCTGTGTGTTTTAATACAATTTTTTTTTTTTTATCGGAGTCTATGTTTCGCCCATTTTTTTGGCAAAATCAGAAGGCACGAGCCGCATTAAGCACATTACATGCGGATAAAGAAAAGGGGGGGTTAGCTTTGCCTAATTTTAAAGATTATTACTTTGCCTTTTTTGCGCATTATCTCACTAGTTTTAAAGCAGATCAATCTGTAGGTTGTTTATTCTCTAATGACTTTCGTGAATTAGTATGCAGGGAGCACGATATTCTGAATCCAGCACTTTTGGTGAAATCTCCCAAAAAAAGTTTGCTATAAAATTCTTAAATGGCTCCTGAAGAGAAAATCTGATTCTTTTAGAAGATATTCAATCCCATATTTGCATTTCTACACCCCTCTCACACAGTTCACGCTACGCTCTGGCGCTCAGCTCAATTCAGACTTAGTAAGGAGATGGGAGCATGCAGGATTTAGTAAAATCGGGGATTTTCGCATCAGTGACAAGTGGGAAATTCCCTTAAACATCCAGATGGTTGTCAAAAATGATTTTCTTTTGTTGGGATCCTATAATACTATGCTACACAGTCTAAGGGATTTGGATATCAAATTAATCAGTAATGCTCAGGCGTTAGTTGGCAAATTGGTGGATCCCCCTGGGATAAGGCGTGCGGGTGCGTGGAGAAGCCTACTGCTAGGCAGGGATAAGGTCGACCTCGGGGCAAAGGCACAAAGAAATTGGACTCGCCAGGAGAACCTCGACCTTTCAAGCGAGTGCTGGGAGAGAATTAATCATTTACATTTTTCAGTACTCAGAGGTGCGAACTGGCATCGAATGATATTTTTCAGCAAATGGCTATTATATCGAACCCCGCAAGCCATATCCCGTGTGGTGCCCAGCTGCCCTGATCTCTGTTTTCGATGTAAGGCAGTAGGGGTGGCGGGTTGGATACATGGGATTGGGACTTGTCGATGTATACAGGAATACTGGGATGGAATATTCAAGATGCTAACAACTATGGCTCAGGTTATTATAACTCCCAGTATTCAGTTGATGTGCTTGGATTCGACCCCGAGGCAAGGCTAACTTCTAGGTGGGAGAAACTCGTTTTTATCGCCACTTTGGTCACCAGATCTCTCCTGTTAAGAAATTGGCGATCTGAGTTATCTCCCACCCCTCAAGAATGGCTGAGCAAAATGATGCAAGTCAGAAATGAGGAAATGAGAAATGCTACAAGAATAAGAAGTGGTAAAAAGTTCTCCCTGATCTGGGGTGAATTCTTTTTAGACAATCATGGGTAAATCTGCTTTAGGTTAAATCACCTATTGAATGAATTTGCGTAGCTACTCAGTCTCATTGTATCTGCCTAGTGCTTTCTTTCTGGGAACCATTGGGGAAGTTATTTAAGACAAGTTTCGAATTGCAATGCTTTCTTTTTTTTTACTCTCCTGTTATCATGGTGGAACCTGATAAAAAATTAAATAAAAAAAAAGAACTCTTCTTTCCATTGATGGCTCTGATTGCCTATTGGAGGCAGGAATGCTTTACATTTCCTGGTAAATAGTGTTTAAGACCTGCTTAACCACACACTTAGAATGCCCTAGTAACAGTGTAAATATGGTAGGACTGTTTTAGAGTGATGTGGGAATACTACAGTAATCAATAGTCCCAGTACAGAGCAACTGTGTCTACCAACCCGTCGCTGGTGGTAAATCTGTGCATGTGAAATTGAAAATAGCGAGTAAATGTGTGTATATTATCGCGTCTCAAAACTGTGATAGTAGAATTAACATATCGAGGCATTATACCTGAATTTACCTCTGCAGTGCATGTAAATGTAAAGTGGTACAATTAGATTAAGAATGAACTTTTACTACAAGTTGTGTAAAACACTAAGGGCCAGATGTAGCAAAGTTTTGCGAGTCGCAAACGGGCCGAATCGCTATTTGCGACAGTGCAAAATCGGAAATGGGATGCAAAAAGCCCATTTCCGACTTGCAAAAAGCGATGGGACCCGTTTGCGACTCGCATCCGTTGCGACCCCATTTTGCGACCCGCAAATACCAAGTTGCAATTTGCGAGTCGCAAACCTTATGCAATTGCAACTCGCAAATTGCGACTAGTCGCAAAAAGCCCAGTTTGCATGTCCCATTTACCACTAACTCAGAGCAGGTGGTAACCATTACCAAAGTATAAAAGGAGACCCAGAAGGCATCTGGATTACACGAGATGGCGGAGATATACCTGATAGCAGTGAGAAGGAGAGTCCACGCAGCCCAGCAGAGGAGGAGGAGGGGCCACAGACAGGAGAAGATATATAGAACAAGGCAGACTCTTTTTCAGCAAACTGAGGAAGAGATCAATGACAAATACCGCCTTAGCAGCGCAGCCATACTAGAATTAATAGATTTACTCAAACCACAGCTAGAACACCAGACTCTGCGTGGCTGCGCCATCCCTACGCATGTGCAAGTGCTATGCTCACTGCACCTCTTGGCCTCAGGGAGCTATCAGGGGGTCATTGCTGTGGCAGGTGGGGTATCCCAAAGTGCAGTGTCAAGGTTCCTCAGGGCCTTCCTAGATGCCTTAGTCACGCACATGTCCCACTTCATATACTTACCAAGGAATGAGGCAGAAATGAACAGCACCAAGCTCGACTTTTAACGCATTGCCCACTTTCCCCATGTCATAGGGTGTGTAGATGGGACACACATTCAAATATGCCCCCCTGCTAATCTAGAACACCTTTTCCGCAACAGAAAGTGTACCCACTCACTCACTATTCAGGTTGTTTGTGACGCCCATTATGTCATCACGGACATTGTAGCTATGTTTCCAGGCAGTACCCATGACTCATACATTTTTAGGCATAGTGGGATACATCAACGCCTGGAACGTGGGGAATTCGGAGACGGTTACCTCCTAGGTAGAGCCACAGACACTTGCAGACATACACATAGGTCACTGTGCACGACAATCTGGACTTCCTAACAGTGTACCTTTTGTGCCCAACAGGTGACAGTGCATATGCTCTTAGGCCTTGGATCATGACTCCGTTTTTAACACCCAGCAATGATTCAGAGAGGCAATACAACAGTGCACATAAGAGGACCAGGAACCTCATCGAGCGCACCTTCGGACTCCTGAAGGCAAGATTCAGATGCCTCCACCGCAGTGGAGGTGCCCTCCAATACACCCCCATTACCGCATTCAAAATTGTGGTCGCATGCGCCATCCTCCACAACATAGCCACCCGACGTGGGCTACCTCTCACCCCTGCAGACCCAGATCCTGATGATGAAGAGCAAGAACAACCACATCGCCATCATGGGGATAGGAGTATAGCTAATCAAGGCAGACTGAGACGGGAACACATTGCAACACAATATTTTGGACGGTACGTGTCAACTCCCACCATACTCACCTATTGACCAAAAACTCCATTTGTTAAGTGGAACAAAAATAACTGTTTTATTAGTGCATTAATGAAACTATTCACAAGTACTGATTGTCCATGGGCATGAAAATGCTAACCAGGCATGTGGCACATTCACGTCATGTGCCACATTTTATGGTCCAGGGTGATCTCTAAGACCTTCTGCCCCTCCTGCCAGCCTGGCTGGTCCCTGGTGCTTCCATGGTGCTCTGCCTGCCACTCCTGAGCACCCTGCTGTCAGTGACAGAGACACTGCTCACTGTCGAGCCCTCCTCACTGTCCTGGGGTGTTTCCCCTGTGCCCCTCGACATTTCCCGTGTCTCCATCATTTCTATAATGTGGGTCAGACGTCCCAGGCCCCTAGCCACATCCCCAGCGAAATGGCCCATCTCCACTTGCAGCCCAACTGTCCTCCTCGACAGGCCTGTGGTGTTCATGGCGAGCCTGCCGATGGATGTGGCCATCCTGTCCAGTCTGTGCATGAGCTGACGATCTCTGCACCGCCCACCCTCGACCTGGGCCAGTAGTCCTCCCGCCAGTTCCCTCATGGCAAGGGCAAGGTCCCCAGTGTTATTGCAAATCATGTCCATCCTTGTGTTGAGGTGCTGCATGCTGGCATGGTTATTGCGCACGAAGCGGTGCAGCACACCACTAATCCTCCCCAAAATTCTATTTTGTAGGCGCTGACCACGCAGCAGATGTGCCTCACTGGTGCTGGGAGGAAGTAGCCCGGATGCAGACTGCAGCCCTGATGGTATGGACCTGCGACGCCTGCGCAGCGGTGGCTGCCCTGTGCTTCCACCTGTCTCATCCCTGCCTGTTGCTGGGGCAGCCTCTTGTGGAATTGTTGCAGCAGGTGTGGCTACTGCAGGGATGCTGCTGACCGTGCAGGTGGGGGTGCTGGCGGGTCCTGAGGTGTCCTCATGGGCCTGGCTGCTTGGAGTGTTGGTGGTGTCTTGTTGGAGACCTGTGGGACATGGGGAACAGACTGTCAGTGTCTACTATCTATTGCACACTTCATAATAAACATTTGCCTATGAACTGCCTACTTGACTACATTTCCCATAATGCATCATTATGGCATTTGCTACCCTGAAATGGAGCTATCTTGGTTGTGCATGCCCCTGTGTACATGGTGGGTGGGGGTATGGCATTGATAGGGGTACAGGCATATCACATGGTACTCACCGGTTGATGTGCTGGGCTCTGAGGTGTCCAGGTCCCCAAATCCAGACACTGCCTCCTGCTCCAAGGTTTCCTCCACCCTTTCTTCCAGGGGTGTGGGTGGTGGCACAGACGATGGTCCCCCTCCTGTGCCTCTCATCTCCCGGAGCCTTTCAGCCACCCTCTCCTTGGTCCGGGAGCGGAGGTCATACCACCTTTTCTTTATGTCGTCTATGGTCCTATGGCTCACCCCCAGGGAATTAATCTTGTCCTGTATGTCCTGCCACAGCTGTTTCTTGGTGGCTTCAGGAACATTGAGGGCTGATCTCCCAAACAAGTCATCATAGTGCTGACAGCATTCCTCTGTCAGCACCTCCAGCTCCCTCTCAGAGAAATTCAGCTTCCTCTTCCTTGGTGTTCCCTCCATGGCAGCTGCTGTTTGTCCTGTGTGAAATTCGGCAGTTATAAAAGGGTGTGTTCCTGCCTCCTCCCAGGTGTATTAGTAAACTTCCTGGCTGTGATGTCATCATCATGTGCCAGGAAGTGTTTCCAGAGTGTTCTGGAGTGGTTTCTGGAGTGTTCTGCTGCACCTGTAATCAATTTTCAAGGTAATCGCAATTTGCAACATCTACTCGCTAATTGCGAGTTCGTTTTTTGCACACTCGCAAAAAGCGACCTCGCAATCTGCGGAATCGCACACTGCGTTGCGAGTCTGGGTGCGAGTCGCTATTTCGGCACGTTTTTTTTCCCTGCATTCCAATTTGCGACTCGCATTTTGCGAGTTGCATCAACTCGCAAAATGCGAGTCGCAAATTTTTGATTTGCTACATCTGGCCCTAGATGAGATCATATTCAAATTATTTTGAAAGCTGACAATTTTGTGACGTTTTCTTTTGGGGAAAGCTCATGGAGACAGAGTGGTCAAGCCACAAAAATATTTATGGTAAGTACTAGTGCTGGAGCACCCTTTTATGTTCTACTATGTGGCTTTGTGACCCAGCTTCAAAGATCCACCTCCCTACTGAACGTGCTATGCGGGCATCAGTATTTCTATTTACACTAATTCTATAAGAATAGTCCCTGAATGCTTCAAGTGTATTCCTATTTTAGATGTTTTGACATCCAATAACAAAGGTTTATCAGAGCTCATGAAAGAGTTCTTCATGAGTTTTAATATATCTACCCCAACATGCCTTGGTGAATAGGCTCTAATGTTTCCATCATTTGGAGGCAACAAGTATTTGTAGAGTGCCATAAAACAACATAAAATGATGGCTTTATGAGTGTCACTAGAAAGCAACAGCAGGCAATGTGTCAAAAAGTAAATGTTGATCAAAAGGTGTTTGCTAAAGAAACTTCACGAGAATGAGATATTGAGAAACTTGTGTATCACACCAAAGTTTAAGCCAGTTTTGGGCACTTCCTGGCTGAAGAAGCAACACCAGAAGGCTTTTGAGGGGCACTTTCAGAGTTTTTCTGCCAGCAGTTTGATTAGTCTCATTATGAAGGTCAGCAGTCCATGTGTTCCATGGTATGGGTCAATCAGAAAAGGACCATCCCACCGTATCGGTGACACAGGTCTAGAGTGCTAAATGGAGATCACATTTAATGAAGGAATACATTTGAGATGATAAAGCAGAGCTCTCTCATTTTTAACTTAGTACAAATATTGTTTTTCAGCCTCAGGGAAGAGATGTGGCCTAACTGCCAGAGCTGCTGACTGTGGAACTAAGGAACCAGGTTGGAGTACTGATGTTAACTCAATGTTCTCTGATTTTGGACGGATCACTTTAATCTCCTTGTGCCTAAAAAAAAAAAGATTCTGACCTTGTGTAATGTCATCTGATGCACATGTAAAGGTGCTGTAATGCCATTGGGCCAAATTTGAGCTATATAAAAATGCAAAAATAAAAACCACAAATAAACAATAAATAATAATGATACACAATTTCTTGACTATACGTTTGTCACTCCTCAAAAATCAGCAAATGATGCATGCCAGCATGTAGTTGCATTGGGTCTTAATAGTGCCGAATTATTTCATGGGTCAAGCCAAATAAGAAGGAGATGACTCAGTACTGGTATCCTGGAGCATTATGAGAGGTTGCATGATTTTTCATTACTTGAATACGAGTTCTTCATGAAGGTCAGACTAGAGATCAACCATCAATCCCATCAATCATGAGTGCACCCGGATTTGCTGGGTACATGAACAATCAACACAACGTCTGCCTGGTAAAATCAATTTGAGAAAGGGCTGCATTCCAGTCTGGGCCATTACTCTGGCCCCCAAACAACCCTCGGACAAGACAGTGAGAGAATGTAATGCCCCTTGTTAGACCTGGCATTCTTGGTATGGTTCCCCCTAACTTTTTGCCTTCAGACCTCCTGGTTTTGCTGACTTCACTTTTGCTAGCAGTGCTAAAATGCTTTTACTCTTTCCACAAAACATGACAACATTGGCATATACCCAATTGGTAAATTTAATTTACTTTTAAGTCCCTAGTGGAGTGTACTACATATGCCCAGGGCCTGTAACTTAAATGCTACTGATGGGCCTGCAGCACTGATTGTGCCACCCACTTAAGTAGCCCTTTACACATGCCTCAGAGCAACCATGAGCCTGTGTGAGCAATTTTGAACTGCCATTTGATTTGGCGAAATAAACCTTTGACAAGCCCAGCCCTTCCTTTTTAGTACATCGATGTCACCCCTAGGATAGGGCTTGGATAGCCCAGAGGGCAGGGTGCAATGAATTAAAAAAGAATGACATGTACTTTTTAGTTTTGGATGTTCTGGTTGTGAAAAACTCTTAAATTTGTTTTTCATCACTGCAAGGCCTATCCTTCCCATAGGTTGACATTGGAATTGACTTATTATACTTTATAAGCATGATTTCCAAATGGGAAGAGATCACCCCTTCAAGTTTGGTGTCTCTGGAGTCACAATTAAAAACCTAACTTATAGTGAAGTCGGATTTAAAATTGCAATTCTAAAAATACCACTTTAAAAAGTTGGCATTTTCTTGCCTTAGTGACTTATTGCCTGCAGCCTGTCCCTGGTCACATGAGTGGGTGTAGTTGGCTGTTGGGCTTTGTGTATTCCTCCTAGACAGCCACACACAATGATAGCCTAGATGTGACTTGATGGGCCATCCTGGGCAGTTTGGGAGTGAGGAGCACAGCCTGAATAGGCTGTGTCCTGTCCCCACACAAAGGGCTGCATATCCCCTGAAGTTAGTCTTGAGTCTGGGCAGGGTGGGCCAGACATCTGTTCACTTCAAGGCTTGTCTTTGAAGTCTCCACCACATCAAAGGCACCAGTGGGTATACAAACTGGACTCCAGACGCCACCACTTTAGTACTATTCTGGAACTGTGGATACTCTGCCAGGAAGAATGACTCCTGTGCTGCTGAAGAACTGCGGCTATGCTGGACTGCACTCTGCTGAACTCCTGCTTTGCTGTACTGACCTGTTGCCTGGTGCCCTCTTGCCTCAGAGTGAGAAGGACTGGGCCTGCATCTCTCCAACTCAGAACCCAGAATGAGTCCAAGGGTTAGTTTGCTAGCTTCTTGATCTGAAGTCTCTGGGACTTCCAACCACCCTGCCCCTACACCTGTAGTCTGCCATCTGTGAGTCTACCCTGCCAGGTGGTGCCACCCCAGTCCTGGACGCTTGGAAGTGGGCCTAAGGTGCTTCCCAGTGGAACTGATGCATCCTCTCTGCTGAGAGGTGCATTCCCAAGCAGAACAGACCAATCTACTCGGCTGAGCAGCTCATCCTTGAACAGACCCAATGCATCACGTCTGCTCAGTGGATTTGACCTAGTCAAATGGCTTGTATCACCACTGCATCCCACATCTTGGGTTTGACTCAGCACCATCAAAACTGCTGCTGCGCAACCCTTCTCTGGAGTAGGTCCTTGCATCCCTTGTTGACCGTAGCATCAACAACAATGCCAAAGCTCCAAAACGCAGCTTCAACACTGATCAGGACTAACACATCACATCACCTCGGCTGCACAACGTATCCCCATCACTGACCTTCACCTTGCATGCCCCATCGACTGGATCTTCAACGTCAACACAACAGGATTTACAGCATTTTGGAACCAACACATTGCATCACCTGTGCGATGCTTCTTTGGCTCAGATCCACGCAATGATCCACAACCAGGTTTTACAGTACTTATTTCAGCAGACCTAACTGGGTTTGTGTAGGCGGCCCACACTCCATCATGGTCGGCTAGAACTTTTAACTCTGTCCCAGTCTGGTGTGACCAGATAGCCTCAGTTGGAGCTTTTTGCTTCTAAGCACTATTCTGCTGTTTATCTTTTAAAATTTCATGTAGCAAGTTCAGCTGACTGGATTTTTGCCATTAGGTCTTGTATTATTTATTAAATACAGTTCTATTTTTCTCAGCTGGTGTGGGACCATTTTTGTGTGGATTTTTCACTGTTTTACTTTTTGAAGTGTGGCACAAATCCTTTACACATTGCCTTCAAGTTAAATCTGACTGCTCTGTGCCAAGCTAGCAGAGGGCGAGCACAGGTTAATTTAGGGTTGCTTGTGTCACACCCTGAGACGAATTGTGGTTGCTGCTTGGCCAGAAGTCACACCCCAGTCATTCAACAACCCAATTTCTCATACTTGCCTGACAGCAACCTCTGTCCTTCTCTCCCTGGCCCTGCCTACCCCACTACATTCTCAGACCACCTTACACCAGCACCCTACACACATTTGTCACCTGCTCAGAGCACTCGGTAAATGCATTTCTTAAAACCCACAGAAAATAGAGTAAAGAGCAGAGTATCACCCGGTAAATCGTGTCAACATTTCTCCTTGCTTAGCTCATGCAAGGAGTAAATATGTATGGATAATAGTGGTTGGAAATGGCTGTTCTGGCCACCTGGATTCTATGCACATATTTACTCCTAACTCATAATTGGGGCCTAAATGTCAGGATAAAAGCACATTTTCGAGCTCTTACTCTGTCTCATTTTGAGGACAGGAGTATGATGTGCAAGTCAAGTCCTCAGAGTGTCTCACCTCCGGGACCAACATGCATGGTGTGATCTGGATAGAATTGTATTATATAAACTCTTTTGAAGTACCAGTAAGTGGTGTTACACCTCTAAATATTGCAGGTCAGAATAGAGGTGCATGATGAGAGGTCCAATATAACAATCCTAGGAAATCCATACATGACACAAACTAAAAAAGAGGGCCATTGAAAATCTTGATGGAGTTACATGGTAAAGTGATACCTGATTGCAAAATTCAAAGAGGGAAATATTGCAAGATATTTTTAATTGCAACAATCTTCCATTTTAAAGTGCAGGATAAAAATAGAACTTTTAGGGCTTGAAGCTAGAATCTCCACGCTAGATATCTTGCAATCACAAGTTAGACCACTTGAAATGGGAATAACTATGTGGACCCAGAATTACTGGGCTGCATTTTGCACTGACTTCCCCACTCCAGGGAGTCTTACATAAACATTTACACCCAGCCCTAAGGGGTGATATAAGAGGAAGGGGGAAGTCACCTTGCAAGGAGGAAGCTTTACGTGCTCTCCTATGTGATCTTCCTGTGCCTTGGCACAGGGTAGAGGAAGGCCAGAGAAATGTGCCTGGTCTGTATATATTGCAGCAGTCTCCCAAAGGAATTTTAGTAGCTGGATATTCCAGACCGGTTTCTGGCTGGTAAAATTGGGTCTGTTGCTCCTACACCCAGAAGATCCAGTTTGTGGGAACAGCGGCCAACTTATGATTGAGTAGATCTGAATTCCACATGGGAATGCCGCCCCTCTCAACTATTAATCAGAACCACATTGTTGTTGATCTTTTTTCCAGAGTGCCTCTAAGACAAAATACTGACTGTGACTCAGATCTCTAGAGTCAAAACTCTCCCGGTTTTCCTGTTACTATGAAAACCTTCACATTTCACATTTAGTGTAATGGTACGAAATTAAATAAATGTTCCTGTTAAGGTGCAGTAACCACTGTTCCTGACTGAACTATACATTGATTAAAACAACAAATTAACAACACGTGTCCAGCACTATGACACACAGGTGTGTCCTCATGACAGTGTTTGCAGCTCTGGGTCACTAAGGCAGGAGGCCAGAAGTACTAAAAGACAGGTCGCAACAAGTGGTCATAAACTGCACACTGAGGGCCAGATGTAGTAAAGGATTTGCGAGTCACAAATCGCATTTTCCTATGCAGAAATGCATTTTGGGAATCGGGACCGACTCGCAAAATGCATTTCCGAATAGCAAATAGGAAGGGGTGTTCCCTTCCTATTTGCGATTCGCAGTGGTATGCAATACCATTTGCGACCGCATATGCGGTCGCAAATGGTGTCGCAGTTACCATCCACTTGAAGTGGATGGTAACCCACTCGCAAATTGGAAGGGGTCCCTTTTGTGAATGGACCACAAATTATTTTTTCAGGGTAGGTAGTGGTCCAAGGGACCACTACCTGCCCTGAAAAAATACCGAAACTAAAGGTTTCGGATTTTTTTAAAGTGCAGCTCGTTTTCCTTTAAGGAAAACGGGCTACACTTAAAAAAATAAAAAACTGCTTTATTTAAAAGCAGTCACGAACATGGAGGTCTGCTGACTACAGCAGGCCTCCATGTTTGCGAGTTCCCATAGTCGGTATGGGGCCGCAATTTGCGACCCACCTCATTAATATTAATGAGGTGGGTCTTTGCGACCCCATACCGACTCGCTGACGGTGTCTGAGACACCGTTCTGCATTGCAAATTGCGACTTGCAATTTGCGAGTCGGAAGGACTCGCAAATTGCAAGTCGCAATTTGCAATTTTGCTACATCTGGCCCTGAATTCTTTCGACCGATCTCTCATTTTGCGATGTGACCTATGTGCTAATAGGTCTTATCACAAAATCTCCAATCTCAGATGGTCGCAGAATGACCTCCCTAATAAATATGAATTAGACATATTGCTATTTGTGCCCTTCTTTGGTTGGCTAAAAGAGCATATTTTTGTTTGCATTTTCAAACGTGAAATATTTTTCAAAGCAGGCCATGTTCCTTAAAAAAACACTGTTTATTAAAACAAATGATCCAGTTTTTGAAAGCATCATGAGGAGGGGCATTGAACCACTGTCTGACCCCTGAGTCTGCTGACACAATTCACAAAGGGGAAGGTACCATGAGGGGGGCATCTTCCTCTTTACTAATCAATTATCACCTCCTTTGAGGTGTGGGTAATTGATCAATGATTTATGATTGCAAACCATTGATACATGCCATTGCATATTACGATTAGGACGGATACCTATTTTACGTTCCATTCTAATTGTGATATGGAATGGATTGTGAGTCAGAAAGGCTTGTAAAATGGGTGCAGTACACTGGACAGAGCAATTTGGCAGCAGTTCTCCAAGTGGTTTTGCTAATCATGAGGTATAAAACCACAACACGATTTGAAGATCTAGCTCTAGAGTTCTAAATATAGCTTCTTCATTCTACCAAATTGGGTGATCTTGCCATTATTTAAATAATGTTACATTCCTTAGAGACCAAAATTGTGTGTTTAGAAATAATCTGACTGCATTGCTGAATAAGGTGCAGTAATTGAAAGTTTATGCCAAATATTAAAGGGTAGACTTCCTGGAAATATTCATCTGACTCAGATATTAAGCTAATGATTTCTTGAGTTTATCAAAACATTTCTTTTCTTTGGTGAGAACATTGCATTTGTGCAATTCAGTGATTAGTTCTTAAGAGGGGTATTCAGAAAACCAACATTTTGTAAATAGCTCAAAGGGTAATGCAGTTTAACATTCTCAATCATACCTTCCCGGCCATTTCATGACGTGCAGAATGCAGTGCTTAATTTGGCTGGCGAGGGGAGCACCGGCACTTATATTTGAGGACTGACACTTATATTTCTGCATCAGGTAATTACTGCGAGCAAAAGGCACATATGGGAAAGAGGGAGGTAAAAAAAGATGGAAATGCATCCCAAAGGGATAAAGCAGAAAGCTGCAGGAGGGAGCTGTAGGGGCAGGGAGTGGCTGTAAATGGGTTAAAGAGGCCTGAGATGGCGTTAGGATTATGCTGCCTCAAGTGCCCTCTCCTCGCACATTTAAGTGCAGCAGCCGCGCATGGACATCAATTCACCAAAATGCCAGGGATAGCAGACGTGACAACACGTGCCATTCAACATCTACTTTTGTTCACTGACATTTACTTTCGCATACACACAAATTCACACGTACACACACTCTCACATAAACTCACTCTTACCTGCATGTACAAGGTGTTTTTTTGGGGTGCTACACCCCCCCAGAAATAAATGTATTTTCTGGCAAATAGTTGGGTACAGGTGCTTTCAGTCTGGTATGGTGAGGTGTTTTTCAGATTTCACAAGGATTTCTTTTACATCAACACAGACCTAAATGCAAACACACTTTCTCTTTCTTACTGCTTTGAAAGTCTTAAAAATGTTTGCTTATTTTACAGATTATAGGGCCAGATTTACAAGGAGCATCACTTTCAGTGATGCCCTGTTGGCGCTTTTCACTGCACCATATTTACAAGGACGTGTTAAACCACTTTTTGTGACTTAATGCCTCCTTGTAAATATGGGCCCTTCCAAAGCAGTTTTTTGCGTCAGCGGGGTGTGCAATGGATATTGCTATGGACGTTCCATCACAACACCCATCACTTTTGATGCTGTCCCAGATTTACCAGAAGACTTAAATCTGAGGCAGCACAAAAAACTAACACCAGCCCAGGGGTGGCATTAGCATGGCACAACAAGGAGGAATAATTGTATTCCTCCTCATTTTTTGCCCTTTCTATGTGTGCTGCATCACACATAGAAGGAGCAAAAGGCCATGAATTAAACAATCATTCCAAAATGATGCTTTGATACTCCTATAAGTGCCGAATCGCCATTGTATATTGTTTATGTGCAGGAAGGGACCCCTTCCTGTACACAAACAATCTATCCCCTCAACGCAGACACCCTTGCACTATGGTGCAAGGAGGCCTGCTTTGGCGCAGGCAGCTTAATTCAGTGTCAGCACAAGGGGAAATACATTTCAAAAGTGGTACAGCACGGTGATGCTATTTCTGGTTCTTAATTTGTGCTGATCTTCATGGGGCAAGGTGATATTCACTGTTAATGTGTTGATTTTTGTGTCAAACGTTGTGCGTGTATCTCACATGGCTGCCATGATTTGGTCTAATTCTTCTGGTGTTGCTGTGCTATCTCTTGTCCCTACTAGTTCTGGGGAACTCGCACTGGATAGGTCCCTTGTGAGCGTTCCATGTTGGCTCTCCCCAGAGACTTGAGAACATATTTTACTACTTTATTTCTGCCCATGGTTTCAGCCTGTGATGGATCCTTTTTGTGGGTCTGCAATCTGCACCTGCCCACCACACACTCGTGGGAGATATCCGGATGCTTCCGGACTAGCCTGGGCAGCTGTTGCAGGCAAGCAGGGATTAGGAGCTTTGTTGGTTGGCAGGTAAAGAAGAGGGGCAGGCAAACATCTCCCAACCATAATCATCCGCTTCTGCGGGAGCAAGACAGTTTGGTGTTTTACTAGCACTTTTCTTCCCTCCTTGTTAAGTAGGGGAGAGCGCTGCGCTGACCAGCCCCATATCTCCAACGGATATTTAAAGTCAGATGATTACTGTTTGTCTGGGTTATTGTTTTTTTTTTATTTTGTCTGCAGGGAGGGAACACTTTTTCTCCCCTATTGCCTTTTAGGCAACCTCAGCAATGAGGATCAGTCTGGGGCTATCCTCTAGGCCACGGGCAGTGCTTCTCTCCTCCATGGCATAAGGGGGGGCCGTAGGTCCCACACAGCCTGGTTATCTGTCAGGGTTGAGGGGGAAGCAGAGGGCAGTTTTGTTCTCAATTAATGTCAAGGTCCTAGTTCGATAAAGGGTGGGGGTGGGCCTCTTCCCAGCCCTCCGTGTCCACCAGGAGAGAGAAATGGAAGGGGAAAAGGAGGCATAGTCTTCCAGGCACTCTGCTAATTTCTCCCGCCCCAACAGGGCCGAAGATAAGTTCGCCATTTGGACCCATCTTTGAGGAGGAGGTCGCTCCCCAGTCTGTCATAGTATTCAGGAGAGGCAGTTTTCTCTCAAGCCCACCACTCTGGGCGGCCCCCTTGCACTTGTGGAAGTTGAGCTGTCCTCGGAGCTCTGCAGTCAGCACCACAGGGAGGCCACAGGAGGATGTCGCACATTCGGTCCACACCTCCGATGCCTTCCCACTGACCCCAAGAGATCCAGAAATCTCTACTTACCTTGAGCATGCCAACTTTGTGTGCAGTGCTGGGTTTTCCAGGCTCCCATTGGATTGAGACAGATTAAGATGGGCTAGTGTTGGGATCTCCCTCGACATGACCACCATGTTTGGTGGTTGGCCACACCTCCCCCACAAAGTGATGCTTTGTATAGTTCTTTTCATCATCCTAATGTCACATACTTTATTATTTAGAATTATTACCCAGTGCTACGATCTTGATTGATTGTCACGGTATTTGTCTAAGTGACCTCTTGCGAGTTTAGCTGCCATTGGTGGTTAACTAAGTTAGTGAGCTGGGGTGGGAAAAGCACCTTACATTTTCTGTGTGCAAAGGGAACCAGCGTGTGCAAAAATGTGTCTCGTCAATGGAGCACAAATTGAGACAAATCTACGACAGCATGCCTCCTGCATAATATTTAAACTCTTGATTAAATATCACAGGAGGTCCATCGTTCATTTGGATGACTAAGGTCATTACGTCTACTTCCCCGGCATGAATTGCCATTATATTTTGAGATCTCCGCCAGCCCGGGGGAGATTTATGTATTTTCAGAGGAAGGCATTGAAGGTTTGCTGAGTAGCTGCATTGTTTTAGGCAGCCGATCAGAAAACATATTTGTTTTTTAAAAACACTTTCAGAATGGGAGCTTGTTTTTGAAGAACACACACAAATAATGACCCTGACACCTTGGGAGTTTCCTCCCAGGACGTGGGGGGGGTCATTATTAATTTTTGTTTATTTCAGTTTAGGACAACCAGGGTTTCCCTGGCTATCCTGAGGGAAAAAAAAGTATATTAAATCAGCTGCTGTAAATATGGCGGATATTATGATGAACCTACAGAACACCAATACACCGATGGCCTCAGCTCCAGACATCAATGTAGGGTTCCCACGACACCGCCAGTCAGAAACACAGCAGTCCATGGACACAAAATAGAGTGGGCGGGCAGTCAGTTTGGCCTCAGAGTACTTTGCCAAACTCAAAATCAGGCCCTTAAACATCAGCCATAATGAAAAACAATCAATAGAACTGAGGAGTTCAAAATTAGCTCAGAATGACATTCTAATGTAATGTACTCAATACAATCTCTCACATAAACACATTATTGAAATCGCAAAGCCAAATCTTTTTCTTACTGCAAATGGTGGTTAGTTGACAATGCTGCTGACTAAACTGTTTTATTAGCAGTTTTTTATCATTTGAACTCTTGCCTTAAGACGCAGGCAGCCCCTTTTACTCACCTCTAGTTCTATCCAAGGGTCACTACAGTGGCCTCAAACCTGCAAGTTACAGATTCAACACTAACTAAAGAGTAATTGATTTAATGGTGGTTAATCCCAGACATCCTATCAAGTGGATAAACAGTGCTTGTAAATTCAAATACCTCAGGCTCTTTAGAACATCTGGCAGTGTTTACTTTCGATGTGTGTGTCAGCCCTGTGGGTGGTGTACTTGTACACAGGTTGAACTTTGAACTCTCTACACTACACAGATGTGTTTTCTTCTATCTTGTAATACATTTATGGGAAGCTTTTGTCATACACAAGCACCTTACTACGGCAATTGCCACGGGCAAAACTGGCACTAGTATTTATAATACACATACATTATGAATGTGTATGTATAGCAACACCACCTTGAGCCAGCGTAGAAAATGTTTTAATTGAATACATAGGAAGATATTCACGTAAACATACATAATTAATGAACAGGCACAAACACACACGTTTTTCACTGAAGAAAAAAAAAATCCTAACCGAAATTGTGGTTTTCTACTAAAAACTGTAAATTATATTTTACAAAATATATACATTCACTTTAAACGTTTGGGGAGGGGAGTAATAGTTGCAAACCAAATCATGAAATACTCCGAAATATCCCTGTTATGGTTAATTATTATATAAACATAACCAGGACCGGCTTTAGGGCAGTACCACTGGTGCAGCAGCCCAGGGCGCTGGCCTGGAGAAGGGGGCTCTGACCTCAGGAGGGGCATTGTGTTTAGCAAAAACGTATGATTTAAAAACATCTGCTGCATAGTTCCATGTGGTCCAGCTTTCAGGCAGCAATTAAAATGTCAAGATAACTGTTGTGATTAATGTTCCTGCTAGAGAGAGAGAGAGATAGAGCTGAGTTTTGTCTAGTGGCAGTTTCGACTCGCCATAAAATAGCACAGAGGGTTAATACACCTGCTGCAAAGCACACATACCGTGCAGATCGCAGATCTGTGTTTTACGTGGATAGCTGAGTGGATTACTGCGTTTGTCACAGAGATGATTTGTTACCACAGTTCATAACATAAAACATAATATAGAACAGTGACTCTCGTGAACTGTAATCGAAGAGCTGCATGCAAATTTCCCAGCCTTTCATTATACATTTTTAATGTTACTAAAAAGGGTTAGTTTAGATAGATATACCTTGTTGTTTGTAAAGCCAGCCTTGGATAGGATTGAATAGCATGGATGGGATAGGACATATTGGGGGTCATTCCGACCCTGGCGGTCCATGACCGCCAGGGCCGGGGACCACGGAAGCACCGCCAACAGGCTGGCGGTGCTTCCAGGGCCATTCTGACCGCGGCGGTAAAGCCGCGGTCAGAAAAGGGGAACCGGCGGTTTCCCGCCGGTTTTCCCCTGGCCAAGGGAATCCTCCATGGCGGCGCTGCTTGCAGCGCCGCCATGGGGATTCCGACCCCCTTCCCGCCACCCTGTTTCTGGCGGTTCTTACCGCCAGGAACAGGATGGCGGGAACGGGTGTTGTGGGGCCCCTGGGGGCCCCTGCACTGCCCATGCCACTGGCATGGGCAGTGCAGGGGCCCCCTAACAGGGCCCCATGAAGATTTTCACTGTCTGCTTTGCAGACAGTGAAAATCGCGATGGGTGCTACTGCACCTGTCGCACCCCTGCAACACCGCCGGCTCCATTCGGAGCCGGCTTCTATGTTGCAGGGGCTTTCCCGCTGGGCCGGCGGGTGCCCTTTTGGCGGTCGCCCGCCGGCCCAGCGGGAAAGCCAGAATGGCATCCGCGGTCTCCTGACCGCGGAGCAGCCATTTGGCAGTGACCGCATGGCGGGCGGCGACCGCCGCCCGCCGCGGTCAGAATGACCGCCATTGTGTGCTCTTTGTGAGTGTTATAGGGTGTGTGGTGGGCTAAGTAAGCAAAGTGTGTTGCAGGTTGATGTAACTTTATTTTACATGAAGTAGTTTGATGTTGAGTGAAGTAATGAACATCCATGCATTTCAACATAACATAATATGATGTGATATGTGGTTGAACGATGCAATGAGGTATTATGTGATGTTGTGTGTGGTGCTTAGGGGAACTAAATTGATATCTAGAGTAGAGAGAAGTTGCAGTCTTTATGTTTCCCTAGGCTCGGCTCCCAAAAATGTAAACAATATAACACACAGAAAGTAAAAGCTGGGGTTTCAGAGGAATTCTGGGCTTATCCTTGGTTATTTGGAACAAATGAAAGAAATGTCTCAGAGAAAAACTAGAGTATTTAGAAGCATCAAAAATGTTTAAGATACGAAAAGGCATAATTCCCAAATCAAGTTAATAAAGAAGGAAAGATGTAATTATTGAAACAACACTAAAACAAACAAAATTGGTTAAGGGCTTAGACTTTTTTGAACAAAAGTAAAAAGCCTTCACTGACAACAATTGGTGTAAAAAATATATTGTTGGTCTATGATGCATGATTGGCCATGGTGTTTTCATGCCGACTTTGATGGAGCTTTGGTTGTGTAATGATTAAATGTTTTGCCCCGGTGAATACTGGGGTAAGCAAGAATTTCTTTCTGTAAAACAACCAACTAATGACCCTGACATCCTGAGAGTTTTCTTCCATGGTGTGGGGTACATATGTTCTTCTTTTCAGGACCACAAGGATTTTACTGCAAGGTCAAAGAGAAAAAAGTACATCAATCCATCAACTCTAATTAAAGCAATCAGTCTGATGTACTTAAATCTACGGTCTTAAGCCTGTTAGGCTGGCAATGTAAATTTCTGCTCGCAGAGGCAATGAGAGCATTTCTGACAGAAACATCATAGCCTGCCTAACTCTAAATGAAGACAACAGACCATTGGTTTGACAGACAGTGTATTCAATGTGTGATGCAGTACCATCTCCTCCGAACTCTAAATCAGGACCTCTGGCTCTTTTTCAGAAGTCAAAATCCTCCAGCAGGGCAAGGCAGCATGCTATAGCTGAGATGGACTCCATACGTTTGTGTATATTACATTTGCAGTCCCGCTGAAGCCTGTAAGCTGGGCACTAATGTTCCAAATGGATGGACTTTGAAAACTGTAGCCACTGAATTTACTTCTCCATGGCGGTTAATTTACCATCAAACACAGAGCAGACTTAGGCAATGCACAGCTGACCCATCCCAAACAGAAGAGGCACCTTGGCATGGTGAAGTGTGGCATGGTGTGGTACACTGTTGTGCAGTGCCACATTCTCTTGTACTGTAATGCAATGTAGTGTTTTAAGGTATTAAGGGGCTTATTTACCAGCCCCTGTGGTGCAGGGTGGCACAGCAAGTGTCTTGCTGTTGTTGGAGTGTGACTTTAAAATTAATATTAACATGAAAAGCTTGCAATATATTCTGTAATACTGCTGCATAGAAAAATTTGTTAATGTAGAAATTAATGTACGCGTTTGAAATGTTCTCACGGGGAGTGGCCACAAATGTATACGAAGACTAATGAAAACTAATTAATGGTGAATTAATGATGGACTAATGTATGGTTTTGTATTAGCGTATCTTAATTAGAGTCATATATTAGGGGTTTGTTAACTAAATTACTAAGCCTTAGTTAGCAAGGGTCTTGGCCTAACTGCCTGGTCTCATATTAAACTGTGTTTTTCAAACGTGCAATGTGTTGCTTTCCTGAAGGACACGAAGCTGTACTTTTCCAGAAGCTAGAGATATGTGTGAAGCTGTAGTAAATTCTTTCTCATGGGATTCGACTTGCTCAAGGAGACATTCTTGCCGAATGCAACAGTGTAATTCGTAACAGGTACAAGGTTGTCTAGACTAGGAGAAGACAATGGGACTACTTACTGGAGTGTAAAGTGTAACTTTTCTTACCTGACATTCCTGCCGATGAAGACCTCAACAACGTGGGCCAATCGGATGCATGAGAACTGTGTTTCGTGGAAAATTCTAGTAAGGCGCGTAGAGAATTATTGGACAGAGATAATGATGCACCAAAATTGATCCAATAGGGAATTAAGGGCTAGTTTTGATATAACAGCGTGACCTGAGGAGAAATCGGCCATTCTTCACTGCCCCTTGCTATTCTACCGAGAAATTATTATACTTTGCCATTGTCCTTTTGAGACTTTGCTGTTATTCTTCTTGATTCTTTAACCATCCTCTATCTAAGTCCTTACCTGACACTTACTTCTCCTCCACATGAAGGAAGTGCTTATTCTTTGATATGCCATATTGAGACTTTGTCCTGTTCTTGCTGATGCTGAATTGACTGATGTCCTGAGGACGAAGACTGACGCTGATTGCTGAATCGTTGGAGGGGTAACTATCTGATGAGAATTGTAATTGTCTGTTTGCCTTTTCTTTCTAGGTACCAACTGCTCTTTTGATAGAGGCCATAGTTAGATGTTTTCCAAATTTGTGTTTTGAAATTGTTTTGCATGAAGCCCAACATACTGATGCTAATTCGAAGTTAGTTAAGGAGTTCACTAAAATCCGACGCAAATAGACAAATGACAAGATTCTTGCTTTGTTGAATAATGTACTAATGATACTCTGCTAAGGTTGATTCATATTAACGTTGTGCTTCATTCTAAATGTTCATGATCTATGCTTTGATAAAGTTTTGCTCTGATTGCCAAGTCATAGTGGTTTTTGACGTGCTTGTTGATATTGAAACTAATAAATATGATATTAGATTGTAACTAATAGGGAATAAATATCATAACACTTAACAGATTTGTGTGGTTATTCATGGCTGAAAGGTCATGGTGTGTTCGTTGTATTGATCTATATTAAACGTTATTGATTAGCTTGATTGATTAGTTATTGTGAATATTGATGGGGTTATTGACCTATTGATTGTGATGCCAAAAAGATATCTCGTTCTGGGAAGTCTCCAAACGTGGTCGAAAGGTTCATTGGCCTGGGCGTGTCTCCTTGTAAGTTTACTTGTCAGGGTTCTGACGCACTATCAGTTTTTGGTGGCAGAGGTAATGGTTTGGCCCATTGTGGCCCCAGGACGAGGGACCACTGTTTGGTAAAATTGTTGGCTCAAAAGGTCTGGTAGAAATTGATGAGCGTAGTTTGGAAGTAAGCAAGGTGTATCAGAAAATTGGGTTTTGGGAAAATTGTTCTTTTAAAATGATGCAGATTGGAAAGATGATGTGCCCCTAAATCCCGAATTACTTTCCCGGAATCTCAGGGCCTGCCGAAATGATTTGGGTATGTTCTCGGCGTTCTAGTGTTAGTGTGAATGACGTAGGGTTTTGCGCTTGCACGGCTTATGCATACCGCAGGTGAATTGTGAGGTTTGTGAGAATTTTAGGCCAGGAAATGTTTTAGTAGGAGTGTGCGTACTCCACAGTATGAGAGTAGGGAAGTCTGTGAACTTCATGTGAGTGTGGTGTTTTGTGCTAAAAAATTGTCCACGTGGTTGTTGGTGATGTACGGACCCTGCATGGTCTAAGACTCCGGAGTATATTGATAAGTGTATGAGACACTTGGTTTATGTTGAAATTTGCGTGGTTTAATAGGTCAATCGGGCGTGGTTGACGAGTTTAGTTTGAGTCAAATGAGTGAATTAAAACTTCAATGGAGATTTGGTGAGTTCTAAAGAACGACCCATTGACAAGTCGAGAGTAAAATTTGCAGGTCAAATTTTGCTTGCGAGTGCAGGATCTGAGAAGGAGAGAGTAGCGGCCGAGGTTAGCAAAATCTCTGTAAAGTTCTGAAGCGATTGTGTTACCCTTTCCTGTAGTGAACCGGCAAATTTGAGTTTTGTTGGTGCTCGCAATTTATTGCATTCGTTTTTGGGTGAATCGAGATTGAGGAAGACAAGCTGCAAGACTTTGTCAGCCGCAGTGTGTAAGTGTGACGTCATTGGAGCCGCGCTGGGATAGGTTGGTTAGTGAGAAGGGTTGCGCACGGATTGGCAGCCGTCCGTGAGAGGCAATTTGTTGAGAAGGTGAGCGAAGAGAGTTCTGGGAATTAAAGTCACTTCCTGATTTGATTGTAAACAAAATAACAGACACAAAAAAATGAAGTTTTTCAAGGCTTTAAAGAGCGCTTTGAGGGTAGATACATATATTACTGCTAGTGTAGGGGAGGTTACACCGCCAGAGGATACACCGGCTTATGCCGTAATGAAAGAGGGGGAAGTCGCGCCATGTCTTTGGCTAAAGCAATGGTGCAAAGCGACAGAGAAAGAAGGGTGTTTGGCGTTTCGGGAGCAGGGAACGTTCAATATGAGGATTTTGGAAAATTTACAGAGGGAGCTAAATGAGTTAAAGCCACTTCCGAGGCCAGCACAGTTTGAGGCATTAGCGATCTGGGAACTGATGGCAATACGACAGCAGCAACAGAAATTCTAGAGGAGAATGAGGAAAGCAGAAAAGACACTAGCGGAGGCTAGGTGGGATAGTGCACAGAGAGTCTGGAGAAAAGAAACAATAGATGGAGTTAGGATGTTTTCAGCAATAGCTCAAGAGAATGAAAATAAAGGGGGAAAAGCCACTTGTAAGACTGACAAGAGTTCCTCAAAAGACAAAGAGGCCCTGGTCAGAGGTGGATGACTCAGACGATGATGAGTTCCTAAATCAGTTACTGAATGACCGACCACTGCCATGTGCAATAGATAACAACAGACCGAGTACTAGTACAGGCCCTGTAAGTTCAAATCAGAACAAGGTGACAGTAAATACGGTACAGGTTAGTCCTGTCTCCACACTAGTTCTGGTGCAGATTAGTATTAGTATGTCCACTACTCCAGAGATGCAACCTCAATTACAGCCACCACAGGTCCAGAGACTTTACCCTGATGTCCCGATACTAGAGACTGCCATGAATTTGATGGTGCCGTCAGATCCGACATATACGAGACCAAAGCTGATACAGACCGAGCCAACTCCACATTTATTGCCCCAGGCACAGCAACAGATGGTCCCGAATTACACTTCGATCACAGGACTGCAGTCAGCCGTAGCACCAGTAATGAGCCAGAATATGGGAGTTAATGCTCCACAGGTTTTAGGAAACATGCAGACACCAGCCGCTATATCCTTGCCTATTACAGTTGGTCCACCAGTACCATTGTATGTGCAGGCGAAGCCTAGTGTATGCGAACAGGGAGTAATGAACCAAGAAATGACAAGAGGAGGGTTTGTAGGGAGCTCTCAAGGGATGACTCCAGTGGAGCCAACATTTGAACGACCTAGATCTTTGTTAGACTTCAGTCCAATAGGGGCTCCTCGAGATGCTATGAGACAATCAGGTTTGGGACTGCTGACTCTGTAGATCTCGAGTACAAACATACCGCAAACACCAATAATGCAGGCTGGGAATATATCCTTGCAAAGTTTAACTGCGCAACAGTTGAACGATTGGTTAGACAAGCTGAACTCACCACAGACTACTCCTGCAGCGGCAGGGAAGTCAGAAGGGGAAGAGTACCTGAATTTTGTGAGGTTGGGCATGGAGGCAAATGAACTAGTTGTGTAGAAGCCTAATTATTCAGCACCCATTCAGGATACAAACGACCGTTAGCCAGCTCTTCTAGATAAACATAATGAATTTATTAGGGATAGAATAGAAAGACATGTACATGGAGGATGCTCTGTACTAGTGTACACTCGAGCAGCCTCATACAAGGAAGTAATACACGATCTTTTATAGTATTAAACCACAAACATAATTCAACGTCTTATTGGTTCTTTGGCTTTGACGTATGACTACTTCTCCATTATGGCTGAGGTCGTTTTTCCTATCATACCATATATAGTAACAAAAAGCATAGAAAAAGATTTTACACAAGGTGGCCTACGTGCCTAATATCACATGGTCCATCTTGTGACTGAACTTGAGAACATCGTGTACTCAGACTGGTACTTTCCAGAAGGGAGATTGCTTCAGCTAGCATGCAATGACGATGATATTTCATGATGTCTGTTCAGAGGGCAAGCCTTGCAACATAATGTGTTCCTAACAGTAGCGAATTACATTTGTAGGCCTCTTTACTTAATGCTAGGCCTGTGCAGAGATTGTCATTCTGTATCACAGGGGCCACTAGGCATAACATCCCTAAGAACTGTAAAATGGGATTCCACATTCCGCCCTCTGATACTCAATGACAAATCTAAGGGTCATGGTGTATTGCTCTCATTTATACCTCTTGCTCGTCCCTGTTGTCATCCTTATATCTTTTTCTTTGATAATGTGTGTGTTTCTGTTTTTTTTTTTTTTTTTTTTTTCAAGAGTAGGGCCAGGAAGGATGGACAAACTGGTATGAGCACACATATCGTTATCAGTGCCACGATCCCTATCTCTAGTACCTCTACCAACCAGGTACCCCAACCCCTGAACCATGATGCTACTCGATCCAGCATTCCTCCGACTTCTCTCCCATCTCCCACTTTCCCAGCTCCTCCTTCTACCTTTTTTATATCCTCTATTTCCTTTCTTATATTCCCCACGTTGGTGTCCTCTTCCTGCGCACCCCGCCAAGTGTTCTCTTTTCCCCCTTCTGTAACTCTGTTCTATGTGCCATTTTTTTTTGGTAGCACGAATGCTAGGTAGCAGGTACCTTGCCACCCTGCTGGCAATTTAAAAAAATGCAGATGTCCCACATATAATAAATATTCCTTTGGGAGGTGTCAGGCCTATGGAGAAGCCTGTTGTGTCATTTCTTTTGTAGTCCAGGCTCAATGTTGTATTGCAAATACTATGTCCCACATCAATTCCGTTTTTTTTTAGTGTCTGCGTTACCTCTTGAGCATTTGAAACACCGTGGTGCCTTTATTTCTGTATCAATGGCCAGGCATGGTATTTGTTGTTCTGAGCCATGATCCCTTTCAGTGTAACCCTTCCCTCTTTCTGTTGTAAATGCATTCAATACATTCTCTTCTTCTTTCTTCGGGTTCTAATCTCCTACACTTCTTTCTTCTCCTTCTATCTTCTTCCTTCAATTTATTTTACACCCTTTCTACCAATTTTCCTTGCATATCACCTACATAAGGTTCATCTTCCAAACCATACTCATCCCTTTTTCTCCTCATTTCTCCTATCTTTATATTTTCTCTTATTCTCTCCTTTTCCCTTTTCCTTGTTCTAATTTCTTTAAAATTTCCCCCTAACATATTATCTAATATGTTACATGCCACGAATTCTGTGAGGGGCATCTAAGTGTAATTTCTTTTCTCCTGGCTAGTGGTCGGTAGGTGGGTACATATATAACAATCAGACACATTTGCTAGTCCTTTGTACATTGATACCATTTGCACAAATGTATTGTCCTTATAATCTTCTCCATCTTCTTTCCATTTTGTATATTTCACCCTTTTTTTTTTTATCCTCCACCCTCTCATGTTATTTTGAGATGTTGTTGTTCTCACCACCTGTTGTACTTTCACCTTGGCCATTTTTGGGGATGTAGTGTTCCTGGTCGAGCCATGGAATATGTATGTCGTCTTTATATACTATCAGGATTGTTGTTAGTACTATAGCTGCTACCGGGGTGAGTAATGCTGTGACCACCACAGGCCACTTCTTCTGCTCCTTTTTCTTATGTTGTAATCTTAAATCCATGTCGCCTTATAGGGTGTGGTCGGATGTGGCTAGCACTTGAAACCAGTTCTATTGGTATGTAACCTTTGGTACCTCCTTATTCCTGTAGGAGTGCCACACGAGTAGTCTATTCCTTCTGTATATTTTCGGGGCGACGTTGAATGCTATTTGACACTTGTAGTTATGCAGAGTATAAAGGGATGAATCCCAGTGTCCAGTTCTAAGGGAGTTGGGTGCGATAGTCCAGAGGGATGGCCCTTTTGTCCTATTTTTGCTATATTCCTAATTGGAAGAGGCACCTCCCAATGGGGCTACAAACCGCACTGATCCTAGTGACCAGCCGCTTCCGTAGGACTGGGATCTGTGCCTCTTGGCGCAAATTTTTCTAGCGGACTTTTAGTATTCTGTTCATTTATATCCTGAAGTCTTTAATACTTAAGTGGCCTTGCTTGACTCTCCGACTCCTGTGGAGAGTAGCACGAGCAGTTCTGAAAGAATACCCTGGTGTCTTGAGGTCTTGAGGACCCGCTTGCACCCTCCGACTCCTGTGGGGTTGCAGCACGAGCAGTCCAAGAACAATGCTCTGGTGTACTGGGGAACCCGCGTACACTCTCCGACTCCTGTGGGAGTGTAGCACGAGCAGTTCCGTCAGTGTTTGCTGGTGGCGCTTGTTGAACGAAGGTTGTACCGCTGTGGTGAAGGTGGCATTACTCTCATTGGCAACTTTGTTGGCGGCTGGTCGTCCTTTGGTCCAGCGGCCTTCTTGGTGTGTGAGGTATGGACCCAGGATGTGATGCCCTCACACTTGACTGCTGTGGCTGTTGTCAATAAGACTTGGTGTGGTCCCTTCCACCGTTGTTGAAGGCAGTGACGTCTGGTGTGGCCTTTACCCACACCCAGTCTCCAGGATGCAGTCGTGTTCCGGTGGTGTACCTTCTTGGTGTAATAGTTGTGGATCCAGGAGGTCGTTCCCTCCTACTTTTCAGGAGACCCAAGCCCAATCTCCCTATTGGAGATCATGTCCAGGTAGTGTTGTCCAGCCAGGAAGGACCTGCAGCACCTAATGCTGAAGGTAAGGCAAACTGCTGTCAAAATGTCTTATCAGACAATAACTTCTCAGCACCAGACATGTTCATAGGCCAGTCAAACAGTATCTCAGTCGGTGCTCACTTTGACAACTTTCTCAATGGTGCCTTTCTTGACCAATGAAGCAAGCGGTAGTGCATCAAATAGAAATATTAACCATAAATGCATAACCACTCTATGCAGGAAACATATTAACGAAACACCCCAGTTACCTCCCTGTTTCGCAATATTTACACCGAAAACACAGTAGAGCAAACAGCGAGAGCAGGACCACGAAGCAGCAATAGATACTCACGACAGCTCCAGACTCCGTCGCAGGAGGGGCCCTGTCCAATGGGTCAGCTTTCGCCCCAACCGAAACAGGAGCCGGGCTGAAGGAAACTATTCGCTGAACGAGACCGCAATTCTTCCATTCTCCACCAAATGTAGAAGCCTAATTATTCAGCACCCATTCAGGATACAAACGACCGTTAGCCAGCTCTTCTAGATAAACATAATGAATTTATTAGGGATAGAATAGAAAGACATGTACATGGCAGCCTTGCAACATAATGTGTTCCTAACAGTAGCGAATTACATTTGTAGGCCTCTTTACTTAATGCTAGGCCTGTGCAGAGATTGTCATTGTGTATCACAGGGGCCACTAGGCATAGCATCCCTAAGAACTGTAAAATGGGATTCCACAGTTGAAGGAAGCATGTGAGTGAACAGGCTAGAATCATACACGGAGGCAGAATCGAGGTATTTGTGCCCAAAGATAACCAAAGAAGTGAGCAGGGTGCGCCAGAGGTTGTCAAATTTGGCAGATAAATATGGAATAGACTTAGAAAGTACCAAACATCTGAAGAGAACTTACAGATTAGACTTTGAGCCTAAAGATTTTGAACTCATGAGATCTACTGGGATGAAGGCACACCATAAAGAAATACTGCAAAGTGCACAAGTTTGGGTAGCTTTAGAGAAGTGGGAAGGCAGATGGGCAAAGAAAAGAGATAAGAGGAAAAATGATTGCGTAAAGCAGCCAGCCAAGGCCTCACAGGATGTGCGTGCGGTGAAGACGTTGCTGATGAGAGAGATGGCTGGAGGGGTTCTTGTCCATGTACCGTGGACTAGAGGTGACATCCTGTCCTTTACAAATGACTTTCCCAGGCTAAGGGAGAAACCAATAGAGTGGTATCAGCAGACAGATAGGTTTGTGAAGCTTGCGAAATGTCTCTGGGAGGACCTGAATACTCCCTTTGAGATTATAGTTCCGGCCGATTTGTGGCTTGAGTGCAAAAGGAGTGTGGATTGGCCGATCGCGGAACCAGCAAGGGATAGAGTCACAGGAGCACCGTCTCCTGAGGTAATGAAGTACTACTATAAGGTGATCGAGTTCTTGAAGCAGAGAGTTTCGCAACAGAATGTTGATTGGCAAAAGATTGACTGGACAGCACAGGAACCCAAGGAGTCGAGACATGCCTATTATGAGAGGTTGTTGAAAGCGTTCAAGAACTACAGCAGTACAGAGGTTGTTGAAGCGAAGGACATGAATCACCTTGTGTTCAGATTTGATGAAGGGTTGAGACCTGAGATTAGCCAGATGATTAAGAATCATTTGATCTGTTGGCAAGCGAAGCCAATTGACGAGGTCTTGCAGTATGTTAAATACTGTAGTGACGAGATTGAATTGAAGCAAAGAAAATTGAAGGAGAAAGCGATGGTAATGCAAATTAAGGCAGCACAGTCAGGGTTGCAGGGAGGTTGTCTACAACAGATGGTGCAACAGCTGCAAGGAAGCGGGATGTTTCAGGCACAAGTGAGAGGCAGAGGTCGAGGAGGTTTTGTGAACAGGAGCACAGACCTGAATACTGTAGTGGTTCAAAATGATGTGCAGGGGATGAAGAAGATGTTACCTTGTCATCCTTGCGGGGGCGTTGGACATTGGAAGCAGAACTGCCCGATGATGGTGCAGGAGGGTGTTGATCAACAAAGCAATGATGTCAGTGGCATTTAAAAATGTGAAGGGACCGAGGATGAGAGGTCCTAATATGAACTTTCAAAATAACATGGTTCGAATGCAGGGTTTCCAACCCATGCAGCAGGTGCAGATGCCACGTCTACAGCTGATGCAGATGCAGCAAATGCAACAGCAGGTTCCCATGGTACCTAGACAGCAAATGCAGTTGCCCTTAGCGCCAATGGAACAGCAACAGGTGATGCTTCCTCAACAGGTCACAGGTCAAAGAATTAATCAAAGTGACACAGTACAACAGTTCCCATTACATGGTGAGAATGGAATAAACGATGAATGGTCGGATGAGAGTTCAGATAGTGAGGAGTGCAGGCTTGCAGTGTCCCTAGAAGTAGATCAGAGAGGGCCCTATGTTCAGGGGAAGGTTTCATTCTTGGTTCACCTCATTTCATGGTTTCATTCTTGGTTGACACAGGAGCTACACGCTCTACAGTTAGAAGTGCTGAGGTTCCGAAACTGCCTCTTTCGGGACGTACAGTCAAGATAGTAGGAGTGGCGAATCAGCTCCTGACTAACCCGATCACAGATCCGGTCCAAGTTGAGCTTGGCACCCTCCAGGGATTGCATAGATTTGTGGTTTGCAATTCGAGTACCGTGTCCCTACTGGGAAGAGACTTAGGCCCTCATTCTGACCCTGGCGGTCGGTGATAAAGCGGCGGCCAAGCCGCCAACAGGCCGGCGGTCTAAAATATGCAATTCTGACCCTGGCGGGAACCGCCAACACAGCCCGCCAACTTAACACTCCGCCCGCCACAGCGGTACAAACAAACAGCGCGGCGGTTCCCGCCAACAGCCAGGCGGCAGACAATGTACCGCCCACCCTATTACGACCCACCAATCTGCCACCTTTTCCGGGGCGGGAGCACCGCCGATAAGAACACGGCGGAAACAGACTACGAACGGGAAAACGCTCACCTCTACGCACTCCACGCGAGATTCCGGCAGTATGGAACCAGAGTTGCAGGTCATCCCCGCACTCCTATTCCTGCTCATATACCAGGAGCACGCCCGGCGGCGCGGAAGACATCGGTGAGTACTGCACCTACGACACAGGGGAGGGAAAAGATTACCGGCACACACCCACCCACCCACACCCACTACAACACACACATCAATGCATTCCCACAGATCACTGTCACAACCCACAAACCACCCCCCTCCGAAATAATGCAAAGACCAAAAGAAGAGATCATAAACGGGCAGATATATTGAAATATGGACACCAGTAATCCCAATAAATAAATAAACTATGTACAAAATATATACAGCTACTAAATGTAGTCCAACCACTGTCCGTGGATCACAGGGGTCCTGTGCAAAGGGGCAAGGCCCAGTCCCACGACAAGAACTCCACGGAGAGAACACTGCAGGGGCATCAGAAAGAAAATAGGACAGGCACCTCAGGGGGAAGGGAAGGGGGGGCACCTCAGCCACTTGAGTACACGACGCCAGATCCACGAGGGGACTCCATGACCACTGGCCCATCCTGGGGAGAGCAAAGCCACAGTCCAAACAGTCCATACAGTGGGTGGCCTGCCCACTGGGCCATCCTGGGGAGAGCAAAGCCACAGTCCATACAGTCCATACAGTGGGTGGCCTGCCCACTGGGCCATCCTGGGGAGAGCAAAGCCACAGTCCATACAGTCCATACAGTGGGTGGCCTGCCCACTGGGCCATCCTGGGGAGAGCAAAGCCACAGTCCATACAGTCCATACAGTGGGTGGCCTGCCCACTGGGCCATCCTGGGGAGAGCAAAGCCACAGTCCATACAGTCCATACAGTGGGTGGCCTGCCCACTGGGCCATCCTGGGGAGAGCAAAGCCACAGTCCATACAGTCCATACAGTGGGTGGCCTGCCCACTGGGCCATCCTGGTGAGAGCAAAGCCACAGTCCATACGGTCCATACAGTGGGTGGCCTGCCCACTGGGCCATCCTGGGGAGAGCAAAGCCACAGTCCAAACAGTCCATAACAGACCCCACTGCCACTGGAGGAGGCAAGTTGGCCAGAGGACATCCTGCAGCCCTGCCCGAGATAGATCCTGCCCTGCCACGTCTGCCAAAGGGCCAGCGGTTCTTGCCTTGAAGGGCCCAGTTCAGCGGTTCCTGAGACGGCGGGGCCCAGTTCAGCGGTTCTTGAGACGGCGGGGCCCAGTTCAGCGGTCCTTGCCCTGAAGGGCCCAGTTCAGCGGTTCTTGAGACGGCGGGGCCCAGTTCAGCGGTCCTTGCCCTGAAGGGCCCAGTTCAGCGGTTCTTGAGACGGCGGGGCCCAGTTCAGCGGTCCTTGCCCTGAAGGGCCCAGTTCAGCGGTCCTTGCCTTGAAGGGCCCAGTTCAGCGGTTCTTGAGACGGCGGTCCCCAGCGGAGCGGTGCTGGAGACGGCGGGGCCCAGTTCAGCGGTCCTTGCCCTGAAGGGCCCAGTTCAGCGGTTCTTGAGACGGCGGGGCCCAGTTCAGCGCTCCTTGCCTTGAAGGGCCCAGTTCAGCGGTTCTTGAGACGGCGGGGCCCAGTTCAGCGCTCCTTGCCCTGAAGGGCCCAGTTCAGCGGTTCTTGAGACGGCGGGGCCCAGTTCAGCGCTCCTTGCCTTGAAGGGCCCAGTTCAGCGGTTCTTGAGACGGCGGGGCCCAGTTCAGCGCTCCTTGCCCTGAAGGGCCCAGTTCAGCGGTTCTTGAGACGGCGGGGCCCAGCGGAGCGGTGCGTGAGACGGCGGGGCCCAGCGGAGCGGTGCTTGAGACGGCGGGGCCCAGTTCAGCGGTTCTTGAGACGGCGGGGCCCCAGTTCAGCGGTTCTTGCCTTGAAGGGCCCAGTTCAGCGGTTCTTGAGACGGCGGGGCCCAGTTCAGCGGTGCTTGAGACGGCGGGGCCCAGTTCAGCGGTTCTTGCCTTGAAGGGCCCAGTTCAGCGGTTCTTGCCTTGAAGGGCCCAGTTCAGCGGTTCTTGAGACGGCGGACGGTCTATGGCCAACTGCTAATTGCCTGGTGGTGCCCTCCTGGGCAGCGGGGATGGTGCTCCTTCACTGCCCACCTGGGCTGTGGGTGGTGGGGCCCTCCTGGCCAGCTGGGCTGGGTCCTCCCTGGGCAGCGGCTATGGGGGTGGTGGGCTCTCCCGGGGCAGCTGTGCCGGTTCCTCCCGGGGCAGCGGCTATGGGGGTTGTGGGCTCCTCCTGGGCAGCAGGCCTGCTGCCTGACCTCTCCGACTTGCTGCCCTTGCCCTCCTTAGTCGTGGGCCTGTGGCCCTTTCCTCCCTTTGGAGCTGTGGCTGGTGACTGTCTCTGGGTGGTGTCCGGGGGGGATGTAGAAGGCGGGCTCCTGCGGCGCCCCTTCCGCCTTCTGCTCCTCTTCCCAGGGGGTGGGCTGGCTGTCCCCTTGCTGCTGGGCGAAGATCCAGACATGCGGGCTGGCGGGCTCCAATACCCCTGCACCCTTGTCAAGGGGGCTGCAGGGCTGGTGGTGGCTGAGGTGCTCTTCTTACCCCGACGAGAAGGAGGGGGGGGCTCAGGGTCAGGAAAGAAGTTAGTAGTGGCGAGGAAGAGCTTCTTGGGACAATGGAGAGTGGTAGGTACAGTGGGAATGGGAGTGGAGGGAGAGGATGTGGTTGTAGGTGAGTCACGTTTGCTGTCTTTGGGTGCAGGTGCAGGAGGGATAGGCTGTCGTGAGGTGGATGGCTGTTGGGTGGGTGGGTGGCTGCGTTTGTGTGGTGTGGAAGAGGGGGTGACAGACACAGTGGGAGAGGACACAGGGGACGTGTAAATGGCAGTGGGGGTGGTGACTGCACGTGTGCGGACTGGAGTGGAGGGTGTGCTGGTGATGGAAACACTGGCTGATGGTGAGGTGAATGGAGGTGTGAGTGTAGACGTCACAGGGAGGGAGGAGGGAGACGAGGAGGTGGGGGTCACAGAGGTGGTAGTGACTGTTGGCATGTCTGCATCGGAATGTTGCGTGTGTGAATGTCTGCGTGATCTGTGGTGCTTATGTTTGGATGAGCTTCTCTTGGGTGTTGAGGTGTGTGCAGGCTGGTCTGATGGTGTGGGTGGGACAGGCAGAGGAACAGGAGACTGGGAGGAGGGAGTTAGTAGAGGCAGGCAGGAGACAGGGACAATGGCTGCCGTCAGTGCTGAGGCCAGAGCCTGGAACGATCGCTGATGGGCAGCCTGACCCGAATGAATGCCCTCCAGGTACGCATTGCTGCGATGAACCTCCCTCTCCACCCCCTGGATGGCATTCAAAAGGGTAGTCTGCCCAACAATGAGCGTTCGGAGGAGGTCAATGACCTCCTCACTGAGGGCAGCGGGGGTAACAGGGGCAGGGCCTGAGGTGCCTGGGGCGAAGGAGATGCCCGGCTTCCTGGCAGAGCGGGCACGGGGCGAACGCTGAGGGGCTGCTGGGAGGGCGGAGATGGTGCGCTGGGTGGCGGCTGTACCTGTAATGGCGGGGGGCACGGATGGTGCCACCCCCGCAAGGGAGCCCCCTTCCGAGGACGTGTCCGTGTCGCTGCAGGCTCCAGTCGTCCCCGTCGTGGAGCTCCCCTCGCCCTCCGTCTCACTGGTCCAGTCTGACTCTGTGGCATGGCCCTCCTGGGCCATGTGAGATGCAGCTCCCTCCTGCCCCGATGCCACTTCTCCTCCGCCTGATGATGCTGATGCACACAAGCACAGAAAGACAAACAAAAAGGGGGGGGGAGAGAGAAATAAAGGGATATTGAGTACATGGATCTCCGGTACAGTTAGCGGACATGACAGACACAGATGCCCCCTGCACTAAGTTGCGCACTTGGGGTCCGCTATGCATTCCGTGGAACATGCCCTACACGCCTAGAGTTGACAACTGCACCCATGGATGACACGGCCCAGGGATGGCTGTACTGACAAACTACTGAGGGTGGTGGCTGGGGACACAGGGGCTTACGGGGGTGCCCAGCCTACAGATATCGCCCTGGCCTAGGGGGACCCCCAGCCCTCCTCCCCCAACCAGACACCTCCACTGCGCGACAACAGAGTAGATAATGCTTGTACTCACCCCCTTGTGTCTGCTGTGCTGCCCTCACGCGCCCATCCAATTCAGGGTAGGCCACCGCCAGGATCCGGAACATCAGGGGGCTCAGTTGACGGCAGGCACCCCGCCTACGTTGGGAGGCCATCCCCAGCAGAGACTCGGCGGTCTTCTTGGTCCCGCGGCGGATGTCCTCCCACCTCTTGCGGCAGTGGGTGCCCCGTCGATGGTGGACCCCCAGGGTCCGGACTTCCTTGGCGATGGCACGCCAAATCCCGATCTTCTCATGGGCGCGGACCTATGTGACACGTACAGGGAGGGAGAAATACCACGTTCAAGTTTGTCAGCATTTTCCTTTCCAGTGGCCCAACGCCCCCATCCCCGCCAGGCCCCCCGCCATGCCCCCCGCCAGGCCCAACATGCCCCCCATCCCCGCCAGGCCCCCCGCCAGGACCCCCGCCAGGCCCAACGCCCCCCATCCCCGCCAGGCCCCCCGCCATGCCCCCCGCCAGGCCCAACATGCCCCCCATCCCCGCCAGGCCCCCCGCCAGGCCCAACATGCCCCCCATCCCCGCCAGGCCCCCCGCCATGCCCCCCGCCAGGCCCAACATGCCCCCCATCCCCGCCAGGCCCCCCGCCAGGCCCAACATGCCCCCCATCCCCACCAGGCCCCCCGCCAGGACCCCCGCCAGGCCCAACATGCCCCCCATCCCCGCCAGGCCCCCCGCCAGGACCCCCGCCAGGCCCAACATGCCCCCCATCCCCGCCAGGCCCCCCGCCAGGCCCAACATGCCCCCCATCCCCGCCAGGCCCCCCGCCAGGACCCCCGCCAGGCCCAACGCCCCCCATCCCCGCCAGGCCCCCCACCATGCCCCCCGCCAGGCCCAACATGCCCCCCATCCCCGCCAGGCCCCCCGCCATGCCCCCCGCCAGGCCCAACATGCCCCCCATCCCCGCCAGGCCCCCCGCCAGGCCCAACATGCCCCCCATCCCCGCCAGGCCCCCAAGCCAGCCAGTGGCCCCAAATCCATATTGAATTAAACTCATTTGTTGGTCTGGAGGACCGTAGAGTAGCGCATACTGGGGGAGGACCCCATCCACAAGTTTCTCCAACTCCTCTCCAGTGAAGGCAGGGGCCCTTTCCCCAGGCGCAGCAGCCATTGTCCCTTCCAGACCGAGGTCACAGCAACACTTGCAGTATAGGTCCTCTCCTGTGAAAGTTCAAGTCGCAAGTGGATAAGTAGATAGAAAATGGCGGTGACGTCCGCGGCGGTGCGTACCGCGGCGGTGCGTCCCGCCACCGCCGGCGCCCTTCGCCATTGGCTCCTGAAACCCATAGGCTTCAATGTTAACCAATGCGGCTTTGCGCCGCGGTCTTCGCCCGCCGCCCGCCGCGGTGTGCCACGCCAGCGCATTGACCTCACATCCCATTGTCACACTTCACAGGTCAGGCAGCCGCCATTTCCAGGGCCCACATGGCTCAATTTCAACTGCGTCACACAGGCCTAGGCCTTGCATAGCCACTCAGACACGCCATTCACTGCATAGAGAATCGTATACTGTGCTAGCTGTGAGTACGTACCTGTGGGTTGCTTGACTGTGTGCTCCATGTTGTCCTTCCTAGGCACCGTCCGCTGGGTTGGGCGAGGAGACGGATGAATCCTCCCGTGTACCGACCGCTGGTGGACCTGTCGACAATGGAAGAACGCCACATTATCCTGACCTACCGTCTTAACCGTGCCACTATCCATGAACTGTGTGCCCAGCTGGAGCCCGACCTGATGTCCCCCATCCGCCAACCCACAGGGATTCCCCCTCTGGTGCAGGTCATGTCAGTACTCCATTTCTTAGCAAGTGGGTCATTTCAGACAACCGTGGGAATTGCTTCTGGGATGTCTCAGCCCATGTTTTCGAAGGTGTTATCCAGAGTGTTGTCTGCCCTGATGAAATCCGTGAGGAGCTACATCATTTTCCCTGAGGTGGGCGAATTGGCTACAGTGAAGGGTGATTTCTACGCCCTTGGACATATTCCCAACGTAATTGGTGCCATTGATGGGACCCATGTGGCTTTGGTTCCCCCAAGAGACAGGGAGCAGGTGTACAGGAACAGAAAAAATTACCATTCAATGAACATCCAGGTGGTGTGTTTGGCTGACCAGTACATCTCGCATGTAAATGCCAAATTCCCAGGGTCAGTGCATGACGCCTACATCCTCAGGAATAGCAGCATCCCTTACGTGATGGAACAGCTACAGAGACACCGTGTATGGCTAGTGGGGGACTCTGGGTACCCCAACCTGTCGTGGCTACTGACCCCAGTAAGGAATCCCCGGACCAGGGCAGAGGAACGGTACAATGAGGCCCATGGGCGTACTAGGAGGGTGATCGAACGCACCTTTGGCCTCCTAAAGGCCAGGTTTAGGTGCCTGCATATGACAGGTGGATCCCTAATGTACTCACCTAAGAAGGTGTGTCACATCATCGTGGCCTGCTGCATGCTTCACAACCTGGCTTTGCGCCGCCAGGTGCCTTTCCTGCAGGAGGATGGTCGAGACGGTGGTGTTGTGGCAGCGGTGGAACCTGAGGAGAGTGACGAGGAGGAAGACGACGGGGCTGAAACAGACAACAGGGACAGAATCATTGAACAGTACTTCCAATAGGACACAGGTAACATTTCAAAGATAATTTAGTAAATGTTAACTACTCTCCAGCATCTCTGCTGCCTGTCTATTTGCCCCAGTGTATGATGACTGAGTTTTGGCTTTTCCCTCCCTATTTCAGATCTGGGGTCCCCACTACGAGTCCTGTGCTTCGTTTCCCCATGGACTACAGCTTTGTGGCAGCTGTTTGTTGACTTCACCATGTACAAGGACATATTTGCACTGTCATGTCAATTACAATCTATTGAAATCACAGCCAGACTCCAGATATTTTGGTGCAAAATAGGTGTTTATTTAAGTGCTCAAAATGGGATGGGTGGTTTCAAGTGGGTGGGGGCTATGGTGAAGGAATGTCCATGGCAGAGTCCAGAGTAACAGTCACACAGGTGCATTGTCCAGAGGCCTGTGGAGAGATGGAGCATGGGCAGTTCAAGGATGGACAGGGTGACAATGTGGGACAGTGGGATGACATCAGGTGGTATCCATTGCTGGCGGGGGTCTTGACATCCTACTCTGTCTTCTTGCGAGATCTCAGGGCCCTCTTGCGGGGTGGTTCTTCTCCTGCAGGAGGTGGGGGTCTGGTGGGCTGCTGCTGTGCGGGGGCCTCCTGTCCACTAGCGCCGGCGGAGGTGGTTGGCTGTTCTTGGTCCAGGCTAGTGGCAGGGGCCCTTGGGTGTTGTTGAGTGTCCGCCCTGTTGTTGACGAGGTCCTGCAGCAGCCCTACCATGGTAACCAGGGTGGTGTTGATGGCTCTGATGTCCTCCCTGTACCCCCGATAGTGTTCCTCCTGCAGTACCTGGATCTCCTGGAACCGGGCCAGTATCGTCGCCATCGCCTCCTGGGAGCGGTTGTATGCTCCCATGATGGTGGTGAGGACCTCGTGGAGAGTGGGTTCCCTGGGCCTCTCCCCCCCCCCCTGTTGCACAGCTGCCCTCTGAGTTCCCCTGTTTCCCTGGGCCTCTGCCCCCTGGCCGGTGTGCCCACTACCACTGCCCCCAGGTCCCTGTTGTTGTTGGGGTGGTGGGTTATCCTGGGTGCCCTGTAGTGGTAGACACACCGCAGATTGACGCGCCCTGGAGACAGAGGCATGGGCCCGCTGGGTGGGAGCTGTGCTGGTGTTCCCAGAGGGGTTTGGGTCTGTAGTGGCCTGGGCCTGTGTGAGGGGAACCGACTGTCCAGAGGTCCCCGATGGTCCGGGCTGGTCATCGGTGTCCAGGTCGACAGAGCTGCTGTCATCGCTGACGGCCTCTTGGGTGGGGGGTGTGGAGAATTCTGGCCCCTCCGCCGCGGTGTGTTGACGGTCGGGTCCTGCAGGGGTATAGAGGTATGGTTATAGTTTCAATGTGTGGCATATGGGTGTATCTGTGGGTTCTCGTGTCCCCAAGTGCTGGCATTCGTGTGTGGGGGCTTTGGTGAGGGTGGCTTGTGGGGGGGATGTGTATATGCATTGGGCATGCTTTGGTGATGGGTGTCCATGCTTAGTGGACGCATGCAGGCCTAGGTTTTGGGATGTGTGGGTTGTGATGGTGAGACATTGGCAGGGAATAGGTGTGCTGGGGGTGAGGATGGTGGTGGGGGTGAGGATGGTGGTGGGGGTGAGGGTGGGGGTGAGGATGGGGGTGGGGGTGAGGGTGGGGTTCGAGGATGGGGGTGAGGGTTGGGGTCTGATTTGGCATGCAGGTGGGGGGGAAGCAGTATTGAAGCTTCAACTTACCAGTATCCATTCCTCCGCCGACTCCTGTGAGGCCGTCAGGATGCAGGATGTTCAAGACTTCCTCCTCCCATGATGTGAATTGTGGGGGTTGAGGTGGGGGTCCTCCGCCAGTCTTCTGCACGGCGATGTTGTGCCTGGATACCATGGAACGCACCTTCCCCCGTAGGTCGTTCCATCGCTTCCTGATGTCTTCCCGATTTCTGGGGTGCTGTCCCACTGCGTTCACCCTGTCGACAATCCTCTGCCATAGCTCCGTCCTCCGGGCAATGCTGGTGTATTGTATCTGTGTGCCGAACAGCTGGGGCTCTACCCGAACGATTTCCTCCACCATGACCCTGAGTTCTTCGTCTGTGAAGCGGGGTTGTCTTTGGGGTGCCATGGGGTGGTGTGTATGATGTGTGGGGTGGAGTATGTGTATTTAAGTGAGTTGAGTGTGGTGGTGTGTGTTGTTTTGTGTGTGGATAGTGTGTGGGTGATGGTGTTGAGTGGCTGTGGCTGTTATTTTTTGGATGCTGGTGTCTCGCTCTTGCCTTCTTTACGAATTTTTTAGCGTAGGGGTTTGTGGGTGATGTGGGTGTGTGTTTTATATTGTATTGTGTGTGTGGGAGTGGTGTGTGTATGTGTATCAGGTGTGTGGGATTCAAATCGTCCAATGTGGCTGAGTTTTGTTCGTTTGTGTGTATTCTGACCGCGGCGGTGTGTCCCGCCAATGGAATACCGCGTTTGAATGACCGCCGCGTGGATTCGTGGGTCGTAATGGCATGGGCGTATTTCTGTTGGCGTGGCGGTGGAGGTTTGGTCACCTCCACCTTTCCGCCGACCGCTGGTCTGGCGGTCTGTTGTGGCGGTCGGATTTTCGGAGGTTTGCCTTCTGCGGGTCAGAATGACCGTGGCGGGTTTCCGCGACCGCGGCGGGATTATGGAGGATTTCTGACCGGCGGTAGGCGCCTTTTACCGCCGAGGTCAGAATGACCACCTTAGTGTGCAAGACAAGGTGTTCGATCACCTGTTCCAATGAGGGAATTGAGGTTCAGACAAACAGTGACGATGAAGGAGATGACGGGCAAGTTTCAGAGCCTGAAACAGAGACCACAGATGAGGAATACCCTCTGATTAACTTCTTCCCAATGTTCACAGTGACTGATCTGCCAGAAGACTTGCAGGGGACCTTAAAAGAGAAAGTGTGAGACTTGACAGGGAAAGAAGTAGGACTGATAAAAGGAGTAGAACCAGTTAAAGTCAGTGTGAAGCCAAATGCTGTGTTCCCCCAGGTACCGCAGTACCATATGGCGCAAGATGTCCTTATAAAGGTGTCGCAGTTGATTGCAGACTTTGTGAAACAGGGAGTCTTGAAAGAAGTGATGAGTATCCCATGTAATTCACAAATAATGGGGTTGAGAACGCCTTGTGGGAAAGTTCGAATTGTCCAAGACTTGAGAAAAATTAACGACATAGTGGTGAAATGTTGCCCAGTGGTGCCAAATCCAGCTGTAATTATGTTCCAGGTTCCATGTGATGCAGAGTTGTTCACAGTGGTTGATTTGTCACAAGCGTTCTTTTCTGTGCCTCTTCATGAGGACAGCCAATTCCTTTTCAGTTTCAAATTCCTGGATAAGGTTTACAATTGGTGTTGAATTCCTCAAGGGTTTTCGGAATCACCTTCTATATTCAATCAGATACTGAAGAAGGATTTGGAGTCATTGGAATTGCCTTTTCAATCGACTCTAGTGCAGTACATTGATGATCTGTTGATCGCATCCAAAATGAGGGATGAGTGCAAGTATGATTTGATTGCCTTACTGAACCATTTGGGAAAGAACGGACTCAAAGTGTCCCCAAAGAAGCTGCAATATTGTCAGAAAGAAATGAAATACTTAGGTCATCAAATTGAGAAAGGGTTGAGAAAGTTGTACAGGGAAAGAGTGACTGCCCTGTTACAGATGAATCCCCCAACGACACGGAGAGATGGTAGGATGTTTCTGGGAATGGTGGGCTACTGTCGTCAGTGGATCCCGAATTTCTCAGTCATCTCCAAGCCATTGCTGAGACTGACGGTTAAGGATGGGCCAGATGTCATAGTACTGTCAGAGAAAGAAATTAAGGCATTCACTGAGTTAAGGGAGAGCATGTGCAGGGCTCCAGCTTTAGGTATGCCTGACTACACGAAGCCTTTTGTTCTGTTCTGTCATGAACGTGATGTATGTTCTTTGTCTGTCCTGACACAGGTTCATGGAGGTGTAAACCGACCAGTAGCATATTTTTCAGCTATTTTGGACCCAGTTGCAACAGCCTTACCGGGTTGTCTGCGTGCAGTAGCAGCAGTTGGTCAAAGCCTCACACAGTGTGAAGGCACAGTGATGGGACATCCTTTAACAGTCATGGTCCCTCACTCATGTGAGATTTTGTTAACCCGTACCAACACACAACACATGACAAATGTAAGGCTGACAAAATATGAAACGATTAAATTGGGATCACCAAATGTAACTTTGAAAAGATGTACAGTGCTGAACCTGGCAACTTTGCTTCCAAATGAAAGCACAGAAGTTGAAGATGTTGAAGATGTAGAACATGATTGTCTTTAGGTAACAGAAATGTGCACCAAACCGAGGCCCGACATTAAAGATACCCAATTGGAAGAAAATGACAAAATTATCTTTGTTGATGGTTCATGCTTAAGAGACTCAGTAGGAGTGCTGAGAGCTGGATACGCTGTATGTACGATCTCAGGTATCCTTGAAGCGTCTTGGCTCAAGAGAGTATATTCTGCTCAAGTGGCTGAATTGGTTGCTCTTACTAGAGCATGCCATGCTTCTGCCCAGCTGAGGGTGACTATCTATACTGACAGCAGATGAATTTGGAATTGTCCATGATTTTGGCCAACTATGGTCACAGAGGGGTTTCCTGACCTCTTCTGGTTCTCCAGTGAAAAATAGTGAAAGAATTAAGGAGTTGTTGCACGCGATTCAGTTACCTCATGAAATTGCTGTGGTAAAATGCAGTGCTCATTTGAAATCACAAGACTTTGTTTCAATGGGAAATGGATATGCGGATCAAGTCGCAAGATTTTGCGCATTGAACTGTATATCGTTTAAGGATCAGTGGGAATTGTTACCTGAAACAGAAAATGAAACGTGCACAGGTTACGCATTAAGGGTAATTGACACGTTAGAAGAATTGAGATTGCTGCAAGGACGTGCCAGCAAAGATGAGAAGCGTTCTTGGGTTAGGATGCAATGTGTACAAAGACCATATGACTTATGGGTCTCAGATGAGGGGAAAATGGTTTTGCCGAACAGTCTCCTGTCCCAGTTTGCAAGGTTTTACCATGGTCAAGCACATATTGGGAGAGATGCCATGATCAGGTTGTTCAAAATTGACTGGTTTAATCCGAAATTCAGACAAGCTGCAGAAGTGATCTGTCATAGGTGTATCATCTGTCAACAGATGAATGCGGGTAAGGGAACAAGGGTGAACTTGAGCCACATCGGGAGAGCAGGAGGTCCATTTAGCAGAATGCAATTGGATTTTATTGAGATGCCCGTATGTGGAGGCTTGAGATATGTGTTGATGATTGTGTGTATCTTTAGTCACTGGATTGAAGCATACCCTACACGTAGGAATGACAGTCTCACAGTAGCGAAGCTGCTGTTTAGGGAAATGATACCACGTTTTGGGTTTCCGATCTCTTTAGAATCAGATAGGGGAAGTCACTTCAACAATGAGGTGGTTAAGCTCTTGTGTGCAGCATTTAACATTGAACAGAGGTTGCATTGTAGTTACCGCCCTGAAGCATCAGGACTAGTGGAGCAGATGAATGGTACCCTGAAGTCGAGAATGGCAAAAATGTGTGCAGCCACAAATTTGAAATGGCCAGATGTGTTGTCCTTTGTGCTAATGTCAATGAGAAATACGCCCAACAAGAAAACAGGACTATCTCCTCGTGAAATACTCATGGGCCGAGCTATGAGACTGCCTGCAGTGCCTGCAAATGGTCGTGTGAATATCACGGATGATATGGTGTTGGACTACTGCAAGGGTCTGGCTGACGTCGTCCGCTCTTTCTCTCACCAGGTGGAAGCTACCACCCTGCCACCGATAAATGATCCAGGGCACAATATGAAGGCAGGTGACTGGGTTGTCATCAAGAAACACGTAAGGAAGTCGTGTTTGGAGCCACGTTGGAAGGGGCCATATCAAGTGATACTAACTACTACTACTGCTGTGAAGTGTGTGGGAATTCCGAACTGGATTCATGTCAGTCACACGAAAAAGGTGACGTGTCCAACTGATGAGGAAGTTGAGTTGTTGAAAGTACCAACAACAGAGAAGGAAGTCTCAGGGCCAGAGAGTGACCGAAGCGGAAGTGAGACAGAAGGAGAGCCCGTTGAGGACGGCTTGGTCACTCCAGTAAGAGACGAAAGAGAGGAGACCCAGAGGGGTGACGGTGAGCCTATCTCAACTGAGGCACCAGGAGAGCCAAGTCAGAAGGAGGTTATGGAAATGAGCTAGAGCTCCTGACAGACACAGAAGGCGAAGGAGTTAAGGCGGAAGAGAGTCAGAGTGTCCAGACTCCTCCTGAGCAAATTGCAGGTCCATCAAGAGAGAACACCATAGAATCAGAGGAGGGTGAAGGGTTGCCCCAGTAAAGATAAAAGGCCAGGGAGACGTTGAAAGGAGATAAGTGGCTGGAATTGCAAGTGAAGAAAGGGAAAGTGGTCATCGAAGATGCAATAGAGGAAGAGGTTGATACGACAAGGAGAGAAGATCTGAGTGAAGGAGAGTTGCAAGGTGATCGCAAATTGAAAAGAAAGAGAGTAGCGAACAGAAGGCATGCAGGTCCCGAATGGGCGTATGCAACATCAGCTGAATGGCAGCAAGAGTTCTTGGCGTTTTGCTTTGATCGAGAAGTTCCAGGTCAGTACTTTGGCACTTGAGTTTGGTCAAAGAGACTGAGTTGGCACGAAAATTGAATTATAGAAAAGTTAAGAAAAGAGACTGATAACTTATCGGATGTGACACTGTTAACCTGAATTGACTTTTGGAAAACTGATTCTGACATTTTGCTAACCTGAATTGACAAGGATCCTGGGAGTGAATGTGAAAGTTGTAAATAATTGCTGAAGAAAGACTTTTGCTTGCTTAATTGCTAAAAAAAAGAAAAGAAAACTTTAATCATCCTCTGATACTTTAATACTTCACTTTCTGATTCTTCAGAGATCATGGCTAACACTAGAGATGATAATAGGGGAAGTAGGTGTTGTAAATGTTTGGGTGTTGGTTTGGGTGTCGTGTGTGTGATATTCATCATAGTTGTGATTGCGGGCATGCCACTAGTGGGTAAGAGTGGAACTAACAATGCTACAATTCCTGAGATCGCCACTGCACTAACAGCTTGGGAGAGATTTGAGCAGGATACGAAATATTTGCATGAGGGGACTAACGCAAAAGGGGAACTATCAACTAATGTTTTCTATTTCATGCTGAGTGAGCATGTTGACACTATGGATGCAAAATATTGTTATGTGTGTACACAGATTCCTGTTTCGGTATAAGAGGGGGTTAGCTATCATAGTTTGCCGTTGACATATGGGATAAGCTGTAGTCTGTTACTAAGAAGATTCTATAACCAGGAAGAGATTCAATATTTTTACTCCAATCACGACCTTGTGTTTTCTTATGTGCCTATCAAAGAGGATTTGAGTAGTGTGGCTAAGTACTGTAGCATAAAGTTAGTTAAGGGATTCTTTGAGGCGACACTAACAATTAGTACATCTTATGCACACCGCAATAATTTGACATGTTTGCTTACACCTGTAGAGAAAAGCTTTTTGGATCACACGAAGATAGAAGGAGGGCATTGAAGGGGAAGTTAGAGAAAGGATTGCAGCTACGAGCTTTTGCTAATAGTGAGAGTTACAGTGCGGTTTAGGAACAGGGGAAGTTAGCTTTAGATGCACTACACGTAGGGAAGCTTTGCATATCTAGGCCAAAGTCATATTATGACAACGTGTTTGTGGGAATGATTGAATGTAAGCATGTGTTTCTGTTTCAGAGTAAGTGGAAGTTCATGTTAAATGGACAGGATCCAGCGATCCCTGGGATCTATTATATAAGTGGACTTAATGCTTATTACCGTCTTCCAAAGGGATGGTATGGGACATGTTATTTGGGGATAGTTTTCCCAAAGATATATAAATTAGAAGACTTGAAAGGGTTTCTGAAATTGCCTGAATTACATCATACTAGACAGAGGAGAGAGAGACTGCTGCTAGTGTAGTAGGAGACATATTTGGGGCGATAATTCCTTCAGTGGGAATTATCTTAAACTCCATAAAGATTTGAAATTTGTCTACTATTGTGGATAACATGCTGACAAATTTTACAGGGGCTATACTCCTGATAGATACTGAACTTGTTGTGGAGAGGGCTATGACTCTTCAAAACAGGCTTGCTTTAGATATTCTTTTAGCGAAAAATGGCGGAGTTTGTAAAATGCTTAACGAGCGCCATTGTTGTGCATATATACCTGACAATGGTAATGAGATTAGAAGTATGCTTACTAACTTGACTAGGGATAGGACATATTTGAAGGAACTGAAAGAGCCAGTGGTTTGGAAAAAAGGTTGGAAAAGGACTTGCTTCAGTGGGAAGTTGGTTTAGTAGTATTTGGCATGGGATATTGGAGAAAATAATACAGGGAATGTTAATTGTTATAGCTTGTTTATTTGGATTATAGCTGTCATGTAAAATTAGTAAAAGAATCAAATTAAAAATGGCGAAAAATAATAAGAGGAGGGAAGAAAGGAAAAGGGAAAAATTGTTCAGGGAAAAATCACAGGGGAAATGATTAAGAGAGGAAATTGAGATGAAGGAATTCTAAAATGTAAAATGTAAGGAGAAAGGTTTGTTTGATGACAAGAGTCATCAGAGGAGGGATTGTTGGAGTGTGCCTTTAAATTAATATTAACATGAAAAGCTTGCAATATATTCTGTGATAATGCTGCATAGAAAAATTTGTTAATGTAGAAATTCATGTACGCGTTTGAAATGTGCCCACGGGAGTGGCCACGAATATATACGAAGACTAATAAAAACTAATTAATGATGTACTAATGTATGGTTCTGTATTAGCGTATCTTAATTAGAGTCATATATTAGGGGTTTGTTCATTAAATTACTAGGCCTTAGTGAGCAAGGGTCTGGGCCTAGCTGCCTGGTCTCATATTAAACTGTGTTTTTCAAACGTGCAATGTGCTGCTTTCCTGAAGGACACGAAGCTGCACTTTTCCAGAAGCTAGAGATATGTGTGTAGCTGTAGTAAATTCTTTCTAAATCAATCAATCAATCAATCATTCGCATTTATAAAGCGCGCTACTCACCCATTAAGGGTCTCAAGGCGCTGGGGGGGGGGGGGTCAGTGCTCAAAGAGCCAGGTCTTGAGCTGCCTCTGAAGGAGAGGTGATCAGGTATGGCGCGAAGGTGGCTGGGCAGAGAGTTCCAGGTCTTTGCTGCCATGAAAGAGAAGGATCTTCCTCCGGCGGTGGCTTTGCGGATGCGGGGGACGGCTGCCAGGGCTTGTCCGGTCGAGTGTAGCGTGCGCGGAGGAGTGTAGAAGGAGACGCGGTTGTTGATGAGTTTGGGTCCGAGGTTGTGCAATGCTTTGTGTGCATGGGTGAGGAGTCTGAAGGTGATCCTCTTGTTGACTGGGAGCCAGTGGAGTTTCTTCAAGTGTCCGGAGATGTGGTGGTGGTGGGGTATGTCCAGGATGAGTCGTGCGGCCGCGTTCTGGATCCGTTGAAGTTTCTTCTGCAGCTTGATGGTGATGCCGGCGTACAGAGTGTTCCCGTAGTCCAAGCGGCTGGTGACGAGGGCGTGGGTGACGGTCTTCCTGGTGTCGATGGGGATCCAGCGGAAGATCTTGCGGAGCATGCGGAGGGTGTTGAAGCATGCTGAGGTCACTGAGTTGACCTGTCTGGTCATGGAGAGGGATGAGTCCAGGATGAAGCCGAGGTTGCGTGCGTGGTTGGTGGGCTGGGGAGTGCTGCCTAGGGCGGGAGGCCACCAGGAGTCATCCCAGGTGGTGGGAGTAGGGCCGAGGATGAGGACCTCCGTTTTCTCTGTGTTCAGTTTCAGCCGGCTGTCTGTCATCCAGTTTGCTACTTCCTTCATACCGTCGTGTAGTCTGGTCCTTGCTGAGGTGGGGTTGTTGGTGAGGGATAAGATGAGCTGGGAGTCGTCGGCATAGGATATGAGGTCGAGTCCGTGTTTGCGTGCGATGTTCGCTAGGGGGGTCATGTAGACGTTGAAGAGAGTGGGGCTGAGGGAGGATCCTTGGGGTATGCCGCAGATGATCTCCGTGGCTGTAGATCTGAAGGGGGGGAGGCGGACTCTCTGGGTTCTTCCGGAGAGGAAGGAGATGATCCATTCCAGGGCCTTGCCTCTGATGCCGGCGTTGCTGAGGCGGCGTATTAGGGTACGGTGGCAGACAGTGTCGAAGGCCGCAGAGAGGTCCAGGAGTATGAGGGCCACGGTTTCTCCGTTGTCGGTCAAGGATCTGATGTCATCCGTGGCTGCGATGAGGGCGGTTTCGGTGCTGTGGTCAGCTCTGAAGCCGAACTGTGTGGGGTCGAGGGAGTCGTTGGCTTCCAGGGCGGTGGTGAGTTGGGCGTTGACGATTTTCTCAATCACTTTGGCGGGGAACGGCAGGAGAGAGATTGGCCGGAAGTTTTTGAGTTCGTGGGGTCTGCTGTAGGTTTCTTTAAGAGGGCGTTGAGCTCTGCGTGTTTCCAGCTCTCTGGGAAGGTGGCGGAGGTGAGAGATGCGTTGATGACGTCCCGGAGGTGGGGGGCGATGATGTTGTCGGCTTTGTTGTAGATGTGGTGTGGGCAGGGGTCGGATGGAGATCCAGAGTGGATCGAGTTCATGACGCGGGTGGTTTCCTCGGTGGTGGTTGGGGTCCAGGTGAGGATGGTGGTGTCGTTGGTGGTGGGTTCCAGTGGAGGGTTCGTGTTGTTTGTGGTGAAGCTGTTGTAGATGTCGGTGATCTTGTGGTGGAAGAAGGCTGCGAGGGAGTCGCAGAGGTCTTGTGAGGGAGGGATGGAGTTGTTTTCTGCGTCGGGGTTGGAGAGCTCTTTGATGATTCCAAATAGTTCTTTGCTGTTGTGGGCGTTGTTGTCGAGTCTGTTCTGGTAGGCTGTTTTTCGTGCGGCGCGGAGGTGTTGGTGGTGTTGGCGGGTGGCGTCCTTAAGGGCTGACATGTTCTCTTCGTTCTGGTTGAGGCGCCATGTCTTCTCGCGGGTGCGGCATTCTTTCTTGGAGTCCTTGAGGTCGGGGGTGAACCAGGAGTTTTTTTTGTGGTTATTGGTGTTAGCTTGGGTCTTCAGGGTGGCCAGGTGGGTGGCGCAGTCGGAGATCCAGCTCGTGAGGTTGTTGGCGGCTTCGTTGGGGTCTGTGGTGCTGGTGGGTTGTTTCTGAGCGAGGGTCGATGTGAGTTGTTCCATGGTGGTTCGATTCCATTGTCTTCTTGGTGGTTGCTGGGTGTGGTGGTGCACAGTGGTCTTCTTGAAGTTGAAGTGGACACAGCTGTGGTCCGACCAGGTGAGTCCGGTGGTGTGGCTGAAGGAGATGTGTTTGCTGGAGGAGAAGATGGGGTCGAGCGTATGTCCGGCGTGGTGGGTGGGGGTGTTGACTAGCTGTTTCAGTCCCAGGTTGGCAAGGTTGTCCCGTAAGGCCGTGGTGTTGTTGTCGGTGTGGTTCTCCAGGTGAAAGTTGAGGTCCCCTAGGAGGATGTAGTCGGTGGATGATAGTGCGTGAGGGTTGACAAAGTCTGCGATGTCTTCGCTGAACTTGGTCCGTGGTCCCGGTGGTCTGTACATGAGGGTGCCTCTGAGGGTGGTCTTGGGGTCGCTGTGGATCGCGAAGTGGAGGTGTTCGGCGTCGGGGAGTGAGATGTCGGTGTATGTCGAGATACGGATGGAGCTTTTGTGTGCGATGGCGATGCCTCCTCCGGTGCGGTTGGTGCAGTCTTTCCGGATGATTTTGTAGCCGTCGGGGATGGCTATGGCAATGTCGGGTGCCGAGGAGGGGTTCATCCAGGTCTCGGTGAGGAAGGCGATATCCGGGTTCGTTGAGTTGATGGGGTTCCACAGTTCGCTGGCGTGCCTGTGGGCGGATCGGGTGTTGACCAGGATGCAGTGGAGATTGCTTCTGGGGGAGTCGATTTTGACGGGAGCGGTGTGAGTCCGTAGACAGTTGAAGCGGCAGTTGCTGCAGGTAAAAGGGCCGTGGGTTCGTTTCGGGGTGGCGCAGTAGCAGCCCGGCGTGCGGCCGGGGTTGAGGCTGGCGAGGGTGGTGGAGTCGTAGGTTTGGCGGGGGTTGCGGGGGCCAGGGGTTTGGGCGCTGGGCGCGGTCCAGGCGCGGACGGGTGCAGACGGGCTTGCCTTAGGCGCTTCTTCGGCGCGCCAGTGGCGCGTCCGCTGCGCAGCCTCGCAGCGGCCGCCACTTAAGGGGGTAGCCTGGGAGGAGGGGTCAGCTGGGAGGCGTGAGGCGGGAGGGTAGGCGGAGCGGCGAAAGGCGGGAAAAAGCAGGAGAGCCGAGGAGCAGAAGGCGGGAAAAAACGGCGAGAAAAAGGCCTGAAAAAGGACGAGGCGGCCAAAAAGCGAGTGGGAAAAACAATCGAGGGGGAAAAAACGGCGAGTGGGGGCAGGAAGACACGGCGGACACAGTCACTCGGAGTACGAAAAGAAGAGGGGAGCGCGATCACACAGGGCAGCAGACACTCGGGGTACAGAAAGAAGAGGGGAGCGCGATCACACAGGGCAGCAGACACTCGGGGTACAGAAAGAAGAGGGGAGCGCGATCACACAGGGCAGCAGACACTCGGGGAACAATCAGGCAATCAGAAAACAGTCAACGGGCAAACAGGCAGAAGGCACACAGGAGCTGGTGGCGCTGCGGGGGCAGGGGAGCGACCTACCCTGGGGTCAAAGGTCGCTACCTCTGCCTCGCAGCGGCCACCATTTAAGGGGTTGGCCTGGGAGGAGGGGTCAGCTGGGAGGCGGGAGGCGGGAGGGTAGGCGGAGCGGCGAAAGGCGGGAAAAAGCGGGAGAGGCGAGGAGCAGAAGGCGGGAAAAAACGGCGAGAAAAAGGCCTGAAAAAGGACGAGGCGGCCAAAAAGCGAGTGGGAAAAACAGTCGAGGGGGAAAAAACGGCGAGTGGGGGCAGGAAGACACGGCGGACACAGTCACTCGGGGTACAAAAAGAAGAGGGGAGCGCGATCACACAGGGCAGCAGACACTCGGGGTACAGAAAGAAGAGGGGAGCGCGATCACACAGGGCAGCAGACACTCGGGTACAGAAAGAAGAGGGGAGCGCGATCACACAGGGCAGCAGACACTCGGGGTACAGAAAGAAGAGGGGAGCGCGATCACACAGGGCAGCAGACACTCGGGGAACAATCAGGCAATCAGAAAACAGTCAACGGGCAAACAGGCAGAAGGCACACAGGAGCTGGTGGCGCTGCGGGGGCAGGGGAGCGACCTACCCTGGGGTCAAAGGTCGCTCATGGGATTCGACTTGCTCAAGGAGACATTCTAGCTGAATGCAACAGTGTAATTCGTAACAGGTACAAGGTTGTCTAGACTAGGAGAAGGCAATGGGACTACTGACTGGAGCGTAAAGTGTAACTTTTCTTACCTGACATTCCTGCCGATGAAGACGTCAACAACGTGGGCCAATCGGATGCATGAGAACTGTGTTTCGTGGAAAATTCTAGTAAGGCACGTGGAGCATTATAGGACAGAGATAATGATGCACCAAAATTGATGCAATAGGGAATTAAGGGCTAGTTCGACAGTTTATATATAGCAGCGTGACCCGAGGAGAAATCGCCTATTCTTCACTGCCCCTTGCCATTCTACCGAGAAATTATTATACTTTGCCATTGTCCTTTTGAGACTATGCTGTTATTCTTCTTGATACTTTAACCATCCTCTATCTAAGTCCTTACCTGATACTTACTTCTCCTCCACATGAGGGAAGTACTTATTCTTAGCTATGCCACATTGAGACTTTGTCCTGTCCTTGCTGATGCTGAATTGACTGATGTCCTGAGGACTAAGACTGACGCTGATTGCTAAATCGTTGGAGGGGTAACTATCTGATGAGAATTGTAATTGTCTGTTTGCCTTTTCTTTCTGGTACCAACTGCTCTTTTGATAGAGGCCATAGTTAGATGTTTTCCAAACTTGTGTTTGCAAAATTGTTTTGCATGAAGCCCAACATGCTGATGCTAATTCGAAGTTAGTTAAGGAGTTCACTAAAATCTGACGCAAATAGACAAATGACAAGATTCTTGCTTTGTTGAATAATGTACTAATGATACTCTGCTAAAGTTGATTCATATTAACGTTGTGCTTCATTCTAAATGTTCATGATCTATTCTTTGATAAAGTTTTGCTCTGATTGCCAAGTCATAGTGGTTTTGATGTGCTTGTTGATATTGAAACTAATAAATATGATATTAGATTGTAACTAATAGGGAATAAATATCCTAACACTTACTAGATTTGTGTGGTTATTCATGGCTGAAAGGTCATGGTGTGTTCATTGTATTGATCTATATTAAATGTTATTGATTAGCTTGATTGATTAGTTATTGTGAATATTGATGGGGTCATTGACCTCTTGATTGTGATGCCAAAAAGATATCTTGTTCTGGGAAGTCTCCAAATGTGGTCAAAAGGTTCATCGGCCTGGGCGTGTCTCCTTGTAAGTTTACTTGTCAAGGTTCTGACGCGCTAACACTGTGCCAGCCTTAGCCACTGGGAAAGGGCAGAAATGCACCATCTACAAGGCATTTCTGTCCTCTCCCCCTGCGCTGGCACTAAAAATAGCTGCCTAGCACCAACACAATCATCCTTGCACCACAGTGCAAGGGTACCTGCACATAAACAATCGTTAATGGCATTTTCTTGTTCTATGTGTGCTGCAAGCAAAATGCAGCACACAAAGAAAAAGCAAAATAAAGGAGAAATAAAAGTATTTCTCCTTGTTGCTCTACTCTAATGCCACCCCTAGGGTGGAGATATCTTTTGGCGTTGCCTAAGATTAACGATTTCTCGTAAATCTGGGGCAGTGTCAACAGCAATGGGTGTTTCATGGAAACACCCACAGCAACACCTAATGCACGCCCATCTGTCGCAGACAACTGCGTCGGGCCCATATTTACAAAGCAGCATTAAGCCAGGCAAAGTGGCCAAGTGCTACTTTGTAAATGTGGAAATGGACACAGCGGGCTGGAGCATTGCTGAAAGTGACGCTCCGGTGGCACTAGGGGCTTGTAAATAAGCCCCTAAGTGTTTTTTATATTCTAGTGTAAGGTAATGTGGTACAGTGCAATGTGGTATGGTGCATCATATATTTTGTTATGGGGGAGTTGTAGGGTGTGTTAGCGATGGTGTGGTCAGGAGTAGCAGGTGTGATGTGGTGTAGGGTTCTGTTCTGTGACATGGTTTACTGGGGTGTCATGTTGGATGCTGTGAAGTGGATTTTGAGCAAAGAGGTTTGGTGTGATGTGGGCTTGGCTGTAAAGTTTAGTGTTGTGAAGTGTTGTTTCATGTGCTGTTTTCATGTGTTGAGTGAAGTCGTTATATTATGTATTCGAGTACTCGATGGAATAGTGTAGCATTGCTTCATATGCTTTGGATGTAGTGTGATTAGCAGCTGGTATTGTATGGTTTGGTATGCTGGTTTTTGTGTGATTTTTCAAAGTGGTGTATCGAGGTTAGGGGTGTATTTAATGGTGGTGTGGATGCAACAACTCTGCCGTGGTGCTATATACAATTGTATCTGATGTGAAATAGCGTTAATTGATGTGGGTCTGGTATCTGAAGTGTGCAATGGTGCGATATGAAATAGAATACATAGTTGTGTTGTTGTATGGTGTGATAGTGCCTCCATGTTCCCACTTCTGCTGAGGACGCTGGATAATTCAATAGTGCAATCACATTGCACAAGACAGGGGAAGCGAGGAAGTTCAACGAATCGAACTAAACATAAGAACATAGGTGCTGTGGACCTCTGCCATCCCACTGTTTTGCATCTGCGTTCGTGATTTATTGATACATCGTAAAATCGTAAGGCGTAGTAAATTCAATACAGAAATGCACTACGTGAGGAAAGGTCTATTGAAGTGCACCACATCAGATCAGTATTTATGGGTGACTGGCCATACTTGTACGTTATTTTAGGAACTTGAGGAACGAGTTCAAAATGTGAAATGAAAACTATGGTCATTTCCACTTCTTTGAAATGCTTGTTAGCTGTCAACCTTCGGCCTTTAAAATAGAGGTGGCATTTAATAAGGCTTTGCTGGGGGGTTATTACGGTTTTGCCATGCATAGCAGTCAATAAATGTTCAATCACCTTCAGTACGGGCTTTCAAGCAAGGTAATAGCGCAGGTGCATGTTCAGAACCAGAAAAGGGTTCTGGGAGATTGACCAAGGGATTGTTACTCATGCTTAAGATTCTTTGATAGGCGCCCACTGCATTGTGTGTATTATGTCACAAGTCAATAATAACACAAGTGAACTATATCGACCTTCCCGGTACATCACAAGCTAAGTATAGGTGGAGGTAAGAGTAATTATCGTGGTGACGTACGTAGTTGGTGTTGTAGTGAATGCAATATTAATACAGGGCGATATAATCGAGTTTGATATAATGAATTATAACTGCTTCTTTGGCCGTGTGTAATATGGTAAGATTGTGGATCCCGATAAATCTTTCTATTTGCTGACTATTTTCATGTGAATGTGGGGCATGTGTGTACTGCTTCTGTGGTGGGTTATCCGTGGGAATTTGTGCCTTCCCTCCCTCTACCAAATGGAAATCAGCTACGGGTGGTAACCTTCAACTGTGGTTGAACATGCGAGAAGTCGGGTTCAGGAGTGATGGTGTCAGGACGTCGGGCGTTACCTGACCTCAACTGTATCAATGGGTGCCTTTTACTTTAAGTGCTGTGGAACCACACCACCCCAAGCCCTCATCCTGGGTACCTAACTCAAGATAGGGAGGCAGAGCAATCTACTGCTGACCCAGGGAGATGCTGTGGGTTAGAAACTCAAATCTGAGCAGTGCACATCAATAAGAGTCAATAAATGAATGTACAGACTGTGCTTCTACTTTAGAAAGGAAAGTAGTTTAATATACACACAAATATGCACTACACATTATTTTACCCATTCTTCAGGTGAAATTACTAATTGGGATTCTTCAAAACAGGACCTTGTATAATAAACATGGTGAAAATCACATATCCCAAATATGTCTCATGTTGCCTCTTCTAGTTATTATGAGGTACCATGTGCCAGTTTGTTTACCAGCTGATCCTTCCCAGGAAACCAAGGAAAGAATACTCCATAGGGGCACCTCCCTCGGTGGGTAGGAGGGAGGCCCTAGCACACAAATGAGTAACATTCAGCCACTCTGCAATGCACCCAGGTCCATAGCAGCCCACTTTTGTAGGACGATCTTGACTGTGGGGATTGCACTTACGGTTTAGAGAGGTCAGAAGGTGCCCTGCTGATCCAATTCAAGCTAGGTTTTCAGCATTCTGTTGTTGCTGGACAGCCACAGACCTCAGGACCAGGAGCTAGGGACCTCCTGGCCTATAATATTTTATGACTATTATTTTCAGCCTTCTCATAGCCTTTGGTGTTACTACTTCTCTCTCCTTAGAGCACCAACGGCTTACTTCCAGACCCCTGGGTTCATCCTACTGCCCAGCCCTGGTGATCTTGCTTGGCAGCACCCCACAAGTCCTCCACAGCAAAGAACTCGCCTTGTCAGCACTCCAAAGCACTCACGTGTGCTGCCTCTCACATGGTAGATCTACACATCAGCAAGAGTCCACAGTGCCTAATCATTAAGGCACTGCAGCAGATTCAGTACAGAAGTGCACAGGACCCTCTCCATCAGGGTTCTCACGAACTTCACTCTTGACTAGTTATTATATCATATCATATCATTTCAATGGATCAATTGCACGGCGCCAAGGTCCTGAGGGCTTCAGGGCACTACGAAGATAGAATATGCCAGGCAGTTATTCAAATAAATGCATCTTTAACAATCTCAAAGATGTGAGAAGTTATAGTGTTTGCCTATGATCTTCCGAGAGTGAGTTTCATTAGAATCAAACAATGGGAGGAGAGTACTCTCCTCCAACTTCTTCACAGAAGATCAAAGAGATTTGTAGGGTCATAAGAAGTACATCTGTTTTATATAGACAACAGCAAAGGCATACAATGATTTCTGCATCCAGATGAGTGTTTTAAAGATAATCCTGGAGGCTACTCCAAGTCAGTAAGGGTTCTGACGGCTTCAGAGGAATGAGAGGTGTTTGGGAGATCAAGGGCTACCCTCACTGCAGAAAGTACAGCTTTTTAAAATTAGTTTCACAAGTGCCTGCTAACAGATCATAGCCTTAATCTAATTTGGAGTGAATTATTGCTCCTACAATGGTCACCATGTAAACCCTGGCTACATCATGTCTGTCTAAACTATTATTCGTTGATAACTGAAGCACCACCAGATCATAGTCAGTGTTAAAATTAATGTCCAAACTAGCATGAAGTTCATGCAATGGTTGGACATATATTTTAATAGGAAGTGGGGAGAAAATCAGCCCTGCAGAATGCAATGGCAAAGAATCTATGAATTCTGCTAGGCGTCAAGTACGCCCTGTGGAGAGTATAAAAATGATTGAGTCTAACCCTGGCATTGCACATGGCCTTACTCATATATTCTAGGATATGCTCCCAATCCTCATCTGGGATGTTAGCATCCAAATCCTCCTCCAATTGGGCTTTCAGTGACACCAAGGGTTGGTCAATGTCCTGTCTCAGCCTACGGTATAGACAAGTCACCGCTTTGTAGGTGCCTGCATCGGTTACCAGATATTGACAGCTGGCAGATGGACTTGGCTCCGACATACCTCACCCCCAGTGCTTTTGGACAGCTGTCGTGACCACCCTATGCAGGAGAAACTGACCTTATGGAAAGTTGTATTGTTAACTGAACTCTTCAAACAGGAGGAGGATCTCTGCTTTGAATAGATACTCCACAGTTATCACTCCATCCTCGATCCATCCCTCCAGTCAGTGCCAGTTCTCACCATGCGGCAATTCTCAGAGAAACTGCAACAGCAGGTCTGGAAAATGCGAGATTGAAATCTGTACCTTCTGTTGACTCCTGACCAAACAGCGTTGCAGAGTATGTGTCTCCCGGGTGTCAGACGACCTCCCGGCGTGGAACTCTAAGCACCAGTCATACCAATCTCTCCTCTGAGGGTTTGAAGGGGGGCACCTCCCTTCCCTACGTAAGCTGTCCAGCCACCCACTGGGTTAACCACTGTAGCTGCGCAGCCAGATAATACATTTTGAAGTCTGGCACCGCAAGACCGCCTGCCCTCGAAAGTCTCTGGAGAGTCGTTAGTGCTACTATGCAGTGTCCCATGCCCCATAGGAATCCCACGAGAATGGAATCTATGGTCCTGAAATAGGTCAGAGGAATCCACACCGGTAGTGCACCGAAAAATAGAGCAAACAGGGGAGAGCAATCTTCTTTAGGAGGGCTGCCCTACCCACCACTGATAGCAGCAATTTATGCCAAAACTCTGTGCTAGTCCTCAGCCTCTACCTACATTACCTTCCAGGAGGTAATGTAGGTAGGATTGCTCTACCTACATTACCTTCCAGGGGGTCTTCTGTTTTATGGTGCACGTGGACCCCAAGGTAGGGCAAGCAGCGAGGATCCCAAAGGAGGGGCCTTAAGCCCTCCGGAGGCAAGCCAGAGGGGTGCACCCAGAATATACTAAACTTATTTAAATTAACATGGAGACCCGACAGATTGCCAAAATGATCAAGAAAGTCACAAGCCCCATCCAGATCTGCCACCTCTTCCCATAGGAAAAGCAGGAGATCGTCCACCTAGAGGGTGATATAATACATCTGAATATGCACTGTCATGCCATGAAATCCATCTACCATTGTTGTTCACATTTTCTTGCAGGCATTTTTAAAGTTTTTAGTTATTTAGTGAAACAAGGTTGATATCTGTTGAATCTAAAATGCTTTGACTATTTATCTGGAGTGCACTCATCAGAAAAAGCAGTGAGTGTTTTATGGGACAAGTTCACCATGTTTCTAACACTACCATTCTCTGGCTCTTCCAGATTTTCCCTGTGGAGAACCTGAATAGGATTACCTACACCTACCTTTTTAATGTTACAATAAGGGGCCATCTTTGATTTAGCATGTTTTTACCAGTTTTTCCTCTCTTAAGCCGAATGTAAATAGATAATGATCTGAACATTAAGGAAGGGACATATTAAAACTGCCTTATTTTGCAGTCCAGGGTCAGCATCCAATCTAGGATTTTTCCTTTTTGTGGGTAAGTGACTAAGAGTTTGTTCACTCATGCATTAATGCCTTCCCTGAAAGTGTTTAAAGTCATTTGTAAAGTAACAGTACATCTGTAAACAACTAGAGGGTTGATTTAAGAAAAGTGGTGCTGCACCCAGTGCAGTGCCACTTCCCTTGCGCCCCTTGACGCCCCCTACCGCCACCATGTGTGCGCCATATTTAAAGAAAGGCGCACCACGGCGCAGGGCAGGGGGCTATAGCAATTCCTGACGCTATTGATGTACTCTGCAGGAGTAGCTCCAAAATGTTGTATTCAATGGGATGCCCCCTTTTAACACCTGCTCTGAGCAGGCATTAAAAGTGCCGAACAAAATGGCGCAAGGAAATCTCTCAGATTTCCTTGTGCCATTTTTTCACCCCCCCTAATGTGGGAACACCCCCCTTGCATAAATTATGCCTGGCACTGGCATAAGTGGTGGAAGGGTTTACAAAGTGGCGCTATGCATGCATTGCACCACTTTGTAAATGTGACACGTGTAAAAAGCCACTTAAGCGGCGCCTTAGCATCAACAAAGAGACACTATGGCAGCGCTAAGGTGGCACTAGGGCCTCTTAGATCAGGCCCTAGATGTCCTCACAAATCACCTCTAACTGGAAAAAGGCTGCAGCTGCTCCCTCTGCACTCACAACTGATCAATATCTTTTCAGATTATAAAGGCGGCTAACAGGAAGTACCATTGCCAATATCTTGATGGCCTCACATTAGGTGTTCACATCAGGAATACATATTGTAATTCAATCGAAATGCAGTGGTAAGGCTGCAATATCATTGTCAACTTTTAGCTTTCCTCTCAGATAATATACAAAATGAAGAATGCTGCTGCAGTTTTGCTTGCAAAACGTAAATATTACCACAGTGATAAAATGCAAGTGTGCAGTACCACTGTCCACATTTAGACGTCCCTGCAGAAATAATAATACATATTTCTACAGTTATATTCACAAGCACTGGTTTTGTTTAAACCCATGAAATGTAGCTGCTAGGCGTAGCATCATTTTCAGCATCTATAAGTCTTGGCAGGAATGATTTTGATACCGACACTCACTAACAACAACTATAGTTAGACACATTCAGTGGTACCAAGGTTGGCAGCTAGATCTCAAAGAAGAAACTACATATAAGAAAGAGTTTAATTTTCTGTGCCATCAAACAATCATTTGCAATTTCTGTGTTGCCATAGATGATCCATTAGAGATATCATATTTGATGTTGCTAATAATATGATCAAGAATGATTTGAGATGCTTATGTTAAGATTATGAGCAGCACATTAATTGAGTTATTGTTGCAGAGCTAGCCATCTAAGACATCTAAGTGTTTTTTCAAATTTCAAATGTTCTTGAAACGTTTATCTTATACAGTGCAGCCAAGATAACATACAAGTCTAAACTTATTCACTAATGGCTGTAGCAATACTATCATTCAATTCATTCTTGCAAACATGCAAAACATTACCATAACTCCTCCCCCCACCACTATGATGTGTTGTATAGATGAGAAGCCATCATATTGATCCTCTCTTAATGATATGATCTGATAAATTTTCTTTTATATGTCTATTCCCATTATGAACCCTTAAAAGTCTTAGGGCCAGTTGTAGAAACCGTTTTGCATGGCGCAAACTGCGAAAATCGCAGTCTGCACCATGCAAAACGGCCATCGCGATGCACATTCCCATTTTGCGAGTCTGTACCGACTCGCAAAATGGGAATGCGACTCACAAATAGGAAGGGGTGTTCCCTTCCTATTTGCGACTCGCACCGCAATGCAGAATTGCTTTGTGACCGCAAAAGCGGTCACAAAGCAATTCGCAGTTACCACCCACTTGAAGTGGGTGCTAACTCATTCGCAAAAGGGAAGGGGTCCCTATGGGACCCCTTCCCCTTTGTGAATGTCGCTAAAAATATTTGTTCAGAGCAGGCAGTGGTCCAATGGACCACTGCCTACTCTGAAAAAACGAAACCCAATGGTTTTGTTTTATTTTTGTATTGCAACTCGTTTTCCTTTAAGGAAAACGGGCTGCAATACAAAAAAAAAACTGCTTTATTGAAAAAGCAGTCACAGACATGGAGGTCTGCTGTCTCCAGCAGGCCACCATCCCTGTGAGTGCAGGGAATCTCAAGGGGATCGCAAATTGCAACCCACCTCATTAATATTAATGAGATGGGTCTTTGCGACCCCCTTGAGATTCGCAGAAAGTGTCTGAGACACCATTCTGCATACGATTTTGCAAATCGGAAATTGCGAGTCGCACCGACTCGCAATTTCCGATTCGCAAAATCTTTTTTTGCTACATCTGGCCCATAATGATCCGCCATACTGCTTGAAGATATACTCTTGATCATTCAGTCGGTGCGCTATTGTTTTGTTTGATCATACTCCAGAGCCAGTCTTTTCTTCTACATCATTCTTAACTCAGAGCTGCCAGTGTCAGAACAGATTTCTAGGATCATTGTGGTGTAGAAGGTTGACATGAGACACTTGAACAGACCACTTTTAGCTATTGTGCTACGTACAACAGAACACTTGATGAGCTTCCCTGCCTCTTAGACACAGCTTGTCAAGCAATGCTTTAGATGAATATCGTTGGAAATTGCCATCTTTTGCCTGGTGTATGCCCAGATATTTGATTCAACTGTTTTTGCTGGCTGTAGAAATCAGTGCACTTTACCACTGCCAACCAATGATAAAATGTCTGTGCTCCCCATTTTAACCTGCTGAAATTGGCACGGCAGTTAGCATACCCCTGACAAGCAGATTTAGCTTACCTATAAGTCCTTAGTATATGGTAGAAAGTGTACCGAGGGCATGTAACTTAATACAAGTGGACTTCAGCACCCATTGTGCTATCCACTATGATGACAGTGAAAACATGACTGAAGGCCTACCCTCTGTAGCCTGACTGTGCAGTTTTAAATTGCATATCTGGCCTGTCACTATAACCCCTTTTGATAGTCATAAGTCTTACTTTAAAATATGATTAAGACACTCCAAAGTGGTCCTTACTACCCACAAGTCAGGGTGCATGGTTTTTATAAGTAGACCATGTCCAAGTTTAAAGTAAAACATGTACTTGCAGTGGAAAGGCACTAAAAGCTATTTTCACTGTAGCAGGCTGGCTGTTCCATAGGAAGGCATTTGGATACAATATAAAATGTAATAATGTTACCTCTGGCTAGGAAGCAGCTATAAAGCAGCTATAAAATTAATACTAGGAGTTTTTAAAATATTTATTACAAGCTCAATTCACTAGTGAAGTTGGATTTGCCATATACATTTTGCAAACGGTACTTTTAGATAGTTACTCTTTACCTGCCTATAGCCCCTGGAAGCTCATTCGTATGAGCTCCAACAGCCACCTGGCAGCTGAATAGCCCCCTTTTTGAGGAATGATCCTACTGCCAGAGCAGGAACAAAGACCTTTGGTGTCAGAAGGTGTTGTTTTTAACCTTGACAGGAGGGCCTATGGGCTGGCCCAAGGACCTTGATTAACTTCAAAGAGGCCTACCATGTTAAAGGCAGATGCAGCTAGCACCTGGACCTGCCCCTTTATGTTTCCTCCTCAGTTAGGCAGGCACCATTCCCAGTGGGAGTGGAGCAGCCCTTGTAGATGATTTTGAGTGGTACACAGAGGAGGGGTTGCTGACTTCAAAGGAATCACCTCTGGGGTGGACACAGGAGCTCTGAACAGGGGAAGAAAGGTTCTCTCATCTTGGTTTTAAGTAAAGAGGTAATACTGTGGTATTGTTTGCAGCAGGGCACATAGGAAATGCAGCAAAGGTAGGTATGGTTACCCCAGGGAAGTTGCCAGATATAAACATGACATCCACAGTACCCTCCTCAGAACATTTTTTGGGCCTGTGAAAGAACAGAAGAGAACTAATCCTGCTGTCTGTGATCTGATAAGAGCTAGAAGACTGGATCTGCTGTCTGTGATCTGATAAGACCCTAGAAGACTGGATCTGCTCTCCCCCTTGTACCCAGGAAAAAAGTGCACTCCAAGGGTTACAAGGCTGACCTCTTGTCCAAGGCACAGGCACACAAGCTACAACAGGCATTTTCTGTAACTTCCCAGCTAACCAATAGCAGCTGGAGTGTAAGTTTATCTAAATGAATCAGGCCCAACATCTGAAGGCAAAACTTCTGACTGGGTCGAACCTGACATCTGTATCGGACCTGCACTCCATTGCGGTTGTCCTTAACATGACTCTGAGTACCGGTCAAGCACAACCAGATAAATGAGGATGCCCCTTAACACTTTTGGCGCTATTTTTAGATTTAAAATGTACCAATTCATTATTTTGTTTTCCCTTATTTGATTTTTGTAGTTTTAGATTCATTTTATTAAAACATTCTCTATTTTTAAAAATTGAGTTGTGATTTTTGTGTGTTGTGTTTTGACTTTATTACTGTTTTTGTACTGCGTAAACACTTTATACATTGCCTCTAAGTTAAGTCTGTCTGGTTTGTGTCATAGCTGCCATAGGATTGCGATTATGTTAATTGCGTGACTTTAGTGATTCACCATAACAAAGATGGTTATTAGTTCCTGAGGTGGGTACCTGCTCCCTCCTCCTAACAAATTCACCAATAGCTCACAGATTTTTTTCCCAGCTTGGAACTCACTTAAAAATGTTGTGTTGAAATGTGTTGAATTTCTGGTTTTCTTCCATTTGTCTGATAGCAATCACAGCGGTTTATGCCTAGCAAGTCCATTCAAACATCAGCTTCCCCACATTAACCACATCGGCTTCCCCACCTTAACCACCTTATACAATGAAACAACAATATGAAGGAATATGTGTGGATGTAGTTTTATCAGGCTGTGTGCTCTTTCTGACACCGAACACTTAACTCTTATCATTGGGCTGTCTAAACTCACCCTAGGGGTATTTATTATGTCAGATGATGAGCTGGCCTTCAGCAATGATTTTTGCATTCAAGCCCATTTCAGTTGTCTCTTTCCTACTCTCAAGACTCAGGTATAATATCCTATATTATGGAAAAATTGTTACATATATATATATTACACATATATATATATATTCAAGTATTCACTTATTTTTCCAGCTTCTCATGGATAATTGCCAGTGTTTCATACACACATCCTCCCCGCCAAATTACCTTTCTGAACAGTGCGCTTTCTTCACTGTTTCTATCGCCCGTTCCTCTGGCAGTCATATGATATAAAATTCTTTATTGGGTTAAAACCTTTAACCATAAAAGAGATACGTAAATAATAAAAACAACGTACAAGATGCCCAGCAGCCACATAAAATCATAATACACATTAAAAAACATATGAATCAATGGTGCTCTCTCTCCTATCTCTCTATATATATGCATACATATTACCCACTGATTGTTGACAGTAGGTAGTTATAGTTAGGACCATGTTTCCATAGAAAAAGCGTTTTTTGACTTGTCTTTATCTTTGGCACCGTTTGACGAATCTTCATGAAATTTTCAAAAAAAAGTGTGATTCTTGTTGCTCAAGTTTCGGGGTGATCTGTCAAGCGGGGGCCGAGAAAAAGGGGGCTAAAAAAACATTGTGTTTCCCATGTTAATTTCTTTAGACACGACTACAGGGCTAAAACCAATTAAAAAACAAAAAATTGAAAAATCTGTGAATGGATCCGCAGATTTTTCTGAGCTTTTGTTTCAAAAAACGCGGTCTCCTGTGATTTTTTTTATTTGCCCCCGGGTGGGCCATGTCCCGGGGGCATCATAGAGTTGGGGGCACATGGTGACCCCCTCCTTGGGCTTTAATAAGCCCCGGGGAACGCAATCTCCCCAGGGCAAATGTGCAATTAGGAGCAGGGGGCTTAAAATAAGTGGGGGAGGCCTCATGGCCTTCCCCACATCCCCGGGGACCACCACCTCCCTGGGGCTATCCATTTAAGTAATGCAAGGGGGCCTGTGGCCCCCACACCCCAGGGAACACCACCCCTCAGAGCAAAATCAAATTCCACTCCCTGGTTCAAAGCCTTAAAAAAATGGAAAGGGGGGTCCCATAGGACCACCAACCCCCGGGGCTATTCTCATTGCAGGGGGCCCACGCGGCCCCCCTCGTGGAGCCACTGATGGCCCGCGGGACCACCACTCCCCTGGGCCAGCTCCTGCTATGTCCCGGGGAGTGCCAATCCCCGGGACATAGCTGTTTGCTGTGGCTTAGCTGCAGCGCTGCAGCTGCAGTCAAGCCACAACAAACACTCTGCTGTTTGACAGCTGGACCTTTAAAGCAGGTTCCACTGTCAAACAGGAGATCTTTCATCTCTGTCTCCTGGACACATGGAGGGGCAGAGATGAAATGTTTCAGAAAGCATGGAGCTGCAGTCAAAACAGCTCCGTGCTTGCTGAAGCAATGGCACTGCAAGGGAAGCCTTATGGCTTCCCCTGAAGTGTCAGGTAGCCCAGAAAGGGATTTGTTTTTTTAAATAATAAAAATAAAAAATATATATATAAAGAGGGACCGCAGGGAGCTCCCTTGCAGTCTAATGGCTCCTTCGTAGTCCCACATAGCCCATAAAGGGTGTTTTATTTTTAAAAATACAAATAAATTAATTAATAAATAAATAGGGACTGCGGGGGGGGGGGCTTGAAGGCTCTCTCGCAGTCCCAGATAGCCCATAAAGGGCTAAATAAAAAAATAAAAAAAAGAAAGGCCATAGCTCAATATGAAGGTTGCAGATTTTCACACTAATCATTGGGGGTTCGAGTCCAGCTGGATTTTTTTTATTATTATTCTTTTTTAAATAATAAATATATTTTTTAATCTAAATTGTACACAAATATGTCATTGTAGGTTTATCTGACATAAACCCTAAAAAAAACTCTATCTCTCTCCCTCACTTTCTTTCTCTCTTTCTGTCTCTCTTTCAGTCAGTTTCTCCTTCTCACACACCCACTCGGACACTTACGTACCGACTCAGAGACCCACTCAGACAGTCCTCACCCACTCACAGACCCACTCAAACACTCACACACCCATTTACAGGCCCTCTGAGGCCCTTGTGCAGTCACTCACAGCCCCAGTCAGACCCTCACACATCTACTTAGACAGTTACCCACCCACTCACACACCCACTCACAGACCCACTGACACCCTTATGCACCCACTCACAGATCCACGCACACACTGACGGACCCACTAAAACACTGATGTTTGCACTCTCACACCCAGACAGACAATCTGGCAGCCACTATCGCTCCCAGATACGCCCTCTCACACCTATTCTTACACCCAGAGAGGTCACGGGCAACTCCTGCCATGAATGGCCAAAGGGCAATGTGCAGCAGGGGTCTGGGTGGTTAGGGAGGTTAGTAGCAGGGTCTGGCTGTGGTTGGATTAACATATAGTAATAAAAATTACTGTACCTTAAAAAAAGATAGACATTCACTGAAAAAACAATGATTACAAGGACGTTAAAGTTAAGAAATAAAACTAAAAACACATAGAAATTCACTCAAAAAAACAAAGGTTACAGGGACGTTATAGTTAGGCTCACATTTTAAATGTGCCAAACCTTAGAAATTCTCCAGTTATAGTTAGAGTTATCTCAACTAACTGTAACTCCTGCCCTAAGGTAACTATAACTCGCGCCCTCGGCATGCACTGGTAATTACCCACAAATTATAGCACTTATGACACCTTTGGTTACATCATTGATAATATCAATGTAATATTTGCAGTAAAAAAAATTACGAAAAAACTGTGCATTGGGGGGAGCGCAAGTTACCTTAGAGCATGAGTTATAGTTACTGGAGGTAACTCTAACTATAACTGGTGAATTTCTGTGGTTTGATACGGTTAAAATCTGAGCCTAACTATAACATCCCTGTCACCGTCATGCTTTTAAGTGAATATATATATATATATATATATATATATATATATATATATATATATACATATATATAGATATAGATATAAATATATGTAAATATATGTAAATATATACATATATATATAAACATGCTAAAATTCTTCAAGACAAGCGACAAGTAACTATAATGGACAGGGCTGCGAAACAATGCATCACAATTAATTGATTAAATAATCACAAATCATTCCTCATTATGATCGCAATTTGGATGCATTTAACAACATCCCAGCATACGTGCACTGATGGCAGCGACTGAATACAAACCAGAGCCTGTCTGCTTTGCCAAAGGGAGATTAGCACTCCTAAAAAAATGGGAATCAAATATTGCCTCCTAATGGGCACTTAACATTGGCAAAAGAACAGAAAATGAGTTGTTGATTGAAGGGGACAAGAATCACATGGACACACAGGCGAATGCCTAAGATAGGCAAAGGCGTGGGGAAAGCAACCAAATGATACACTGTGTTCAATCTCATACGAATCCGCAGAAATCTATGTTGATTATTAAGACCCAGAAAAGCTAGGGCTCGATATCTGGAGTTGATATAATCGTCACGTGATTTGTAACCATGCTCTTCGGGGTCCCCACGCGCTCTCTATCTTCCGGGCACATAGAAAGAAAGTTTTAATTTAACTGTGCGTTTGCACACAGAGAAGAGAGACGCGGGGTCACTATACAAATTTGATATATTCAGTTGAGGTGTTTTATGTATGCTAGCCAAGGTATTTTTAAAGCATTATCTAGCAGTGTAGGAGGCTGGACTGGCTTGTAGTGAGTACCAAGGGGTACTTGCACCTTGCACCAGGCCCAGTTATCCCTTATTAGTGTATAGGGGTGTCTAGCAGCTTAGGCTGATAGATAATGGTAGCTTAGCAGAGCAGCTTTGGCTGAACTAGGAGACGAGTGAAGCTCCTACAGTACCACTAGTGTCATATGCACAATATCATAAGAAAACACAATACACAGATATACTAAAAATAAAGGTACTTTATTTTTATGACAATATGCCAAAAGTATCTCAGTGAGTTCCCTCAGTATGAGGATAGCAAATAAACACAAGATATATGTACACAATACCAAAAATATGCAGTATAGTATTAGAGAACAGTGCAAACAATGTATAGTTACAATAGGATGCAATGGGGACACATAGGGATAGGGGCAACACAAACCATATACTCCAAAAGTGGAATGCGAACCACGAATGGACCCCAAACCTATGTGACTTTGTAGAGGGTCGCTGGGACTGTAAGAAAACAGTGAGGGTTAGAAAAATAGCCCACCCTAAGACCCTGAAAAGTGAGTGCAAAGTGCACTAAAGTTCCCCAAAAAGCACAGAAGTCGTGATAGGGGAATTCTGCAGGAAAGACCAAAACCAGCAATGCAACAACGATGGATTTCCAGACGAGGGTACCTGTGGAACAAGGGGACCAAGTCCAAAAGTCATGATCAAGTCGAGAGTGGGCAGATGCCCAGGAAATGCCAGCTGTGGTTGCAAAGAAGCTGCTACTGGACAGTAGAAGCTGAGGATTCTGCAAGAACGACAAGGGCTAGAAACTTCCCCTTTGGAGGATAGATGTCCCACGCCATGGAGAGTTGTGCAGAAGTGTATTCCTGCGGAAAGACCGTAAACAAGCCTTGCTAGCTGCAAAGCTTGCGGTTGGGATTTTTGGATGCTGCTGTGGCCCAGGAGGGACCAGGATGTCGCCAATTGCGTCAGGGGACAGAGGGGGCGTCCAGCAAGACAAGGAGCCCTCTCAGAAGCAGGCAGCACCCGCAGAAGTGCCAGAACAGGCACTACAAAGTGGAGTGAAACGGTGCTCACCTGAAGTTGCACAAAGGAGTCCCACGCCGCCAGAGGACAACTCAGGAGGTCGTGCAATGCAGGTTAGAGTGCCGTGGACCCAGGCTTGGCTGTGCACAAAGGATTCCCTCGGAAAGTGCACAGGAGCCGGAGTAGCTGCAAAACACGCGGTTCCCAGCAATGCAGTCTGGCGTGGGGAGGCAAGGACTTACCTCCACCAAACTTGGACTGAAGAGTCACTGGACGGTGGGAGTCACTTGGACAGAGTTGCTGGATTCAAGGGACCTCGCTCGTCATGCTGAGAGGAGACCCAGAGGACCGGTGATGCAGTTCTTTGGTGCCTGCGGTTGCAGGGGGACGATTCCGTCGACCCACGGGAGATTTCTTCGGAGCTTCTAGTGCAGAGAGGAGGCAGACTACCCCCACAGCATGCACCACCAGGAAAACAGTTGAGAAGGCGACAGGATCAGCGTTACAGAGTTGCAGTAGTCGTCTTCGCTACTTTGTTGCAGTTTTGCAGGCTTCCAGCGCGGTCAGCAGTCGATTCCTTGGCAGAAGGTGAAGAGAGAGATGCAGAGGAACTCGGATGAGCTCTTGCATTCGTTATCTAAGGTATTCCCCAAAGCAGAGACCCTAAATAGCCAGAAAAGAGGGTTTGGCTACTTAGGAGAGAGGATAGGCTAGCAACACCTGAAGGAGCCTATCAGAAGGAGTCTCTGACGTCACCTGCTGGCCCTGGCCACTCAGAGCAGTCCAGTGTGCCAGCAGCACCTCTGTTTCCAAGATGGCAGAGGTCTGGAGCATACTGGAGGAGCTCTGGGCACCTCCCAGGGGAGGTGCAGGTCAGGGGAGTGGTCACTCCCCTTTCCTTTGTCCAGTTTCACGCCAGAGCAGGGCTGAGGGGTCCCTGAACCGGAGTAGACTGGCTTATGCAGAAATGGGCACCATCTGTGCCCATGAAAGCATTTCCAGAGAATGGGGGAGGCTACTCCTCCCCTGCCTTAACACCTTATTCCAAAGGGAACTTTGTTCTGCCTTCCTGGGCCAAGCCTGGCTGGACCCCAGGAGGGCAGAAACCTGTCTGAGGGGTTGGCAGCAGCAGCAGCTGCAGTGAAACCCCTGAAAAGGCAGTTTGGCAGTCCCCAGGTCTGTGCTAGAGACCCGTAGGATCATGGGATTGTGCCAACAATGCCAGGATGGCATAGAGGGGGCAATTCCATGATCATAGACATGTTACATGGCCATATTCGGAGTTACCATTGTGAAGCTACACATAGGTAGTGACCTATATATAGTGCACACGTGTAATGGTGTCCCCGCACTCACAAAATCCAGGGGATTGGCCCTGAACAATGTGGGTGCACCTTGGCTAGGGCCAGGGTGCCCACACACTAAGTAACTTAGCACCCAACCTTTACCAGGTAAAGGTTAGACATTTAGGTAATTTATAAGTTACTTAAGTGCAGTGAAAAATGGCTGTGAAATAACTGAACGTTATTTCACTCAGGCTGCAGTGGCAGGCCTGTGTAAGAATTGTCAGAGCTCCCTATGGGTGGCAAAAGAAATGCTGCAGCCCATAGGGATCTCTTGGAACCCCAATACCCTGGGTACCTTAGTACCATATACTAGGGAATTATAAGGGTGTTCCAGTAAGCCAATATGAATTGGTTAAATTGGTCACTAGCCTGTTAGTGACAATTTGGAAAGAAATGAGAGAGCATAACCACTGAGGTTCTGATTAGCAGAGCCTCAGTGAGACAGTTAGTCATAACACAGGTAACAGATACAGGGCACACTTATGAGCACTGGGGCCCTGGCTGGCAGGGTCCCAGTGACACATACAACTAAAACAACATATATACAGTGAAATATGGGGGTAACATGCCAGGCAAGATGGTACTTTCCTACAAGCAGCATGTAATCAAGCAATATCAAACGATTGAACAAAGTCTCTTCCTTTGTCCAAATATTCAGCCAAAGGAGAAGGTGGCGTAACTTAATGTAGTCAGCTATATAATTCATACCCAACTTCAGATGACAGATATGTGTAGTAGTGCTCATAGGGACTGCTAGCAGCCTGTTCACAAACCCATTTTCCACCTGCTTTTTAGCATCAGATGCCTTGAGGTTTCAAACCCCTGCATCATTAGGTGCCATCAATAGTCATTTAGACTTATATACTACAACAAGTCCTTTAATGGGGTTGCTATCTAGTTTTGCAGCCTAAATAACAAAAGCCTCTACAGAGTTTGGAAAGGTGGGCACCCTATTTCTTACTATTGGATTCTACTGACCCTCATCATCAAACAGGACACCTATTTACAGAAACTTCTAGACAGGGGTCATTTTGGTTCAGTTATCATATAAAGCTTGTGTTTTTAATTTTTTGGGACCTAGAACCATTACATCAGTTTTAGATTGGTGAAGGGTGAGATCTAGATCATCTACAAAAAAACAAAATGTATCCACATGCCTCTGAATGCCAGGCAGAATCTGTGCAGCACTGCAACATATGCGTAGAGCATGCTGGTTTTTGGCAAAAGCCTGTCAGCCCGTCATAACCAAACCTTACAAGAAATGTATTGAGTCTGTTAATGTATAAGGTGAAAAAGGGGGTTAATAACACACCCCTGAAGAACCCCCCTAGTAATTGCAAAGGAATTGGTTGTACCACCACTGGTGTCATACCTAATATAACAGTCACCCCAGTATAACATTGCTTTAAATAGTTGACAATGCAATCCTCAACCCCGATGCCAGGCATCATCTTCCAGAGTTTAGAGGGACTGACATTGGCAAATGCTGAACTTAAGTCCTTAACCACCAAAAGCATGCTACTCTCCCTTTGGCTCAAAGTATTTGTTAATCAGTAGGTGAAGCTATAAGCCCTGCACAGAGGTCCCAAGGCCAGCTCTAAAGCCATGCTACAGGTCAGAGAAGATGTAATTTACTGTGGCCCATCCTGCCAACATGCCTAAGAGGAACCTGCCCATGATCTTGGCTGTAGAGCATACCTGGGTGCTCGGGCAATAACACTTTGGATCCCCTTTGCACTCCTTCTTGAATACGTGTACAATGGTTGCATGTGACCATGAAGCTGGAGAAACTGAGGTTACCTATAGCTTTCAAAATATTTGTAAGTAGATGAGCGCACAATAAATATATCACATGGAACCCAATGATGACTGTGTGCCTAGTCACTAAGGCAATTTTCTTGAGCTACCGGCACATCTTGAAGAATGATTACCAAGGGATCCAGTTACTCCTCCTTGTTTGTGTTGTTTACTACATGGTCCACCCTGGATGTTAAGTCACAGTAAACCCCTGTGCAGTGTGTCCTGTAGCTGTCAAGTGGAATTACAGCATCCAGCCCCATAGCATGACAGTCCTTAAAATGTGGAAAGTTAGTCCCCTGCCAGAAAGTCCTACAGTCTGTGCCGGCACTAGCTGCCAGGAGAGATTCACAGGACTCCTTTCTTCTTGGACTCTGTCTAACAACAGCGTACTAGCTCAGGAATTCTGCATGCTTGCTTAAGTGGCTTGACCAAAATACTGTGAGCGTTAGAGCATTGCTTATTGAACCATCTTGGATGTACAGTTTTTGAGGTTTGTGCAGGGCCATTTGTAGCTCCCTAACGGACTCACAAATTGTTAAGAAACAGGAGGTAATCCCAAGTAAGCAAGTAAGAAACTCAACATAGTTCTTGCTGATCAGATTATTCAACACTCTGTCTTTGTCTACTTGTTCTCTGGCAGTACTCCACTTGTTCCTTCATCAGTGGCTGAATCTCTACTCCCTCCCATAGAGCCACTTTGGTGGTCATCCTCATTTGATTGGCTTCATCTCTTGCCTCACTTCTTTCCAAAATGAATTACTTCTTCTCATGCCTCATTGTTTGGGCCTGAGTCCTTCTGAATCTACTTTCAGCAACAACTGTCAATGGCAGATGAGCTGTGATCATCCACGTAGCAGAGGACTTTTTCATTAGTGTTGTTATAACTAAATTAATGAACAATTAACACTGTCATAGATAGTGTGACAGTTGTGTGAGTCTTTTGCTGGCTAGAATCAAAGGTGGAAATTTCAGTCCACGAAAACGTTGCTGTATAAGTACGGTGCTACTTACAGGTTAAGAGAGGAAGCATCTCATGATCTACTGACTCCTCCTCTTGTTTGCTTTTGTAGGATCCGGAGGCCTCCAAAACGGCCCACACTCCCCCCGCCAGGAATACACGAGACGACAAGCTTTTCTCATTGGAAGAGGAATCTTTTATTTTTTTAAAAGACATATTTCAAAATAACTCATAACTTCAACAAGCCAAACATCAAATAGCAAGTATAGCAAGGTTAGTCAATAAAGAACACATTTTTATTTACATGTTACTGAGAAATTCTTGTGACCATAACCAATCTGACAGGATCCCTTCCTGTCCTGAACCACCATTTGGACCACACAGGTGACCCATGTCTCACCTGTATCCGTAGGAGGGACGGTTACCCTGACTACACGGTACCTTGTCCTCCAGTTTCGGGTTCCGCCCCCCCTCCAAACACCAATCAGCCCTAGGGTGTAATGGGGGGAGCCAAGAGCTGGAGCCCCATGTTCTCCCCCAGCGATCTGAGGTCTCTTACCCCCTGATCTGGTGTGTACATCCGCTGGTTGGCTCAGAACTTCAGGATCCTATCCCAGATGTCCTCCTGGGGGCCCCACCTTGGGGACCCCCTCCTATTATTTCTAGTCACATTTTTTATCTCAATTTCCAACTTCTTTCCAAACTACTAACATAAAGGAGAGGGTGGGTGGGACAATCGCGGGCTGCACGCAGGTCCGGCCGCCGCACACAGGAAAAGAAGGTCTAGCCTTCTTGGGGGGGCCTTTAAATAGCCCCCCACCAGTATGCGGCGGCCGGAACCAGCGCCCAGCGAATGTCGGCCCCACGCCATGCCCCCGCAGGATTGACTTCCGCCCTAACGCCTCGCGAGGCGTCAGGGCGGAAACCCGGCCGACCTCCAGCACCCCCGGCGAAAGGAAAGGGGGGAGTGCCCCAGGGCCATAGAGGCCCCATCTCCTAACGGGCCGCGCCCCCCCCCCACTGCGGTGCGGGCGCTTTTCCCTAGGATCCAGAGGCCTCCAAAACGGCCCACACTGTCCCCGCCAGGAATACACGAGACGACAAGCTTTTCTCGTTGGAAGAGGAATCTTTTATTTTTTTTAAAGACATATTTCAAAATAACTCATAACTTCAACAAGCCAAACATCAAATAGCAAGTATAGCAAGGTTAGTCAATAAAGAACACTTTTTTATTTACATGTTACTGAGAAATTCTTGTGACCATAACCAATCTGACAGGATCCCTTCCTGTCCTGAACCACCATTTGGACCACACAGGTGACCCATGTCTCACCTGTATCCGTAGGAGGGACGGTTACCCTGACTACACAGTACCTTGTCCTCCAGTTTCGGGTTCCGCCCCCCCCTCCAAACACCAATCAGCCCTGGGGTGTAATGGGGGGAGCCAAGAGCTGGAGCCCCATGTTCTCCCCCAGCGATCTGAGGTCTCTTACCCCCTGATCTGGTGTGTACATCCGCTGGTTGGCTCAGAACTTCAGGATCCTATCCCAGATGTCCTCCTGGGGGCCCCACCTTGGGGACCACCTCCTATTGTTTCTAGTCACATTTTTTATCTCAATTTCTGCCACAAGGGCGACCAGGGCCCAAAAGGTCCTTCGCCCTCCCCACCCAAAAAGAGGCTGCGGGCAAAACCCCACATGTCACGGATAAATTGGTCGGTCCCCTCGTCAAATAAATTAACCTGGTCGTTGTGAAACATGTGCGCGCCTTTCAGCAGTTTGTGGGGGATATTCCATAGGCGCCCAGGGCCCGGGCAGAGATTTGCCATCTCTGCATTAAGCCGGCGAACTGACACATTGATGGTTCGAGATCTTATCCCTGCCCCCCACTTCCGACGTGGTACCATGTGTGACCAGGCGAATGCTGCCCCTGGGAATTGCTTTGCCACTCTTGTGATTTCAAGGAATACCGTCTCCCTAAGTGTTTTTCAGCCTAAACGCACTAAATCGTTGCTCCCCAAGTGAATGATGATTAAATCCGGAGACTGCAGTCCCCCTCGACCACTCGCCAATTCGACCAAATGTTGCAGCTGGGTGATGCCTCCTCCGCCAATGCCGCACCACCGAAATGCCACGCTGTGCATGTCTGCCGGCTTCGACCCACGGAGCTGTTGCAACCGGTATGCCGCCCGACGGACAAATGAATGCCCCAATACCCAGACTACTCGCTGAGGCATTTGACTGAAAGAAAAGAAACATGCGCGTGAGACATCACCACCAAGCAACCCAGCCACTGCTACACCAAATCTGGCCTGATGTGACGCTTGTGACACTCTGAAGACCAACGACCTATGTTTTTTACCGCGGACGCTGGAAGGCCTGCTGCCGCCGCTACCGTGGCTGCGCCAATTCTAAAGGAATGGGATGAGTACCCTTTCTGATCCACCCCGATTGTTTTCAGGGTCAATTTAAAGACTTCTGCGAACTGGTAGCGTGACAGGCAGTCTCCGCTGGGGTGAATGAAAAAGGCCAGAGACTCTGTCATAGGGCGGACTGCAAGATAACTGTTTGTAAGTAACACAGGGCATATGGGGGAACCATGCGCCTCACAGAGTGTGATGCGTGTTCCTTTCTTCAGCTGGTCGGTCTTTGATTTACGCAACGTAAAGGATAGTGACCCATTGCATACCAGCACGTCTCTCTGCTGTAAGCCCCCTAAGTGGTCACCCTTGGAAGAGCCTACCAACTCGCTGATGCGGAAAGCCCCGTAAAAAGCCAAAGTGAAAGCTGCGGTGAAAAGCGCCACCTCGGCCGGGAAAGAGCAGACGGTGTGGAGCGCCCTCAAAATCCTTTCGAGCAGAGGGGGGTGACGGGACGCCTGGCATCAGAGCTACCTGGGGATCCCTTGGCCCACCCCATCAAGGCCTGTCTTATAATAAATGTATTCAGAGGCCTCTCCAATTTAAGTATTTTTGCGAAAAAACGTATCGCCGCCAAGTGGGCCTTCACGCATGACACAGGACGACCTAGGCTTTGCAAATGTTGTAGAAACGCCCCAACTGCAGGTTCAGAAAATGTATCTGCAATATGCCGCGAACGCAAAAATTGCCTGTAAAGGAAAAAACTGTTCTCATAAGCTGCTTTTGTGCGTGGAGCCAAGGATGACGCTACTAAGTCTGGGAGGGAGGGGCACCAATCTTCCACAGAGATTCTGGGAACTCCGTCATCTTCTCCTTCGCCTGGGGGTGATACCGCAAAAAATCCTGCATTAATGAACGAGACAATGCGTCAGCTGCGTTGTTATGCACACCAGGCACGTGCTTCGCTTTGAACGTGATGTTGTGCTGAAGACAAGCCAGAATCAGGTGTTTCAAAAGGCGCAAGACCAAAGGGCAGGAAGCCCCTTGGTGGTTGATAACTTTTACCACCGCCATGTTATCAGACCAGAAAATTACCACCCTGTTCCTGAACTCCCTTGCCCAGATGTTTACAGCGACCACAATTGGGAATAATTCCAGGAAAGCTATATTCTTGGTCCATCCCCATCTGACCCAATCTCTAGGCCAGTATGCCCTACACCACAGTGGGCCCAAAATTGCGCCGAAGCCTATGCTACCCGCGGAGTCAGTGTATAGGCCCAGCGTAGGGCTGGATATTGCTTTATGCGGCCAAATGACCGACCCGTTGAATGTCCTTAGGAACAGATCCCACAACCTTAGGTCGTCTCTAACCTCTCTAGACAGCCGGGTTTGGTGGTGTTTTTCTTTCAGCCCCGCCATTGAGCGAGCTATTGACCTGGAAAATGGGCGGCCCATTGGGATGATTCTCAGCGCAAAATTCAGCTGGCCCACCAGTACCTGAAGCTGCTGCAGGGTCACCTTTTCTTGAGACAATATAGCCCGAATGGCCAACAGCTTATCCAAAGGCAAGCGGCACTCTCCAGCCATGGAGTCAATTTCAATCCCCAGGAAAGTGATGCAAGTAGAGGGGCCGACCGTTTTTTCGGGCGCCAAAGGAACACCAAATTCTTCTAACAAAGCGATTAAAGCTTGAAGGGCCCATCTGCACCTGTCAGAATTAGGGGGTCCCAGAATCAGGAAATCATCCAGGTAATGAATGACCTCTCGGTGTCCCGTACGCTGCGAGAACACCCACTGAAGAAAGGAGCTGAATTGCTCAAAATAACTGCATGATATACTACAACCCATGGGCATGCATTGGTCGAAATAATACTCCCCCCTGAATTGAAAACCCAGCAGGTGGTAGTCCTCGGGGTGCACGGGAAGCAGACAGAAGGCAGACTCAATGTCGGTTTTTGCTAACATAGACCCCCGGCCCAGCGCCCTAACTTTATCTACCGCATTATCCACTGACGCATAACGGACCGAACAGAGCTGCGGATCGATGGCATCATTGACTGATGACCCCCGAGGGGCCGAAAGATTGTGGATCAATCTGAACTGACCTCTTCTTTTTTAGGAACCACCCCCAACGGGGAACACACAAAACCAGATAGCGGAGGGAACCTAAAAGGACCAGCAAGCCTGCCCAGGGACCTTTCCTTCTCCAGTTTCCTGGCAACTACTGCAGTGTTCTGTAAGGCGGATATTAGGTTCTTACAGTGATTTACAGGAGAAACATTAGGGGCGGGTATCCTGAAGCCAAAGGAGAAACCGTTAAGAAGTACTGAAGCTGAGTCCAAAGAAGGGTAAGCCTGCAACCAAGGGCGTAACGCTTCTAACCTGATCGGGGAGGGGAGAGGGGGGTCAATTTGATTGTTTACTGGGGTCCCGACCCCACTCTTTAGATTTCTTAATACATTTGGATTCAGGATGGGAAGGGTGTCCGCAAAAGGAACAGTTATGCTTGAATTTGCACGTTCCAGCGGGACATGAACATGTCTTTCTGTTAAACGCCCAGCACGACCCTTTCTTCTCACCGGACAACTGGGGCCGAAAGGGCTGCCTCCCTGGGACCTTGTTGTTAACGCATTCGAGCCACACATTTACCTCTGTTTGGTCCCACCCAATGGAAGGATCCTCTACTTTAGCCCAACGAAAATCCCTATTGTATTCTAACCAGGCCAACCCCCCATACGTGTGTTGAGCTTTCAATATCTTATTGGCATAATAAATCAAAGAGGTGCCCAACTCTGGTTTTTTCTCCAACAGGATTGACATAAAAACGTTAAAGCCAAACAGCCAATTTGTGATGCTCTCCTCTATTTTTGTCTTTCTTTCAACATAGGAAGAAGATTTAGGTTCCTTCTTCTTCACTTCAATCTCCCTTCTTTTTGCCCTTATTAATGAGAAAATGTCCACGAAGTACCCCTTCCAAATTTTTTCCCTTGTTTCTGTGCTAACGTGGGCGCCAGAAGTCAATACACGGTACTCAACCCATTACAGGCAACCATAAATGTGGTAATTGTAAAGCTTGCCCGAGAGCCATCGTGGGCAATGTATTCTCGTGGAAATGTACCAATTTCCAACTATCGGATATGACTAATTGTAAAACAGCCAATTGTATTTACTTAATCAGATGTCCCTGCCCTCTTCCTTATGTAGGAGAAACTGGAAGAGAAGTTAAAATTAGAATATTGGAGCATATCTCCAATATTCGAAATGGTAAAGAAAGTGCCCCGCTGGTTACACACTGGATACAGCATGGACATAAAATCGAAGACCTCTCCTGGACTGTCCTAGAAAAGATTAAGAACTCTGGACAGATAGAGGCTCATAAAATCCGGAAAAAGAGAGAAGTCTTCTGGATATTTACACTGGATAGCTGCGAAAAGGGATTGAACGAATATATTCCATGGGAAAATGCCATTATATAAGTGTACTTTCTATATAAACTAGAGTACGACTTTATTATAAATTATTTGCCATAATAAGTTAGATACTCTTTCTGGCAGTGTCTTTGTTAGTTACCATCATCTATATCATTATATATTAGAGTATACTTCACAGAACCATTTGAATTAATAATATCTTTTGAGTCCTGAATTACATTTCCAGAGTCAGTTGTCGATTGAGCCCATGGCTGGGTTTCATCTAATTTTTATTTCACTGATAAACGAACTGTTTATACACACATGTAGGTCTTTGACAACATCAATCTATAGATATTATTCTTGTAGTAAATGTATTAAATAGTATATAATTATCAGTTTGTCTTTATCGCTCCGGCGTCCTCGATATACTTCCAACATGGCGGCCGCGCCAGACCGTTTAATTCCCTACACTTTCGCAGTCTAGACATATTGGGAACCTACCCTACAGCCACATAAAAACGCTTACGAGCAGCGGCAGCTCACTCTAGTCAATAGACGCGGGAAGAGTAAACGCCGTGACCGGTATTTATCTTAAACCCTTAGTGTCCCTTTGTCTGTACTTGCGTCATATTCATCTTGCCATTATTACAATGTACAGTGCGAGCTACCTATAGGAAACAGTCTAATTATCTTGGCCCTTCTTCCCTCCCCCTTCCCCCTTCTTCCCCCCCCTTTTTTTGCTATCTGTAATAGTTTAGACTACTGTATCCAGGCATCCATATTCCGGGATTACATCATATTCAGAGAAGATTCTGAGGATTTATATACACCAAGAACGGATTATATGGACCTAAATTTAATAGCTGATATCAGCCAATATTTAGGTAAATTCCAGCACATATAAATAATAGTAATAATAATATATATTTATTTTATTGTCAATATATCACTATTAATCTATTAATCTATTTATCGAACTATTATGTGGTTCTTGTTACCCGTTTAGCTTATCCTTCTGCATAATAATTGACATCATCATGTTCTGCAATGAAGTAAAAACGTCCGGAAATTCCATTGCCTTATTAAAACGCTAGATAAGACTCTCCAAGTAAGGTCTTTCTTTACAAAAATTCATCACTTCTTTCATTATACACGCATTAAGTTGCATGTACCCACTTAAGGGATCTAAGGCTTGTCGGCAGGGCAATAGAAGGCACCCATTAATCATGATATGCTAACTATCGGGGTCCTTAGTTGCACTTGTCATGTACTACAGTAATTATCTTTATACGTGTCACTTTTATGTTTCTCAATCAAGTTATTTTAGTTTCTATTCTTTCACATTTTATATTTTATTATTAACAACACTATTTAAAGTCTTTGCTGACTTTTTTGGGCACGTATGCTTGATAAGATAACATGTCACCCTCAGTAGAGATATATAAGTCAAATATAAATAGGTGATCTACAGTTAACTAGCACGTTGATTTATGTAAATTATTATATAATTTTTTTATCAGATCCCTCGACTACAATATCAAAAAGTACATCACAAACCTATAATTAATTTGACCAGATGACTTGGCTGCTAAGACTAGAGCATCATTGAACAGTACCACTGGGAACGGTCCTGAGGAAGGTTGCCCACAATATTCTAAAATATCGAAACGCGCGTAGGCCTTCGGTCCCTACGGTACCTCTTGGACAGTACTATGTTAGCATTGTTTCCTCTTTTGTGTGTATCAGACTATTAATGTCAACACATTAGAATAATTGTTATATTCTTATTATCTAAAATTGTTCTAGCTCTATTATGTTACTTGGATTAGCCTCTCAATGTGTTGTTTCACTTGTAAATAAGACACGTGTATTCATTTGTATAAGTTTAGTGTGCATGTGGTATGCTTGATTTAGGTGCTTCGTATGTCTTCCTTCTTTTTTTGATTTAATGTATATATATTTTTTATTGATTGTATTATTATTGAACAATAAAATATTTGTATTCATAAAATAAGTTTATATCTAATTATGTAATAGGATCACTCTATCTGTGACTAAGCACCTAAGTATAGTAGCTTAATATCATGAGCATATATCTGGTCATTAATATATAGTTAGTATCATTTGAAACCATATTGTTGGTACGTGAAGATGATGGTATCTTCATGCCTATTTGAGTAGCTCCTATAGTAGTTTTTCCCTACAGTGGGCTGCCAGCTTACCTGGTCTGGATAATAACGAGTCTGTTGTCCCTTCCTTAGCCGGGATGTCCGGACCCGGAAGCTTGCTTGAGCTGGGCAGGACGTTCTGAATCGGTGGGGGTGATGAGAGACAAATGCTCGGTGCCAGGGCGACACACAGGCTATTATTCGAGGCCTGCAGAGAGTTTGAGGAGTGCGCTGCAACTAGGGAATCTACCTGGCGTTTTAAGTTTGCTACTGTGTTTTGCCAAGACACATCCGCCCCCCATGGTGTTGTGGGTGGTGGGGCGGCGGTAGCAGGAGCGGTAATACCGGCCAATAACTTAGACACTTCCATTAGCACCAATCTGGATGGCTCTTGATCTTGCGCCCGGGAATCAGGCAAGCCCACTGGCGGGGGAACCGACGGCGCAGGAACCGCTACCCCCTGGAGAGGGGAGGGTGATGGCCCGGGCTGAACTGTAGGTGCTAAGGCCACCAAGGATTTACGAATATCAGCTAGGACCCCTTCTATACCCTCGCCTGAAGGAGCCGTGGAGCCCGTGGTAAGAACTTGAGGCGCGGGGTGGCACTGTGAGCGGGGCCGCGGCAGCGGTCGCGATCAACTCTCCTGGAAGGCTAGCTGCTGCAGAGGGTGACAGAACGATGGTGGCCGGGACTGCTGCGGGGGGCGTTAGAACGATTGTGGCCGGCACCTGCACTTTACCATTCCTTCTGCGCTTAACCGGGGGGAAAGCCGCGCTGGGGGCCACGTGGGATCGTTTTGGGAGGGAACCCCTAACTTTGCCCCCGACCATCTCGGGACACTCACTACCCTCACTGGTGTCCTCGCTCCCCAATTTTTCTAAGACTAATCTTAGCAGCTGGGATAATTCTGGGTCACGCCCATTCCCTTTCTGAGTGCTAGCCTTCTTAGGTGGCATGCCGGACTACAGGGAGGGGCACTATCCTGAGGCAAACTGCTAAAGGCTAATTAACCACTAGTATAACCCCCTTTTTTTATTTTTTTATTTTTTTGATGAACCTGAAAAAAATGTAAATACAACAGTGTCAAAGACAAGGATTAAACAGATAACCCTCCATGAATGCTTTTACCTCCTGACAACCAGCCTAAACATGTGTGTCACCAAACACATTTTTTTTTTTTTTTTAAACAAAGGCTAAACCTGAGAAAGCCCCTAGGTACAACCCAGCTTTAAAGTTTTTTCCCCTCAACTGCTGCTCAACTCTTAGTGAAACACATTGCCCTAGCAGCAAGACAGCCGAGGGTCACACTATGACTTTATATTTTATTTATTTGTATATATATATATATATATATATTTATTTTTTTAAAGAAAGCCTCAAGCACCTCCACCGGGTAATGTTGCTGCCCCTGTGTTAAAATGGAGTCAGCCGAGTATGCCACATATTGTCCGAAGGCACTCCAACCAAAAAAACCCACGCCGCGCGTCATAAAATAAACTGCATGCGTTTTTATATCCGCGCTCGGTAAACGCGGTGTTTACGGCGCAAATCGCCTAAGTGGCCAAACTACCCTTTGTAAAAAACTTGGGCTCCCGCTGCAACACACGGCCCAGACGGGACCCAAAAACCCACCACAATTCTTTTATACGCGCGATCAGGCCAGCAAGAAACGCGACCGAAGAAAACCACTCGTCTCCTGTTAACACGCAAAATTTAGGCACGAACCCTCGCACTCTCAAATCTAGCTGATGGTTTATATATTTTCTGCCTGAGCTACGAGCGCTCCCCCTATGTGTCCGCCCGCAAACCCGACCCCTATCTGCAGCGCCAAAATTGCTCTCCTACACCCCAGCGCGCACAAGCCTCCGACGCGCTAAACTCACCTCAGTTGGGCAACACTTCTATCCCGGTCTGCCAAGGAATCCAGGCGCCGAACTGAAGGCAAGAACAGGAACCGAAGGCAGGAACAGGAACCAGCAACAATCGCGGGCTGCACGTAGGTCCGGCCGCCGCACACAGGAAAAGAAGGTCTAGCCTTCTTGGGGGGGCCTTTAAATAGCCCCCCACCAGTATGCGGCAGCCGGAACCAGCGCCCAGTGAACGTCGGCCCCACGCCATGCCCCCAGCAGGATTGACTTCCGCCCTAACGCCTCGTGAGGCGTCAGAGTGGAAACCCGGCCGACCTCCAGCACCCCCGGCGAAAGGAAAGGGGGGAGTGCCCCAGGGCCTTGGAGGCCCCGTCTCCTAACGGGCTGCGCCCCCCCCACTGCGGTGCGGGCGCTTTTCCCTTGTAGTGAGAATGTTTCTGGCTGATCTATCGGGTAGTTTCCTGTATAAGAAGTGATCCACTTTTTGAGCTCTGCTCCTTTTGTGATGATGATTTTGATAGTTAGGCATTTTTTGCTCACAGCAGCATCAGTATACTATGTTTGGTAGGAATTACACCCATGACGCATGAGTTACAGTTCAATGTATGGTCTGCCTGAATACTGAGGACTTTAAGTTCTTGTTACACTTATTTCTGGTGAATATTACTGATAAATCATTTGAGTCTTCTCATGAAACAAATTAGTTTCTCCTTGGCCCATGCTCTAGGGATAATTAATGTTTACCCAAATTTATAATCTGTCTATTGAGTACTCTTGAGTATAATTCAATTTTGTCTTGCTCAATTAACAATCCTTTAATGAGTGAACTAGGATAATTTATGTAATTTTCTAACATATTCTTGATATTTTTCATTTAACTGCATACTGTGAAAGAAATTGATTGAATTGGGAATTCATATTTAATGAATTTATGAATGGGGATATTCTCTGCATAGTTAATGCAAACTACATTTGTGAATGTATGCAAGTACAAAAGGAATTTGTGATAATCTGCACTTAATGAGGCTAATGTACACGTTGTATGCGATTTTGCGATCATGTGTGATCTATTATATAATTGACTTGAGGTGAATGTGTATATATTGTTAAGGAAATTAAGGGAACTATTTCAGTAGCCCTTGTGCAAATTATGAATTGGGCCATTGGGACAATGTTAGAGAATATGCTATCAACACGATTTTGGTGATTAAATATGAATGTAACTGGAACGCTTTTGAATGTCTGATTGGATAATGAGGCAAAGTGTAAGACTGTGTATTTTGTGTACTTCTGGCATAACAATACAGTGCTGATGATGGTACCGGTAAGATGTTAAGGGGACTGAAAAAGTTGGCATATCATCAATTGGGTCAATCTATATGAATCATCTTAAGCATTTTCATTGTATATGCGATGTGTTGAAGGGCCGAACAATGTGTTTTCATATATTTGTTGTCCTATATAGATGACTTGTTAGTTGCAAATAAGACGTTTGTTATTTTGTGGCCAGCATGTCTCTACTTACTTCCAAAATCATGAAATAACTGTGTATCTGGAGTTGTGTGGGTAGTCAAAATAATTTAGCGGAAACGAACATATACATTTTCTTCTGAGATGCTCTTTATGTTGGTGATATATATATGACCAAACTCCTGTGTGTATATTGGGTAGACTCTGTTCATGGTAAAGTATTTACAGTAAAGCATGATGAACCCATTAGGAAGCCAGTTAAGGTTGTTGTATATCAGAATACATACATAGAAAAACTGTTTGTCTTAAAAATCATGCCTGAAATATTGTTTACAAAAATATTTTCCCATTGGTCGTAGATTGTCTATCATTAACTTTACTGCGGTGATATTTTTGTAAAAAAAGTTTGTGAAAAGATATTTATTTCAGACAATGATCTGAAAACAATATCCTGGTACCAGACTCCGAGATCGGGATGTCAAACTCTCCCATCTTCAGAATATGTGGAGCACCAGTGTGCAGATGATATTTCTGTCAATTTTTGGCGGAGAGCTCTTCACTTACTCCCCTAAATTAAGCCCAAGTCTTGCAATGGTGGTCTTTCATGGTGCTGCTGCTTCTGACTATGACAGTATTACTAAAGATTGCATGATCAGTACTGGACTCATAATGGCAAACTTTTAAAAGCTTGCAATATTGGTAATGACAATAATGGTGACTTGGGTTACAAAACTTACATTGTGGTACTAAGATACATAGGAACTGAGATACAGAGGCCTATATCTTAGTAACACCAGAGACAGTAAATTAGTTACTAAGGCATGAACTACGAACCAGTTGCATTGCTGGTGAATGGGTTTCTACGGCTTGCACAAACAGCACTAGCACTGGTGGTGACAGAAGTGTTATGCTGGGCCCTGGATTACCTGCACTGTTGCTGACTGGGTTTCTAACCATGTCACCAGGGTATTGTCACTGATTTGGTCTCAGTAAATGCACCACTACCCAAGGAGTGGATTAAACACGATGTGGCTGTATATTCATCTGTTTTAAAATGTATAATGTTTCATTGTCTTGGGTACAGTTGGTGAATTTATCTATTGCTCTTGATTTTTTTATTCCATTAAGAGTATACAAGAACCCCGTTTATCGCACTGTTGGTAAAATCTCAATGTTACAGTGAGTTGCGACGTTAAAATGTGTCCTGCTTGGACTTTTCCTAGAACTAAAGTGGAAAGCAGATCCGAACACTGCAAATAGAGGTCAAATAAATGTTCCACCGTCCAAACAAGGATCTTCACTGGTCACTTAATTTATAAGAGTATGAGAGGTGGTGCCCAAAGCTGTGCTCAAATGGCCGTGGCTGGCACTATTAAATGATTAAATGTAATCGTGCCAGATACTAAGGGTGGTAGCATTGAAACCACTCCAGGTCTCTTTAATCCACTGCAAGGCATTCCCTGCCTCTTCATCTCACTCTTGTGGGCGCCTGCTTTCTCTCTTTGTGATGGTTTTTCTGCCTTTCTCTTACTCCTTCTTTCCTCAATGTGTGTTTTTCCCTCTGCTGCTCTCGCGTAAAGCCTGAAGCCTGAAGAATTAAAGTAATAACGGTTACAGCACAAGACCTAAAAGGACATGAAATATGCAACTTATTTGTTGAAGAACTAAGTGACCTGCTGAATAAGTAGAGAATACAATTTCATCAGTGCGCTGATGACACGCAGATCTACCTAGAGATCAATAGCATCGACGGGACAGAACTGATACCACAGTAAGAATCGTGTTATTGGTGCACAGTTGATAATGGTGTCTCGGGATGAGACAAAGATACTACTAGAAATCAGTAGAGATCAAGTGAGAGAACTGGTAACATGGTACGTTATGGGTGCCCAAATGTCTACGGGCACGGGCCTAATGATATTCGCGATTTTGTCAAGCCGATTCACTGCAACGGGCATGTGGTTGGACAACAGTTGGTTGCCCAAGATGAACCCAGCGGAAATGTACGACAGCAGCTCATAAGCACATTTTTCCACTTGGCCTTGATGGGCCAAGCAAAGATGGATAAATCCTCGAGAAAATAGATTGCATTTATCTTTTGGAACTGCGGGCTGTTTTCAGTCACTCAGCAGGAAATGAAAAAGTTGATTTAATCTTTTTTTCAGGGAAAATATAGACTGTTTATAAAACGCAACCACATAATCGTATTTGCATTTCCCTCTGCAATTTTCTAATCATATTACCTTTATCTTAACTAGAAGATACAAAAATAAAATGAATGTTAGCATTAGAATCATTCTGTTTTCCGGTCCACCAGAGGCAGCAGGATGTGAAGGACTGTACTGTAAGTGCTCGTGTTTATGACAAGCCTATTCAGAAAAGCAATGTATTCGTGCATAGGGCTACTTTCTACAATTACAGGATGCGCTGTATCCGCGAGACGAGAGTGTTATCCAGGCACTGTGAACATCTCTCAGACCCTCATTGGGGCGGTAAGTTCCAATGTATGTTTTGAGTTTTACATGTTTTCTCACACTCGGTATATCCCTGGTGCAACTAAATAAAAACCTATTCGCTGTTAAATTTCGACAAGTCAAATCAGCAGAAATTTAATGGGATAAAAACGCCTGGTAACTTTGAGACATGCAGATCAAATCAAATCAAAAACATTTATAAAGCGCACAACTCACCCGTGAGGGTCTCAAGGTGCTAGGGGAAGCTAGGGGAGCTGCCTCCGGAATGCAGAGGTTTGTGCAGTAAGCCCCCAAATCTGCACGTTATGCATCCACCCCAGGGGCAAAACTGGGCATCGCTGATAAATTAGCGCATCCGAAAGAAGTCCAAGCACCTCAGCGTTACAATAATTATCCCATCATAGAGAGGGTCAACTGGTAATGAGGCCTGCATGTATTTGCCTTGACCCTTAACGCACAACATCTTTCAAGTTTCCAACCATGATCCAGGAAATTCCATACGTTTCAAAGGCACAGTACGTGCCTTATTTACATTAAGCACTTTTTATGGGTGAGTGAGGTTTCCCAATGTATTACACAGTACCCAAATATGAATCTTTTGCCTCTAACTGTTGTCTCAAATAAGGTTTCCAACTCTCCATACCTATTCGGAACATAGCAGGGCTGTCGGAATCAAATGCGATAATATGATCTAAGCGCCGAAATAGAAATACATTAATCTCAATCGTTTCTAAACCTCTCGGGGCTCACGTGTATACTTGCCCAGCCATTTCTGTGGTTACGCAGCCCAGAACGCAGATATGCACGTTAAACGGGTTTTAATAACGATACGTGCGCTAACTTCCGTTCCTGTGTGTTTTTATCACACACTGGAAGCAAACCTGCAAGCTGTGACTCACTGCTTTGGCAAGATTTGTGATAGGTGATCATCGGATTTTAACGATGCGGTAATTATCGCACCTAAACCCGGCCACGCCTTTTTAGGCCTTGAATGCTGAATTGTAATTGTATTTATGTAGCGCATACCACCCCTGACGAGGCGTTCGGTTAAAATTCTACTAATGTGCCACACATTTTAGAGAAGATTTACATCCCTCTCCTTGTATAATTTCAGGAAAGAGACCGCGCGTTTGGTGTACAAAGCTGCAAATTGTTCTGCTTAAGTATTATTTTCCAAGTAATCGCTACTGCTTAACATGTTAATATGTGCGCAAACGTGAAGTAATTGTTTCCAAAAGCAATGTCTAAGAAGTGTGGTACTCCCTCAAGTATCCTTGGCATCCCCAAGGCTTTTTTTATTTGCACTGCAATCAATTTACACGAAGTGCTGTTTTAAAAGTTAATGATGCTTAATCTTCCAAACGTGTCCAACTTTCACTGTTTCCCACAAAACTTTGCAAAGAACGTGTATTTCACTCTGCCAACATGGCCACAGAATGTCAAAACTTTGCGTAGCCCAACTACAAATTGATCTCATTAGGATGTTTGGAGATGTTAATGTTGCCTAACGTCTTTAAATGAGGCACATTATAAATCATTTACATTCAAGTATTGTCTCTAAAATAGTGTTCATACCCTTAACACATCTGAAACATGTTAAGGCTTTTTGGCGACCACCATGCAAAGTATTCACATTAGTAGTTGTTTATTGATTTGTCAGAAACTTTGCTAATAGGCATATATCACAATCTTCCGTAGTCCAAAAATCACTTTGGTTTTTGAAGTACAATCGGCAAATTCTTCACTTTACTTTATTTTCAGTACTGTTAAAGCCAGGGACGCCATTTAGTTGTCACCAGGGGACCCCTGCCTTGTGACCCCTGGCTCTGCATTTGCGACCCCTGACCGCAGAAGTGGCAAAATCAGTGTCAGGAACAATGGGCAGCTCGCCCTGATGGTCATTTTTTGGAGCTACAATTTCCGTGTTTTTAAATCTTTTTTATTACAGTAGGAGTGAATATTAATATTCAATATTATTATAATAAAAATGGAGTCCAATTTGCTGGAATGTGAAACTTCCTGACCGCTGAGGTAAGTAACAAATACTTGTTAATATGTGTTGTGTGCATGTGTGCATATGAGAGCATATTTGTGCGAGTGTCTGTATATGTAAGCATCGTGTATGTATATGTAAGCATGTGTGTGAGTGAAAGTAAAGGTCAAATGGTGTGTGATGTCACTTCCGCTGCCCCTAGCCTTTTGGTGAATTGACGTTCATGGTTAAAGTTACAAATTATTTCAAACAATTTCTCAAATGCAAATACATGTATGCTAAATGCAGTATCAATACTTTCCCTACTCCCTCCGCATATGCTGAACTTTCCACAATTTCCATCCTGCCGATAATTGACAATAAGACCTTCATTTAAAATAGGTCAGCGTTGGCACATCTGCCACAAAATGTCAGATGGCCTTTCTGCCAAACTCCCAAGGCCTCTGCCTCTTTAATAGATGAGGAGGTCTGTGTTGCTGACAGAAGAGCCTCAGTCTATTGCGTCATAGGAAACACGTTCACTGATGGCCTGCTGTCACTCAGCTCCCGGCTCACAAGGCATCGGAACGTCTGGGCACCCTTTTTAGGGAGGGTTTCTGACTCTTGCCTACTGTGTTTCTGCATAGTTGGACAGTGCCTTCCACTGAATCAAGGATAGTGGATTTGAATGGCCAAGGCGGGTAGCGTAAGGCTCCTAATGTCCTCAAACCAACATTCACACTTTGGCAAGACATGCAAGGATGTGGTTTTGGGTAACGTTGACATATGAGAATAAGCCAATCCACCTCCTCTCTGGGCAAGACAGGGAGCTAACACTAACCACTCCCACCCAGGCACATACCTCCTACCCACCCTCCCTTGGGCAAAACGGGAGGCGAAACAAAGACATCACCCTACCCCTGACAAGGTGGAGGGGGAAATGCACACCCAGCCTTGGCAAAGGCAGCACTTAAAGACCCTAAAAATCAATGAAATTCCCTGAAAAAACTAAAGTTAAAGAAGAGTTATGGTTGATAGCGTATGATACTGGCTACAGCACAAAAGCTATAAAGGGATTCCATGTGTAATGTATTTGATGAAGAACAGTCACTCACTGCACAGAATACCATTTCCTCAGTATGTTGGTGACACCTGAATCTACATAGAGATCAATAGTAAAACTAGCCCTTGAACATTGGCCACCTATTTATCAGAGACAACAAATATTATTTCAAAATTAAACTGAAACAAGAACGCAAAACTGAATTTTTGCTCTTATTCACAAAACCCATCCCAGAAGTCCCAAATGCATTGGCTGATAAAGTAAAACCTATTGGTTTGCTGCACCAGTAACAATAGCCAAACCACTAACCTTCATGCTAGTCTCCAGGCTCCACTTAAACTAACACACAGTGTGGGACTGGGACAAAAAATAGGCCCGGGCATCAAAATAAAACAGGCCCCTATTTCGAACTCGATAGCTAAAAGTGGCCCATTTGTGCAACTTGTAAAGACACACTTTATAAGTGTTGTATATGGTATGGAGGCAATATGGATCCGAGCCTGCTGCATACAATGTTTCTCCTAATATCAGGTGAATGAGCATTAAAAAACCGTCCCAGCTGATAATAAATCCGGTCCATAAACAGCCAAAAAACAGACAACATACCGATCTGTCAGTCCCCCACGGGCATTGCCGGAGTGTACTAACAGCCAGCCCGACCCTGCTAACTCATAAACAATTTAACAAACATTACCCTCATGCACGTGTCCCCCGTGCGGACTTTGAATGTTAGAATCCTGTTTGCCGTGGATTCTGAAGAGGCCGAGGAGCAGGAGAGGGGAAGGAGATAATGTGGGCGCCTTTGGAAGTTTCCTCTTGGTGGCTGACCAATTTCAGGAATTCATCAATAAACTTGACTTTTACTTACCTGAGCACTGCATCATTATTGTAACAGAGACCTTTAATTTCAAAGATGCATCTAAAAATTGCTGTCTAACCACTAGTCCACTGCTGGATTGAGTGTGGAGAGCAACACTAAGACATCAACATAAAGCTTGCTCCAAACTCATCAAGGCAGTGGTACATACTCCAAATCCTCATGTATGTGGTCTGGAAACGTGACCACCTCACCCCGTTTCTTGCATTTCATAACTGGCTCCCCGTGGAGTTATGCAACATCTACAAGCCGCAGGGAGGTGAGTGCTGGCTGAGCTGGTTCTCATGCACTGGACTCAGTCGTGCACCAGGCCATGTGGTGGCCCCCACAGTGCCTGGTTTTATCTCCCCTTTACGGTCAGGAACTCATAAAGCAAAATTCTTGTTGTGGTGCACAATTTCCATCTACGATTTTTTCATAATATACATTGTTGCAGTTATTTACAATTTTTCTTTTATGGATGAATATACCTTATGATTTGTTCCAGTTTTGTATGTATGTTTCTTTCATATGGAGAAATAGTTTTCCCTCATTTTTCCAACATGCAAGCCATCAGTCCTCCACCACCTTTTCTACAGACAGCTGGCGAGCCCCCCCATAGCTTGGGAGGAATAGTTCAGAGCTTTGAATGCATTTTCAGGTGCCATTAATAGTTTTACGTTCAAACCAGAAACAAAGCAATGGCATCTGAACACTCCCTGGGCACTGAAGGCCAAGATGTTCTCACACATTTACCGACCCTCACCAGAAGATGTTGAGGATGAAACTGATGGGTATGAAATAGCATTGAATAAACTGGATAAACGTTTTTGTAAACCTCCCAATTTAATTGTCAGGAGACATACAATTTTCTCAAGGTAAAAGTCATCTGGTGAATTGATTGATGCATATGTTGTATCTTTACAGGTTTTGGCTGCCATTTGTCAATTTGGTGCTTTCACTGACCATCTTATTAGGAACCAGTTTGTAACAAGATGTTAGAATAAAAAGATCCAGGAAAGGCAATTGACATGTAGGCATCCTTCACTTGATGAAGTTGTGGACATTGCCAACAACATCCAGGACTCAAAAAATGTATGTTAATAAACTCAGCAAAGTCACAGAGAAAGCTGTTTTTATGCTCAAAGCAAATAAAACAGCTCACAACAAATTTGTGGATATAAAGAAGAACTAAGGAGGGTTTAGTGCTTGTTATCATTGTGGATCCAAATTTCACTTTGCTTCCTTTAAACATTGTCCAGCATTACATAAAGAATGCATCAAGTGTGGCACTTCTGGCTACTTTGTTAGAGTCTGTCATTCTCCAACCAAAGAGGAAGGGTGTGAATGTTGTGAACATAAATTGTCCGGTAGCATGGACAATATGCTTTTAAGTGCAAGTATACATGAGAATGATTTTACAACATCTAGAGACCCTATAGATATTTTTCTTATTGGGGACAAAAATGTACCATTGTTAACTAATTTGGGATCAAAGATAACTATTATTTTGATAAGTACCTTTCTTAACATGGGTTTCACACATGAATTAGATTTGTCTGATAAAAATCCTAGGTTACAATGGTGAAAAAATTGATCTGGAAGGTTTGGAGGATGAGGCAAGGTGTACATGTCTCACCATGGTCCTGACATTCTTGGTTGCCATCACCAAAGACATTTAGGCATTGTGTTGAGGCCAGGTAGAGCTAACCAAATTTTATTTGTAGAGTAGAATAATGTACCTTGATACTGTCAGAACGTGGTCAAATTTGTTTAGGAGAAAATTAGTAAACTAAGTGGGTTTGAGCATGTTATCACCCAAGGAAGGTATTGTACCTGTTAACCTTAAACTGAAATGTGTTCCATTGAGTATCTGGGATTAAATGGACAAACTTCTTTCCAAGCTATAGCATCATGGCATTATCAAACCAGTTGAATCATCTCTATGGTTATCTCCTATAGTTGTGGCATATAAGAAAAACAATGAATTGAGGATGTGTATCAGAATTAGAGGTCTGAATTGGGGTGGATGGACATACCTTTCCCTGGATTGGAGAAATGATTACCACATTGGCTGGTGCTAAGTGTTTCTCGAAGTTCGACATGAAAGGAGCCCCCCACCAAGTAGCTCTTATAGATTAATCTATGCATCTCACTGCTTTTGTGACACCATCAGGAGCCATTTCAGTTTTGCAGGATGTCTTTCAGTCTCGCTTCAGCTGCTGCTGTGTTTCCACAAGTTATTGGGGAGGTGTTTAAGGGATTGGAGGGAGTCTTGGTTTTCTGGGATGACATTTTAGTGTATGTTGAATATTACAATGAACACATTACAAGACTATGGGGGTAATTACGACCTTGGCAGGCGGCGGGCGATAACCGCCATGCGGCCGCCAATGCGGCCGCACTCAGGCGGCCCCCATTATGACATTCCCGCTGGGCCGGCGTTTGCGCCCGCCAGCCCAGCGGGAATGAGGCCGCAACATAGGAGCTGGCTCCTAATGGAGCCGGCGGTGTTGCGGCCGTGCGACGGGTGCAGTTGCACCCGTCGCGCTTTTCACTGTCTGCTATGCAGACAGTGAAAAGCTGGCCGAGGCCCTGTTAGGGGGCCCCTGCACTGCCCATGCCAGTGGCATGGGCAGTGCAGGGGCCCGCAGGGGCCCCAGAACACCCCTTACCGCCAGCCTCTTCCTGGCGGTGCAAACCGCCAGAAACAGGCTGGCGGTAAGGGGGTCGTAATCCCCAGGCCAGCACTGCAAGCAGCGCTGCCCTGGCGGATTACATCCGCTGGGGCCATTGTGGTGGTAAACCGCCGGCCCCGGCGGTGCGACCGCGGCGTTACCGCCGCGGTCAAAATACGCCGGGAGGCACCGCCAGCCTGTTGGCGGTGCTCCCATCGTTTTGGCCCTGGCGGTCGTAATACCGCCAGGGTCATAATGACCACCTTAATGCAGTCCTTACTGCTCTTAAAGCTAGAGAATTGAAACTAAGAAAGGACAAATGTGGATTTAATATAAAAAAAGTTGAATATCTTGATCATGTTGTATCTGGTGATGGAGTTTCCCCACATCCAGGTTTGCTGATAGTGATTGAAGGAGTACTGACACCAGTTGATCGGGAGCAGCTTTAGGCTTTTTTTGGCATGGGTGAGGTGTATGCCAAATACATTCGTAATTTTGCAATCAAAGCACAACCTCTTATCAGTTTGCTTGAAAAGACTCAATTTTTATATGGGTTGAACTGCAACACGATGCTTGTGATATGGGTAAAAGGGAACTTGCTAATGCTCCTTTTTTATACATATTCCATGGAAGTCTTTGGCATTATTGTGCATACTAGTTGTATTGGTCTGGGGGCAATTTTTTCTCAAGGGGAGGACGATTCTGAACATATTATTGCTTAGGCTTCACATTCACTGAGACTACAGGAAATTCTCTATTCCGTTATTGAGAATGAAATGCTGACCTGTGTATGGGCAGTAGAAAGGTTTAAAGCCGATGTGTGGGGAACTAAATTTCCTCTATGTACCGACTGCAAACAGTTGGTACCAATCATCAGTAATTCTAATGTTCATTCGCACATTTAACACCTAGTTTGGTTATATTAAGTGTAAACTTCTGAAGTAGAGTATACTCCAGGTGGCAAAAACAAAAAAAACAGATTGTTTGTCTTGCCTTCCATGGCCAGGTGATAATCTGGAGGAGAAGTTGGATGATCAGTAGGATGAGGATTGTTTGGTGGCTAGTGTTGTCTGAGGCAAGTCTAGATGTGTCAGTGAAGACTAATGAAGGGGAGAACTACTTTGGGATGTTAACTTAGAGAAAGGTATGGACCACATCGGTAAAAAGGTTAGCTGAGTCCAAGGATTCTATCCGTGACCTTACAACAGTATAGAAGGGTGCATTAAGAATCGTCACTTGAGGCAAGTTTGTTGTTCTGAAAGGACAAGGTAATCCCACTGGGCAACATCAGATGCAAACAATTACACTTGAGTCATGTAGGTCATGTAGGTATGACTCTCAAAAAGAATACATTGAGAGAAACATATTGGTTGTCAGGTATGGACAGGGATGTGAAAGATTTTATTTTGCTTCCAAAATGACAAAATCTAAAGAGTGTGATACCACCCATGGTGGAAGTCGGAAGTCCAGAAAGAATGTGGAGTAGAATGATTCTGGGCTTTCTTGGTCCTTTCCGTACACTTCTGGTGTTCAGTGTTTTGTTGTAGTACTAATTGATTGTTTATCCAATGGATGGAGGTCTAATTTGTACATGATTCTGCCACTATGACTGTAATTTCCTTTTGAATGATGTATTTTCAAGCAAGGGGTTACCATCAGAAATTATTTTATATAATGCTGTGCAATTTGTTTCAGCTAAAATTATGGAGTTCTTAAGAGATCAAGAGCAAACACAAAACGTGTAATCTCTATCACATCGAAAAAAGAGCTAATAGACTAGTGAATGTAATGTGTAAGAGGAGCAGTGATTGAACATGTGTATATTGGTAGATGCTGTTCATGCCATGTTATGGTTTTACTATAAAACTCCTCTTATAATGCTTTAGGGATGTCACCATTTCAGGCTTTGGGGCTGATATCTTCTCAGGAGTTTCGTAAACCCACATGGTTAAGTAATTTGTCTAATGTTAAGTCAAATTTTGAGGCCAAACAATGCATTTGTGTAATGTGTTCAAACAGCAAAGAAAGCCAACTGAAAAGTAAAATCAGATATGATGCGTGTAAGAGAACAAACTTCACTTCTATTGGAAAAGGCAATGGGGTCTGTGTCAACTTACCTGGCAACTTGAAGTTGAAGTTTAGCATTCCATATCAAGTTGTTTAATTAACTCAGAGTGAAAAATGGACAACGGTGGGACATTTCTCAGGTCGTGAAGGTTTCTAATGTTTTTAAAAGTAATATTTTTTCTTCTAAAATTAGAGATGAGTTCCCTAGTTGTGGGAGGCACAAATTTAGAGTTCCTACAAAGTTTAAGGACTTTGTTATGGGATAAAAATGTAAATTTTTGTTTAGCAGTGGGTTCTACATGAATGCATTATTTTTCTACGCTTAGTAGAGAATGTTTCATTTATTTGTTTTTTCAGCTATATTGCATTTTGAAGTTTTCTAACTGAACCTGCTATGTTATTTATTTTGTTATAATTTTTCTGTTGTTATTAAGAGAGGAGGTGTGTTTTATCCTTGCACCCCCTCACACTCGTGTTCCTCATGCTGATTTGATATATTAGAGTCCTGTTCCTTGTGGATTCTACTGAGGTTGAGGAGGAGAAGATGTAGGAGCCTTTGGAAGTTTCCTGTTTGTGGTTTCCACACATCTGGCAATTCGAAATAAATGTGACTTTTATTTACCCGAACACTGCTTCTTTGTTGTAACACAGGCCTTTCCTTTCACAGATGCATCTAGAATTTGCTGTCTAATTGCTAGACCTCTGCTGGATTCACTGAGAAAATGCAATACTAAGACATCAACATAAAGCTTGTTCCATGCTCAACAAGGCTGTGCTATGCACTGCAGATACTAGTGTATCTGACCTAGAAACACGACCACCAATTCCCAGTGGAATAGTGCAACATCTACAAGCCAGCAACGATTACAGATAAAGCCCTTCAGCTCCCCCCATGGTACCTTCCACTTCATTTTAACATCTCTGGAGGTAAAAGGGTCTCAGAAATAAATCTCAGTGATCCTTGAAATCCCATCTTTCAAGAAGTTCATTTTCAAACAATCCTTCCCTGGAGATGCTCCTAAGACCTGGAATGTGCGACCTGCCCAGACAAAGCATGAAACATTGTTTACCATTTTTGAAAGATACCTTTAAAAAGTATCTTCTTTCATAGAGAAAGGTGATTACTTTCAAACCACTACATCCTTACCAAACTAATCAAGCCTTTGTTTAACTGTCTCAGATGGAGGGCACTGTATCCTACTCAACCTGATCAGCGGTTACTGTACCCTATCTTCAATACAGCCACTTCCGAAACTACAGTATTAACTACTACTTTCGTGTCAAGTATTCCACCAGCCTTGCTACAGGGTCTAAGACAAGCTGCACAAAAATTAATCAGATATATAATTTTATGCAGCAAATTACTTTTTCCTTGATACCAGATGAAATGCCCCTACTACAGATTGGCACCGCTATTTCACACCAGTAGAGAATGCAACTGGGGTCCGATCACTTCACCTCTGTAAAGAAGAAACATCGAGCTCAGATACCCTCTACAGGGTGCTTATTTAGAGCTTGGTGAATGGGCTACTCCAGCCAACCATCACTGATATCCGATCCAACATATTACACGTGCCATAGATTATGCACTTGTAATTAGGAGTGGGTGATACATTTTGGCATGGCTCGCCAACTGTAAGTTGGAGAGTGAGAATGGGAGTCCACTGGCTTGATTTTCGGATAATGGGGGGGCACCCGGTGATACTTACTCACTGCGACCGGTCACTGGTGGGTGTGACCATACACGGTGAGAAAGCTGCCACTTGAGTAGAAAATCTACTGGAGCGGCAGCAACATCAATGTGGTGCCATTCTCACAGACTTTTCAGAGCGTAAAGAGTTCCTGGTGCTAAAAATCAGCGAGGGCAGTGTGTCATGCCTATTTCCGCATGTTCATGGAGCTCCAGAGAGTCTCATAAAGTTTTCATGTAACTGCACAATTCCACGGAGTGAAACTCTGCGAGTTCCTCCCAACCCTATGTGGGATATTCACCACATTTGTGATGAGTATCATATCTGTAAAACTGTTAAAATCAAGGCTATTAAGTCTAAAGCCTAGTGAAGTTTCCTTGAGTGAAGGCCAGTTTGCAGCAGTTTAAGGTTTCGAATAATTGCAAGTTAAGTATACTTCAAAGAGCCACTGAAGGGCCGTGCAAGTGTGTGGGCGTGTCGGTAAATATAAGGATCATTAACAAACCCCCTACAATGTGGCAGGAAGCATATTCGCTGTAAAACGTAACTGCGCGCCCAACCTTAATTGTGGTCTCATTCATGACAGTTAATTGTTTTCTGGATAAAATGATAAAAGAAACATGTCTTAATCTTAAATTATGTGTGCCGACCGCTTTATTGTTGAATGTAAATGGTTTAGTAAATATTGTTGGGGGTTTGGCAGACAGTGCAGTTTAAATTAACACAGATTAAAACCACTCTTTATTTGGGAGGGCTGCTTAAGCCTGTTTATGCATTGGCTGCATGCGAATGTGTGGCCTGAGTATTGGCAGTGGTGCACACACAGGTGGTGAGTGTATTGAAGATGCTGGCCTATTTTAGCTTTCTGGTAACAAGTCAGGAAATGTTTATAGTATTTGTGAATAAGTATCTACTAGGAGGCTCACTCCCTTTTCTGGTAAAGTTAGAACCTCAATTAAAAAAGAACAACAACCAAACAAGCATTGGCAAAGCCAATAGGTCTAATCCACAAGAGAATTATTTGCTTTTAGCTATGTTGCTCAGCAGCACGGCAGCTGTGCATCATGGCTGAAAGTAAAAAATAAAATAAAAATAAAAAATACTATGACATGGCCAGTGCTGGCTGCGTGTTAGTGCTTTTTTTATATACTTGGCGGGACAGGAGTACCACAGAGAGGGAGGGTGTGTCAGGTCAACACAGACATCAGAGGGTGTGGGGAAAAATCTCTATGACACAACCAGTGCTGACTGTACTGTGTCATAGCATGTTTTTGGTTTGTGTTGCAGGGTGGGAGGCACGAGGTAACAAAGAGGACAAATGAGGGAGGCAATACGGACAAGGGAAGTGGCAAGGATTGTCGTCACTGCGCCAGTGATTGGACAGCTGTTGCCTGGTACCAATTTAGTGCCTTTCTGGCACTGTGCTATAGGGGAGTGGCAGTGCCTGTGCTTGCAGATAAACAGTATCTTCCATGCTGTTTGATACTGCACTCCAAGAGAGTGGCACAGTACCTTGTCACTTGCTGTTGATACAGTGCTGCAGGTGGGCCACAGGAAAGGGACTGTGCAGTACTGCTGTTCTGCTACTGTGTGGGAGATGGAAAGCAGTGCCATTACCGAGCGATGTGGAGTACCTGGCCTATTGGTGCTGCTCTGATTCTATGCCACAGGGGAGTGGTGACACTAGTGCAGCCCTGGGTGTTTTTCAATTGCTGATCTGCTTCTGTTTTGGGGTTCTGGGGGAGGACAGCAAAGCCAAGTGCGAGGGTTGTTGTGTCCATGCCGTGGTGCTGCTAATTTGTCGTGTTCTGCTATGGGCTATAGCAGTGCCCCTCCGGATGCAGATCTGATACTGTCCTGAGCTGGGCAACAGAGCCTATTCTTGTGGCTGATCAGGTCTATGTGCTTGCTGTTCTGGTGCTATGCTGCAGGGGGGCAGCAGTCTCTCCCGCAAGGGGGCATCAAGGTTTTGAAATTGTAGTGAATCCTAGTTTGTTTTAATGGGATACAGGAGTTAGCTTAGCCTCTGGCTTGCAGACTCATGCCCCCGTCACCGAGTGTCTTTTACCCTACCTAGCTTGCTCTGTTTTAGTGCATTTATTTCATTAAATCCTTTAAGATGGCTGCCTTGTTTTTAGTTAGGCCCATGTTTTAGTTTGGGTTATCAGTGCCACCGTGCTGAGGCCTCAATTTCAAGCAACAAAGATGAACAAACCGTAGGTGTTCACATTAGGTACTTTCCCTCTTCACGCTTTGGAGGGAATTGTTTATATAAATTACCATCCCAAGCATGTCTTGTTATCTATTGTTTGGGAACAGACCACCGTCAGGGGTCCAAGCAGATATGTATAAATACTCCTCTCTTAGATAGTCAGAGGGATTCCGACCAGATGCCATCGCTGCTATCGATGCTGCACGTCGCCTTGACGCTGACCCAGTCTTCGTGTCCCTACAGAATCCGAGCTAGAGACCTCATTCCAAAGTAACGAGTATTGGGGGGCTCTTCTCATGGACATGGCATTGGCAGATTAGGTTTATCACACCTAGCTCTCTTTTTGGTTAGAAACTAGGCTCATTATGCTAGGGTATTAGGACATCTCTTATACTTAATGTTATTTCATGTTATTGCTATATGGTGGGGGTCTTTGTATTAATGACTCTTGTCTTTACTATTCTGTTTCTTGCACTGTTCATTATCCTAATCATTGCAGCCCACGCAACGTATTGCAGATTGCAGTTTTGCAGAAATAAAACCTGACGAAACTTTTTTGCATCTTATTCATTGCCTGTGTTTGATTGAGACATGGTGTTTATGTGAGAAAGGGGTAATATCCGTTTAACCACGACACTCCCTGAGATGTCACACTCTTCAGTCCATGTGTAAAGGTTGCCACAAATCACCTTTTACTGTTTGGGTTTTTGGTGAGGTGCTGCTTGTGAGCCGGGAGGGATGGGAAGACAGTTGCGAGTTGTTGTAGGATTGGCATAGTCACCTACCAGCATAAGTACTGTCATCCCTAAACCAGCAGTCTTGCCTAGAGCAAGAGTCAAACTACGACAAAATGGAAGGATAGAAGTGCAGATACTCGTAATGTCGAATTTCCCGCTTGCTACTAAGAAGTACTGGTACTCACCCATTAAATGTATTATACCTTTGTTGCGAAGTGCAGGTGCTCTCCTATTGGTATTAAAAAAGGTAAGGTGCTCCTTATTTGTCAATAGTGGCCCAGTTAAAGTGCTGGGGTACCAGTGCCTATCCCGGGAGTCCATGAAGTACCTTGCCTGCCTCTCGGGCCAGCCAAGCACACACGCCCAGTAGGGTCTCTCCAGCCCAGCAACACAGTTGCCGGGCTGGAGAGAGCATGCACAAGCTCCCAGTCTGTCTGGGAGCGCCCTTGCTGGGAGCCCCCAGCCAATCCTGATGCTGCTCAAATCAGCCGCAGGGCACGCTGGGAGCCTGTGCCTGCAGCAAGATGGAAGAGAGCAGAGCAGATGGAGCGGCGCAGCGCCAGAAAAAGGTAATTTTTTTTTTTTTTGGTCCCCCCCGCCCTCTCCGCCATGCGCCGCCCTGCTCCTTTTCCATCCCGTGAGCCACGCCTGCTTTGTCTTCTTTATGTTGTGCTGTCACAAGGAATACACTTGTCAGGCGGTGCTACCTTCTGTATCAACATATCTGCATGGAATAACAAGAAAGCCAAGGAAAAAAGGTGCTATAATGGGAGCAGTAGGCTGCGGAAGTGAGAGGGGGAAGAAATAGTGCCTCAAGCACGTCGGGAGCAGCAGATTGCATCTAATGAATTTGAATCAATCTATGCTTGATCTTTGCCCCACAGGAAACATTGGGCCTAACATTTGGCCTGGACTAGCTATTTGAGAAGCATAAAATGATAAGCAATGGAAGGGCGCCAAGCAGTTTTTCTAAACAATAGTGTCTCACAAGAGAGACACTTGCGCTAGCGCATTCTTTTGAAGCCTTGCCCTGAAAAACCGTGGTGATTATTATGAATTATCTTCTAAATATGAAGGATGAAGTTAATAAATTCCTATAAACGTATACCTTAGTCTCTATATAAACCATTCTGTAAATTATTTAGAGATTGGCAGATGCATCTAATCTGCACAATATTGGAAAATACCCTATCAGTCAACCTTGTGGTTCTCCTGCTCCCTTTAGAGCGTACTCCGTTGTTAGAAGCCTTTAGCCCACAGGTCCTCCACCACAAGGCTGCTTGATGCAATGCCTTGGAACATGTGGCTTAATTAGGGCGGACTGTCAATTTATCATTTTCATCTCTGGGACCGCCACGTATAGCATGGAAATTGTGAACATGAAAACTAAAGAGATGTCCACATGCACTAAGAAAACTGTCAGCCTGTCTGGGGCATTTCTTTTTTAAAGAAACAAACCCCACTTTTGGGGTTTGTATCTGTAAAACACAAAAAATACCAAATAGCTACCATAAATTTGGCAGCCTGCCCTGCTTTTCAATTATTCCAAAAGTGCTCCTGCTGTGTCGGCAGAAGCGCATGCAGAAAAAATGGCCATTCTTAGCTGTAGTCTGGAACAGAAGCTCCTACCCTATGGCGTACGAGGGACAGTCTTTATCTCCATCTTAAGGGCAGTGCCAGGAACTGAAAGCAATCTGGGCCCGTACACCCATGTTTACCTTCTGTTCTTTCCTTTCTTTGGCCTTCCTTTATCTCCTCTGCAACAGTTATGAGTTTATTTGGAGATTGAGAGCCTCATTTACAAGACTCTGATGCATTGGCACCAATGCATTTACAATACAAAGCTCCATGGTGTACGTTTTCACAGATGCATCAAAAATTCTGATTCATCTGTGGTGCTAAACTCATGCATTGCTGGACTTGCGTTAAAAAAATGACACTACTCCAGCAATGCCAGGAGGCCCCCATTACGAAAAGCCATGTGAAAGTTTTACGCCTGCTCTGAGCAGGCAGTAAAATTCTGATGCAGTGAAGTTACAGAATGACACAGTGAAATGTTACAAATTTCACTGTGTCAGATCTGCATGTTTTTTCCGTGGGAACGCCTACCTGGCATACATTATACCTGGTGCAGATGTAATGTGATGCAAGGCTTTACAATATGATGCATCGGGCCCAATGCCTAAGTGTGCAAATGTGGAGCAGTGTAGAGCACTGCTTGCACCACCGTCATGACAAAAAAAATAATGCAACAGTGGCTTTCGACACAGAGCAGCAACTAACCTTGCTGCACTGCTCTGCTTCGAAGAGAAAGAGCAGGAATTTGCCGTATATAAAAAATACAGTGCATTCCTGTCCTTTCCCACTGAGCTGGCACTGTTTTGGCTGTCTAGTGCCGATGCAGACACCCTTGCACCATGGTGGAAGGGTGTCTGCATTGCTGGCTGGATTGTTTTTGTGCAGGAAAAAACAAAGATATTTCTCCCTTTTGTGAATCACTTGGGGAGGCATAGGATTTTGGAGCATCCTCAGGTTTACCAGGGTTGGTAAATCTTGGAATGCATCAAACCCCATGGGTGTTACATGGAAACACCCACCGCAACGCCCGTGGAATGCCTCACTTGTGCAGTGTAAGGCAAGGCATTGATTTGTGCTGCATTGCCTTACTCCATATCTATGAGACCATTCAAAGCCACAGAAAGTGGCTTGCATGACCGTGTAGATATGGTTGCAGTTTGCAGCGCTGGAGCGGCACAAAAGTGGGCCAATGGCGGCGTAAAGGGCTCATAAATATGCCCCTACATTTTTTGCTTGATGCCCTTTGCACACATAATATATTGGGTCAGAAAGTTAGAACAAATGTTTGTTCAAGACTGGTGCAAAATGTCCTAGCACAAATGTAAACATCCTGAGGAGCGGCATACATAGTCAATCTGTGAAAAGATCCAGGTGAAGAACTTACTTCTTTTCATTCAAAAAGCTACTTAACCTTCATCTTTAAATCCGTGTGCGTTGTTTATAAAAAAAATGATCGATTAGAATTTTTAAGCATACACATACAGACACACAAATACAAGTGAATGTACACTCACACACACACACCTTTTTCATATGCTTTTAAGTTAATTTTTCACATTGTGGGGTTTAAATAGTGCACACAACTCCTAAACCTTTAAAAAAAAAAAAAAACATTCGTTGCTTTCCTGACACAAACAGAATATAGGGAAAGAATTATGGTGCATTTCAGCAGTGTCAGCGGATGTGTTTCAGATGTGAGAAGACGGTTCACAGCTCTTCCCTATGCAAAGCAAAAGTCAGATTTAGTAGAAGCATACCACTCCTCGGGAGACTGATTTCAGACCGTTTCCAAAATAAGTGATATGTTTTTAAACACATCGGCAAAACCTAATTGTAAACATTTAGCAATAGCTACACAATTTGGTCCATTGTATGATGTTCATTTCACTTAATGTGTTTTTTTTTTTAAATTAGAACAGTAGTGTACACAGTAACATTTCGCTGCACATGCAAAATGTGTGCTAAAGGCCCGCACAGGTAGACGACTGTTAGGCGACAGTGTTTCATATTCACTAACCCTTTGCTCTAGAGCAGCACAAGGCAAAGAGACGCAACGCAGCGCAAAATGGCTGCCGTGAAACACCATCTAATACAAATGCTTTCTGTGCTAACAAGGTGACCTTTGCACAGCATCTTTTGCTACTTTATGTCAAGGGGACATTAATTCGGGTGACTCCGTGTAAACCAGTGTCAACTTAAGGATATTGGGGGCCCCAGGCAAAACATATTTTGGGGTCCCAGATTGGAATAATCTTGAATTTTACTATCCATTTTCTGAGAATTCAAGCCTGAAGAGTGCCAAAGAATACTGCAAAGTAAAACTTTCAGAAACCGGGGCCTCGAAAACAATAAAAATGTCTTGCCCGGGGGGTCACAAATCCTTACAATGACACTGAACATAGGCAGGAACAGAGCCAGCTGTAGAGTAGAAAAGAGGAAGAGAGGCCGAGATTAAAAAAATCACTTTCACGTGGGCCCTTTGGAAGGAGGGGCTGGCACTTTGGCCATGCTTTGAAACATCTCTGCTGCAAACACCGACTCAAATTTTCCATCAATTAAGATCGCTTGATCAGACTTTACATAAAAAAACGAATGCCTAGTGAAAGCAGTTGCAAGGCAAGACAGAATGCACTGACTTTGTGCCAGACACCGATGTATTGCATGTGCAACACACAACACAGCACATATCCAAGGATTCTGATCTTTCTGCATTTGTATACTCATAGAAGTTTGTTCTTGAAAGGTATGCCTCTAGTAGGAATCCAGTTCAAGACAGTGCACACTCCCCTCACCTTCATGGTGTGAGTCTGCGCATTGTTCAAACAAGCTAGTTTGCGCCCCTTCGCTTGGGAGGCCACAAGCAGCTTGTACATTTTTGTAGATATGGCTCTGTGCCATGTTTTTCCATCCACTTGTCACAGCATATTTGGATGCTGTGCTGTGTGAAATCTTGGTAGACTTGGGCCAGTGTATAGCATGTAATGTATAAAAGTGTACTAGATCTATACCGGAACTCCTTGTCAATGTTGAGGGTGTTGTTGTTCCACCACAACTCTCAGTCCACTGATCACGTTGGGTGACTTGAACCTATGATTTCCCCACACTTCTTCTCGTATCATGGCCAAAATAATATCACACTTCTGGTTAAGTTAAAACTAAAAAGAAATTAATTAAGAAAGATACATAACATATTTAATGACCCTTAAGGCCCAAATGCCCTCAGGCATTGACTGCTGTTAACATTCCTTACCTTCTTTTTCACCTTTGCCTTTAGCCAGGACCCATTACAATGGTATAGGTAGCTCAGCAGTGGATTACATGGTTATCATTAGTCATTGTTAAGACCCTGAGCAGAGAGCAAAAATAATTATAGCAGACGAATTTTCACAAGGGCACTACATAAGGAGTCAATCACAGCTCGCTTATTTGCAGATATTCAGTACCTACAACTTTTAGTTTCTTTTATCTGAATGGTAAAGTTCTGCAAAGCTCTTAGCTTTAACTTTCTTTAAAATCTAAAAGCTAGATACTCACTTTCTGACGGACATTTCACGAACTGTAACCAAAGTGTGACCAATATGCCCATGATATCCTGTGTATGCCACAGTCATAGAATACGCCCCATCTCACCCTTAAATTACTCTTGCTATTATGATTCAGGTTGTCTTGCCTCTAGCAGCAATAGCACACCTTTCTGAGCTGATCTCATCCCTACTGTATTTGTTATAGACATGAGTCACTTTTGATGATTCTTTGAAATAAACTGTGCAATGTAACCACATGTAGATGAGATGATATCATCTTTACAAGAAATAGGAGGTTCATAATCTCTTTTACACCGACTAGATCTAATGTCAGTGAGAAGTAAATCAGTATTTGCAAAACACTGGCTCACTAAGATTTATGTAGATATCAATTTCATTTTGTTTCATGGTATTCTTATGTCTCTGTGTTTTCATCATTTAATTTGATATGAGTTTCAAAGTGTACCAGTCACTTCAAAATAAAATCACAAATGACAATGGTACATTCAACTATCAAAGAATCAGTATTTTCATTTCAGTATTCTTAGTATTCTTGTTATTTTCAATAATGAGGTAAACTGTGGTGCTCACAGCACAGAATGACACAGTGTATGGTGGTGAACAGTAAATCGTGGGTTCATAGTGCAATCAGTAAAAGTCAATAAAAGTACAATACATTGGGTGAACATAATTTATATGATAGATTGAGGAAAATGAATTTTCTGATAAGATTTGATATCTGATTTACATAATTCAACTCTTTAGTTGTTCATTGACATTTTGACTCAAAGAGTAAAGTCCATGGCACTTTATCATGGCAAAGTGGGAGGTGTTGTGAGTGCAGAACCCTCTCTATCCCTGCAAAATAGTAACAATAAGTGAGAGCGTAAGGAATGAATTAGTTATTTTTGGTATGTCTTAACAACTCAGTATTCAGCAAAAGCATTAAGCATTATTTGCATGTGCATCTTGTCTACGACAAAGTTAAAAGAGTGACAATAATCAGTCACTAATTATTAAATGTATTACATTTGTTGTTTGCCTTAATATATATATATACATAAGGCTTTCTGTGCTAATCTGCTTTGTGTATATATATATACATATATATATATATATATCGACACTCCTGTGCTTGTACCAAAAGTTAATGAGAAAGCTTAACCCCAAAGTGTTTCGGCTGTAGCCTCAGTCACTGGCAATGAGTGAAGATGAATATTAATAACATATAGTGCAATGTGCTATTGACAGTGAAAGCAGACTAATCACAACAGGTACGCTGCTTCATCTGTGTGACTGGTGATCATGTTAAACCACGCATAGGGGGTCATTATGACTTCGGTGTCCTGATGGGCAGGTTGGCTGCCTTCCCACAGGCCTCATTACGAGTTTCCCGCTTGGTCAGCGGGCGGCCAGTGGAAAACAGCCTACAGCATTGTCGCCAGCTCGTAATCGAGCCGGCAGCAATGCTGTAGTGCGTATGGGGCAACAGCCGTTGTCGCAAAGTTCACTGTCTGCAAAGCAGACAGTGAACTTTGTGACAGGGCTGGCCAGTGGGGGCCCAGCACTGCCCATACCAAGTGCATGGGCAGCGCTGGGACCCCCCTGAGGCACCCTGCACCTGTCTCTGCCAGCCTTTACATGGCGGAGCTACTGCCATGTAACCGCTGTCAGAGAGGGGGGTCGTAATCCCCAGGGCAGCGTTGCTTGCAGAGGAAAACTGGTGGTGCTGGCACTCCTACCGTGGCACGACCGCCACAGTCATAATGTGGCAGTCAGACCACCGCCAAAGCGGTCCGATCACTGCTTTGGCGGCAGTCAGACTGCCACCGTGACCTTGGTAGTTAATAGACTGCCAGGGTCGTAATGAGGTCCATAATGTTGCATCTCAGCTGTGGGCTAAAAAGTAATATATAATTATATGCAGCATCACTGTATTAATAATAATGCCCAAATCAAATTGCTAATAAACAGCAGTCTGTAAAGTTGATCATCAAATGTGAAAAAAGATACGTACAATAATAAAATGTTGCATCTCCAAATCACAATCCAATCATGTATCTAATGAAGAATGTGTTGCATTTGTACTGGAATTAACCCACATGTATTATTTAATAAATTACTTTTTCCATTGTATCCTATCAGTGTCTTAAACCATGTGTGCTTTTCAGGCCTGCTGAGGTAACCTCCCTTATCCCACTCATATACCAGTGTGCGCAACATACATAAACACACCCACCATACTATAGGCCAATGAAGTACCCTATGTCGTGATAAACATATGATGTACATTCTCCCTCATAAGAGATAATTGGTTGGAAAAGTAAACAAACAAATAAATCCATTAACACAAACCAGGAAGCCAAATTACGCCCAAAAAGGCAAATGTCTATTTAGTTAATCTGGAAGAATCCCCCATACCCACATAGACCCAATCAATCAAAATCAGAGGCCATACTAATCAATCAAAATAAAACTAGACTTTCAATACTTCCCTAGTGGATGAACATCTTATAGTTTATCTGATGGCCAAATTCTTAACCAATTAGTGCTTATTAAAAAGTGAAGAGGGGTGTGCTAGTCTGATAATCTCAGTACTGATCAGTGCTGATACCTGAGTGAAAAATCAAATGATTAAAAACAGATTGAAATCAATACTACACTCATTCAAGTCAGAAGAAAGAATACAACACAAGTCACTGTAAAAGACATATTATT